>NC_072858.1:30584086-30887116 GCF_028858705.1 Grus americana
TACATAGCCCGGTGTTCTTGGTGGGTTGCATAAAAGACCCATATATGAACCAAGAAAGAAATGCTCCCAGATTGATTAGGCTCTGGATAAGGCTTAGGCAGAGGAGAGCTGGCCTAAATCCATTTTAAGTTAGGTACAGGACTGAGTTATACTTCATCTCTCCTTTCTTTTTCCTCCCTGCAGTTGTAGTCCATTGACGCTGTTGTCTAGGATACAGGCACACTTAGTCTATTCAGCTTATGTTGTAAATGCAGAAAGGAAGGATGGTCTTGGGGCTAAAGCATGACTGTAATGCAGACCTCCTGTGTGGCTTTTAACAAGTCACTTATTGTTATCAGAGTGGCTCTTATCTTACAGGTGGGAAGGTGCATGCAGTTAGGAGGTGCCTTGAAAACACAGTGATAGAGACCACAATAGGTGAGAGAGATGAAATACTGATGTCTGCATCCTGCAACTACATCCTTCTTTGTGTTGTGTATCTGTGTCACAGGACTGAGAGTGGGGATAAAATCTTCCAATTAATTTGCTTACTTCACTCAGGTTTAAAACTTGCTCTTCAAGCTTCCCTTCCTGACTTCCTGGATAGTCCTAGGGACCAGAGAAGCTACAGTCAGTCTCCGTGCTCAGTCCTGGGCCACAGGACACAAGGATCTAGGTCTGTGGCCATTCATCATGAATGGGTGACAATTAGAAAAGCCCTGTTGTCCTGTATGTTGTGTCATCAGTGAGCAGCTTTCCCCGGCAGTAATGACCCGGCCAGCACGCTAGGAATAGGAAGGCCTTTGGTTTTCTGTTCACCGGCTTCTCAGGTTATCACAGAACCTCATAAAATTACCTAAAAAGTGCTACTGCAGGTGACTGATTTCCTGTGACAGCAGACATGGAGATACGATATATTTCCTAAAAGTTTGTGTGTTCAGGCTAGATATGTAGAGGCTTATGCAAGTCAGCCTTTCCCTCCCTTTGATGCAGTTGTTTCTATAGAATGCAAAATAAACTTCAGAGCAAAGTAATTAGCCAGTGTCTCTGGAAAGCAGTGCTCTGCCTGACAAGAATGGACATACAGGAAGGATCTGGTAGGACTTTCTGTCCCTGAGCTCCAGGGCTTTAATCAGCATCCTGCATAGGGGAAACTGCAGGAAAACTCTGTATTATTTTGCTCAATTGCTCTAAACAGTAGCAAGGGAAAAAAAACCCAAATGACAAATCCCCAATAATCACAGCTCATAAATTCTTCATCGTGTGAATGGCCCTTAGGTAGATACATCCACCCAGGGAAGTATGTGACAGCTTCTAGGCACAAACTGCTGCCCTCTATGTGGCCTACAAATTACTGTGTACGCTATCTAGTACTTTGCTGATGGGCTGGGCTGGTTAACAGGAAAGAGCTCTTGACTGAAAACAGCCTATTTTTCTCCTTCAAAGCAGATCTATTTTCTCATCACCATGTTTCGTAGTAATTCAGCGATACACGGTTTGCCACGCCAGCATCATTTTCCCTAGCTGTTTAATAACCATGCTCTGAACCGGAGCTGCAGAGTATCTCATTATCCTGCTCCAAAGGTAGGAGAGGAGGGATAGATGTGAAGAAAAACATCTGTTCCTGAGCATGTCATAAGTAAGGTTATACTGCCAACTGCAGTCAGTATCCCTGCAGCAGCTGTAGGAGAGGAATGAAATGAGAGGAAAGAAAAATCAAGATGGGAACATATTATTGACTTTTTCTGCAGCAGTAAGTTCAACCTGAGTTGAATATCATTTGAATTTAAAATATTCAGGAGCTGCTGCTTGCTAATTCATTTGTGGAGCTGGATGAAAAAAGCTCCTATCTGTTATCTTTGGAGCATCTGCAAAATCAGAAAGAGTTAATGCTGGAGAAGTCTCTGCTGATGTTCCCCTGTGCCTCAGAAAGGAGACCCATTGACTCACAAGTCTATGAAGGAAGTCAGACCACTTTGAAATGTTATGAAAGCAGTATCCAAGGCGAGCTCTGCTGCTGTGCTGAGGCTGAAATGTCCTTATGAGTGGCATAGGTACCTAAAGCTTCGGAAAGAAAACTGCAGAGAAAAACATCTTGCAAAGACACAAGAGCTGTGGATCAGCTTTCTTAGTTACTACAAAATATGGAGAGTTTGACTTTTGTTCTTCACTGTGCTGTTGGCCCCGTCTGTCATGATCTGGTCATCCAGGCGTGCAGAAGTAGCAGGTCAGAGGGGCCTTGGGGTAAGGCTGATGGGATAGCGCTGCTGTCGGCTGGCGCTGCTGACATCCCCCTAGCAGGGACCAAGAAATCCTGAGGCAGAGAAAATCAACAGGCACTGCTGAAATGTTTGGCTTTTGCTTTTTTTTGGTCTCTTGTCCCTCACGGTTGTCTCGAGGGTACAGGTCTGGCATTAACCTGCTCACTGTGAAAATCCAGGGAAGTACTTGGATATGACACCAGGTCTTTCCAGCTTCTCTACATATATCACATTTAACTTAAAATAAATTTCCGATGGGGATATTTGATGTAACATTTTTCAGTTGGCAGAGCATTACTCACCACATGCTCTGTCTTGCTTTCTGGAAGCTAGTTCCACAGGAGAGCCTGAAAATTACTTTCTTGTAATGGGACTGCCTTCTCTTCACTAAGTTAGCATTGATTTTTCTATCATTTTCAGCAATGAGTTAGAGGACATTTCACTCCTGCCACTCCGGCATCTGAAAAGGTAAAGCAGTCTGCTTGTGGTATTGCAATGGCTATTTCAGCGTGGCAAGAGTGAGTTGAAAAAAATATTTCAAAGGTGCTCCAAGGTATGACTTTGTCTTTCAGCTGCCTCTTTAAAAACAAACACACCAATGTCCTTTAGCTGTGGAGCTGTACAGCACAAAAGCAGCACAGCGAGGACAGAACAAACCTGTCCAAAAAACCCACAAGCTTGGGGGAAAACTTGATACTGTTCTGCCTCTGTTTGACTTGAGGAAGCCTTGTGTCATGAGATGCGTTATGTTTTGGCTGGTAACTTTTTTTTTTAACATGACCAAACAGAGTTAGAGCGAGCAGAGGAGAAGCTAATGGGTGTTTTATCTTGGCAATGAGTATAAAATTAACCTATGGAACTCTTCATGAGAGAAGGAACCCTGCATTTTGGGATCACTGGTTCAGCCCCTGCCAAGAGTAGCAATTACCCTGGGTTAGCTACTTGCTCTTTGCTTATTTCTGTGCATCTCACAGGGAGGGAGGAAGAGATTTTTCTGGGTACCTTTTTCCTCTCTCCCGGAGGCTGACTCTGTTGGGAGCCCAAGGATCTGGCTAGGGCTGGCTCTCACTGCTAAGCTAGGATGTGGGTAGGATATGTTGCTCCTACTCTTGACTTGCTCTGCCACCAAAACCTGCACACCTGAGTCTCTTCACAGCTGGTTTTCTTCAGTTCATTTACTTACTGTCTTTAACAGAAATAAAATGGGAGTTATTTTCTGCTGCTGACACTGGAAGGTGGTTATGTAGCTGCTTAGTATAGCTGAGGGATTCAGGAGTAAGTCAGGGTGCTTTTCATAAAATAATATTCAGCAGGTCCAGAACATTAGCACTTTCATAACACCAGTTACAGTATTTAAGATGGAAAGTCTTGCATCAAATAAGACAGGCCTTTTTCAAAAGACCTCTTTCTGTTTTTCAAAGCTTTCAGAAGACTCTTGAGACACCAGCCCAGAAGTCTGCCCCTGTAATAAATGAGACACCAAATTTTGTTTAATAATGTCTGTTTCAGAGAAGATGCTCCTGGCAGATGCTGTTTATTGAAACAAAAGCTTGATGGGTTTTGCTAATGATGGTGTATCCTAGAAAATATTTATGTTCTGGGAATTCTCTGAGTTGTGATCTTTTGGTATGAGGTTTTTATTGATGGACTCTAGTACTTTGTTATGGCAAATTCATTCTTTCTTTTGAGTTATATATATTAAACCTTTTCTCAGTCATTAGTTTTGCTGCCTTTGAAATGAGAATTAGCATTGCAGGATATTTTGGTATGGGCAAAAGATGAATTGTTACTCTTTAGGAAGGTAATTAACAGCAGCTCTCTGGCAGCTGCCTTTGGAGGTTATAACATCAGCTGTCCTCCGCTTTAGTTTTAGTCTTCTGCTGTCCTCCTCCAGCTCTGAAGTGTGTTGTTTATCAGCGCAGTTCACTGAAAGCAGGAAGATGGATACCTTCAGCACAACACCTGCAAGAAGCAGGATTTCAAATCTCTGGCTTTCACCAGAGTAACACCCCCTCTGCTTTTCTCTCTCCCCATCCAGATGCGCAGCAGGGCTGTGACCTTGGCAGTGCACCTTAGCAGGTGTTGGCAACCTCTAGTGATGCTGATTATTTGTGCTTGCTCAGTGCAGGGGGGGCTGCTCATTAATTCAAGTCTGCATAAAGGAAACAGGAGAGGGCCCCTTAGGAGGGGGCCCTTAGAGAGGACCTGCTGGTCTGCATTGGGGAAAGTAGCTTTAGAGAAGGCACATTGAGTTTGTGGGGGAGAGAAAGGAGAAAGAGCATCCCTCTTGCAGGCAGTTCAGGTTTGAATCCTGGTATGAGTGTACTGTAGCTTTGATAGAGAAATATTTAGCCTGTCTACAGGCAGTTGTTTGCTAGTAAACAAGAAACATTGTTCCAAACAGAGATGATTAACAGTGACAGAAAAATTTAGGAACTGGGTAGAAAGCTTTATTCTGCCTTGATCACAACTACCCATTATGTCAGTAGGTTCCGATTTTTCAGACTAATGGTAGGTGTACACTCGTACAAGCATGCAACTGTGCACTGATCTTGCCCTCAAGGGACTGTGTATTTATCTCTAATGCTGTCAGATTTATTTACAAAAGATAGAGTACATTTACAAATGCTCCATTGTGTTCTGTTGTTTAGAACAGAGTGAAACCTGGTCCCAATGAACACAGCAAAATGGGAAGGTTTTTAAGGCTTTGCCCTCCCAAATCAAGTGGCTGTTAATTGAAACCATTGATGAGTTTCTATTGGCATACATAGAAAAAAAGAAAACACCATGAGAATTTCATACAGAATGCCCTGTAAAGAATGTACGTTTTGTTGCAATGCTGATGAAGTGCTCGACTTTGTGTGATAATGACAGCAATAACAATTATTGTTGACTTTTGCTATTGTTGTAATGCATGTTTGCCTATTATGACAGTCTGGGTCTCTGTCATCCTTCAGTGACCAAACTGTAGTTTAGCTAGTTTAGCTTTTCCACCAAAAAAGCTAAAAAGATCGTGGAGATGATAGAGAGACATCTCGAATAAGAAAGACACTGCCATGCCTCCTGGATGTCTAACTGGCAATTAGTAAATGCTTCTGATTTTTTCCTAGATACTTTTTTGTGTCATTGCCTGGCTAGGTTTGTACATGCAGTCTCTAATTCTGGAGAGAATACTCTTGCTAGTTCAGGGCAGATTTCTGGAAAGTTTGAAGCCTTTCTTCCCCTCTTATGTGTCTGTTGCAGCACGCGTATCCAGATGTGGTGCCACAGCTGTACATCCCTTTACCTTCCCCGTCCATAATGTGGTTGGATCTTTGTGCGCATGGGCATGTGAATCTCTGTTTGCAGAAAAAGCAAGACTTTTTTTACAGAAACTTCTGCTTATGAGAGGCACATTGTCCTCAGCAGATAGTGAGCTCTCTTTAAAACTGGGCACTTCAGTAAGATAGCCAAATTCCATGCTGAGAGAACTGAGTGTCTGTTAGTATACAGACACTAGGAATGTACCTAAATAGCACTTGAAGCTTTCAGGTATGGGCAATTGTTGTTGCATGAAAGCAATTATTTCTAAAAGTAGAATTAACTTACTCTGTTAGTGCTTTTTATTTTACTGTTTATATTACATTAAAACATTAAATGATGCATCTCTTGAAGTGCAATGCTCATTTGGATCCACGGGTTACGGCCTCCCATAGTCAACAGGAGTCTCTGCACTGATCTTGCAGGCTCTGGACAGGGGTAGGCAGAGAAGACTGGCTTTGGCTCCAGAATGCTGAGCAAGCTGCACCCCTCTTCTGTTGTTGAGAGCTAAACTATTGCAGTCATTCTCCTCAGGTTCTTGTTCCACGCCAGGGAGGAAGTAGATTTCCTATGTACGTCCTTACCTCCCTATGCAATCCTTGCCTGGTGGTAACTTTTTATAAGCAACCTTCCTTTGTCACAACAGTGGTTTCCTAGAGCTTTGACTCTGAGAGTTTTTGCAGAGGAAGTGTTTCCTCCCAACAAACAGTATTGTATCTCCTGAAAAAATGACTCCAGTAAAAGAATTGTGAATGTGTGGGTTTGTTTCTCTTTGCTACCTCTGCTGCTTGAAGTATTCTCAGGAAGGTCAACTGACCTTGTCAACAAGCCCTGGCTGTTGGCAAGATGGTATCCATAATGAATGTACTTCAAGCAGCCAGTGCTCCAGCATGAGTGTTTTAACATCTGACCCCATCAGTATAAATAGTGTAAGACAGAGAAGATACTTGACTCCTTTTCCTAGAGGAGAGCAGATTCCAACTGGTGTACCAGACAGTGTGTAAAATATCATATACATGCAATCTAGCTAGGTAAAAACCAGAAGACTAATGGATCCAATCCTTCGTTTAGTTGAACACAACAGGTCTTGCTGCTTGTTTTGTTTTTTCACTGTACCTATGACCTGTATTGCTGTCTGGGCAGATGCAAAGGTTACTAATCTCCTGGTATTGTCTAGGTTTATTATGATGTCTTGCTTGATCTAGCCTCTAAAGGAGAAGTACCTTGATTAAATCCTGAATGTATGGAATAGTAAAATGAAGGCCAGTATCAGGCTTCAGGCATGTAACACATACTTTTTACTTACTGTGATACATACTGGACATACCATCATGTGCTGCATGTTGACCAGAGTTTTTAATAGCACTCACCTTGTGATTCCCCCATATCATGATGGAAGTTTTTTTCCCAGTTAAGTATTGATGAAATATCTAAGGCAGTGTGAACTTAATCCACACTGTGAGGAGAACTGACTGAAAGGTGGCAACCTGCTAGTCTGGGCCTTGAATGAGTACAGTGAGGCGCAGGGTAAATTAAGTCCTTCATCACTACACTTGCATTTTTTTAATTTCTTTTTCCCAAGCCAAAGAAAATGGCCCATATTAAGCCAAATATAATACAAGCATGTATGTTACTGAAGTAACCCTTTGTCCACCTTAGGATTTTTGCCCTATGAGCTGTCAGGCCAGCCAGGCACACAGTGTGCCACAGGCGAACATCAATGGGAAATCCCAGCTCTTCACTGAGTTTGAGAGAACAAAAATTGGGAGATCCCCTCTGGAGAGGAAAGGTTTGCACATCAGCCCAGTGCCTTATAATTTTTAAGTTTGCACAGCATATTAAGTATGGCATACTCCCTTAGTAATAGAGTGGCTTTTCCCTCATTATGAGGGGTGTTTATTGCAGTGTCCTTGATGTTTTTATGTTTGATTGTCTCCTTGGGGAGAAACACTTGAATTCTTGAGATGGATTAGGTTTCTGGTTTAGTGTCATCTAACATCTTTTAAAAGAATTACCTCTTTCTCTTTGAACACTGAAACTTAGATCTTATGATGTATCATTTATATAGGGAGAGACCAGCCATATCCACCTAAGTATCTCTATTTTCCCATTTGTACAGTACATCCAAATGTACTTCTATTTCATTGTATATTCATAACTGACCTAAAACGAACTTGAGCTTTTGCTGTTGCACATTGTTACTGAGTTTAATGGCAGAAAGTTATCTGCATCAGTTGTTTGGGGTTAAAGCTCTCCGGCTCCCCTTCCCTGCTGGTTCTTCCAGTGCTTTGTGGCTCTTGTGTGACACTGGGTGTCAAATGAGTTGGCTGTTCCTGGAGATCTTGAGAGGTGAATTCAAATCGCTCTGTGGGATTTTCACTGTCTTTGAAAACTAAAACGGTATTGCTGCCTCTATGCAGAAGGTGTTGCTAACTAATACAATTTTTTAATAAGATTAGGTCTGTAACTACAGTCTTAGGTTTTGCTTATACGCTGTTGTTACGCAGGTGTAACACTACTAAGCGCTCTGCCCGGAAGATAGGGACTGAGTCAGCCCATAAGCAGATGTGGTCCCTGGGAAGAGGGAAACAACAGTGCACCTGAACTGGAGACTGAAGTGAGTTTCTTCTCACTTCCTCACCCAGGGTACTCAGAGTTTACTGAAGCCTTTGTTCTGCAAATAAACCAAGGCTAAATGCTTTAGGCAAGAGATGGGAATAAATAACTGGGTGTAAAACTTACTAGGAGTCCAGCACTACTTTGGCTAGAAGCTTATTTTCAAATAAAGATGTTATCAGCATCACAAATATGTGACTTTTTATACACTTTCTGCAGGGTAGCCATTTTGTCAAACATGGGAGGGAGGATAAAGCCAGATAAATTGTGCAGTGACAGCTGTAACTAATCAAAGAAATGGGGAATGCAGAATTCAATGAAGAAAAAGTCACAGTAAATATGCCTGGAAAGGACCTACGGTAGTCACCTGGTGGTGACCCTGCCCTGATGATTACATGTGCATGTTACCTAGCTTACTCAGTTGCTAAAGGACACTTCCGCTTCAAATTTCTGCTCAAAATGTGTGTACCAGGAAGGCGAGACATTCTTCAAGAAGTGCAGGTGCATTTCTTAAAGGTGCAGGAGCAGGCCCTCCCCATGTGCCAAAAGACAAGCTGGTGGGGAAGATGACTGGCCTGGCTGAACAGAGAGCTTTGGCTGGAACTCGGCGGGGGCGGGGGAAGAGACTTGATGACTGTCAGAAGAAGGGGCAGGCAACTCAGGGGGACTACAAGAATGTTGTGAGGTTATGCAGGGAGAAAATTAGAAGGGCCAAAGCCCAACTAGAACTTTATGGCAGTAGCCAGATTAAAGACAATAAAAACTGTTTCTGTAAATACGTTAGCAACAAAAGGAGGGCTAAGGAGAATCTCCATCCTTTATTGGATGCGGGGGGAAGCATAGTGACAAGGGATGAGGAAAAGGCTGAGGTACTTAATGCCTTCCTTGCCTCAGTCTTTAATAGTAAGACCAGTTGTTCTCTGGGTACCCAGCCCCCTGAGCTAGAAGACAGGGATGGGGAGCAGAATGAAGCCCCCATAACCCAAGGGGAAATGGTTACTGACCTGCTACACCACTTAGACACACACACAAGTCTATGAGGGCCGATGGGATCCACCCAAGAGTAGTGAAGGAGCTGGCAGGAGTGCTCATCAAGCCACTTTCCATCATTTATCAGCAGTCCTGGCTAACTGGGGAGGTCCCAGATTGCTGGAGGTTAGCAAACGTGATGCCCATCTACAGGAAGGGGTGGAAGGAGGATCCAGGGAACTACAGGCTTGTCAGTCTGACCTCGGTGCTAGGGAAGGTTATGGAGCAGGTCATCCTGAGTGTCATCGTGCAGCACATACAGGACAACCAGATGATCAGGCCCAGTCAGCAGGGGTTTATGAAAGGCAGGTCCTGCTTGACTAACCTGATCTTCTTCTGTGACAAGGTGACTTCCTTAGTGGATGAGGGAAAGACTGTGGATGGTGTCTACCTAGACTTCAGTAAAGCTTTTGATAGTTTCCCATAGCATTCTCCTGGAGAAATTGGCTGCTCATGGCTTGGACGTGCATACACTTTGCTGGGTGAAAAAGCCGGTTGGATGGCTGGTCCCAAAGAGTTGTGATGAATGGAGTTAAATCCAGTTGGTGGCCGGTCACGAGTGATGTTCCCCAGGGCTCAGTACTGGGGCCAGTTCTGTTTAATGTCTTTATCAGTGATCTGGATGAGGGGATCAAGCGCACCCTCAGTAAGTTTGCAGATGACACCAAGTTGTGTGGGAGTGTTGATCTGCTTGAGGGTAGGAAGGCTCTACAGAGGGATCTGGACAGGCTGGATCAGTGGGCTGAGGCCAACTGTATGAGGTTCAACAAGGCTCAGTGCTGGGTCCTGCACTTGGGTTACAACAACCCCATGCAATGCTACAGGCTTGGGGAAGAGTGGCTGGAAAAAAAAGGCATTTAGGTGCTGGAGCATGTCCAAAGAAGGGCAATGAAGCTGGTGAAGGGTCTAGAGAGCAAGTCTTATGAGGAGTAGCTGAGGGAACTGAGGTTGTTTAGCTTGAGGAAGAGGAGGCTGAGGGGAGACCTTATCACTCTGTACAACTACCTGAATGGAGGTTGTAGCGAGACAGGCGTTGGTCTCTTCTCCCAAGTAGCAAGCAATAGGACAGGAGGAAATGGCCTCAAGTTGTGCTGGGGAGGTTTAGATTGGATATTAGGAAAATTTCTTCACCAAAAGGGATGTCAGTCATTGGAACAGGCTGCCCTGGGAAGTGGTTGAGTCACTATCCCTGGAGATATTTAAGGTGTGTAGATGTGGCACTTAGGGACATGGTTTAGTGGTTGGACTTGCCAGTGCTAGGTTAACAGTTGGCCTTGATGATCTTAAAGGTCTTTTCCAACCTAAACGATTTATGGTTCTACTTTAGGATGGTCTGGATCCAAACCAAAGGTGTCAAGTGTTATTTATGTTTTGATAGGCCAAGTTAAGGTCTAAAACTCATACACTGCAGATTTCAAAGTCATGTTTGTATCCGGGCCACTTTTTTCTTGTCTGCTTTAAGCCATTTGATTTCTGTTTGATGTGAGCAGGCTTGACCCATGCTCTGAGCCAGTTGGCAGCGATGCTATTGTATTAGCAGAACACCAGATTTAAAATGATATATCCAACTGAGTCTCCACACAGCTTCTAGTGAGTTAGAAGATCTTGCATCCATTCACCTGAAGAGGACTAACTGAACATACTCTGATCTCCTTTTGAATGACAGTCATCTTTGCTGTATCAGAGATCTCTCCATCTGTAAGCACAAGCTACTGCCTGTCCTGCTGTGTGGCATCCTGGGGGCAGAGTTTTCAGGTCTAGGGAACTTAATCCCCTACTAGATGTTCTTCTCCCTCTCAGCAGCATTGCTAGGATTTTGGTGTGCTATGGCATGGGGGGCATGAATTTGTCCTAGGAGGCCTGTTAATTTTTCTTTTTCTGTAGGAGTCAGATGGCTCCTTGTGTGAGAGTACAATAACCCTTCTGGTAGTGATCTATACTGACATTTGATCATTATGTGCAGGTGGACTTATTGTTCTGCATAATTTTAAGGACAGCTAGGCTTCCAGATACTCCCTTCTTAGAATGGAGGATACACAAGAAAAGTGAGTGATGTGATCATTTGAAATACTTATATTCAGAAAACTGAGCATTTATTCATTGGTTTCTAATTCAATGCTCATCCTGACTTAGAGATTTGAACTAAATTTGTAAAGTTATTAGCAATTGCTAAATTACAGAAGCCTACTTTTTCTTTTGTATCTCAGATCTAGATAAACACAAAATCCAGAGTTACTTGAACTCATTTGAAATTAAATAAAAGAAGGATGAGAGAAACTTGAGGAGATGGAAGTATCACAGGGTGTTAGCACATATTGCCTGAGCACTTAGATTCCAAGGTGATACATACCTAAAAATGCCAAAGACAGATGTATCTGACATTATCTCACCCTCTAAATGCTTGGTAAAATTACAAGAAAACCAAAACGATAGAGAAAAGGATTTTTCTGCTTTTTATACCTCCACCTGTGACAGTTACCCTTAAGATAGCCTGTCACACCTCTTGATAAAAGGTCCATCTTCAGTTTTAAATGGGAGCTATCTATGCTGAAGCATACATTCAAAAGCACTTTCTATAAACAGTCTCTCAGGAGCCTTTAGCTTCCTGCTAATATAACAACAACAAAAAATCAGCTCCTGAGTCAAGCTGTCCTTGTTGAAGGAGGCAGGTAGGAAGCCTGGCAGAGGCTGCATTTCAGCCTGTGTGGCTCTGAGCCCAGCCCCATGCTGCTTTGGCCCCTGGCAAGTCACTTCCATTTATCCCATGTGGGCACGAAGGGAGATTGTTTCATTTACACACACGGGGGAGTTCATAGCCATTCTGCGCAGGCAAAAATGATTCCAGCCTGTGAGGAGTCGAGCACTGATTCCTCTCCTCCCCTTGAAAATCTAGGGCACCTCCATGGAAGTAAATGAAGCCGTGCTCTGCTCTCACAAGCAATTTTAGGGATATGTCAAACTTATGTAGCTCAGAAAAAAAAGAAGCAAAAACTTAGACCAGCTCCTCACCAGGTGTAGCATAGTGCAATGCCATGCACTCCTAGGGAACTGTGTCTATTTACTCTACGTGAGGATCTGTCCCCAAGTCTGCTGGGTGCAGACAGGCATGTTTTCCCTGACCTTCTGCAGCAGCAGCTACAGGACTTTGGATGAGACAGAAGCCTGTAATGAGCCCAGGACTGTCTTCCCCCTCCCCTAGCCCCTCCTTTTAGCATAGAGTAACGTCAAGAATACTTGCTTGCAAAAAATGCCTTTTGTTCAGTGGTGAAAACCCCTTGAACTCTGCTGAAGGACACTGGTTTTCTCTACCACACGTGCACTGTGTCCAGTAGATATTGATTTTAAACAAAAAAAATTAAAAAAAAAAATTCAAGTGTCACCCAGGGTGAATTTGTTAAATCATTCAACCAAGAGGGAGTGAAAAAGGCTGCATCGTGCTGGTTGCTTTTCTGCACTGAAGGATCTCGCTGGGTCTGCAGCACAGCGGAAAGGCAGTGATGGACAGAGGGGTGTGTGTGAGCATGGGGGAGCAAGGATCTCGGGGGGCGGCGGGGGGTGCAGGCTGAATGAGGAGAAATAGTGAATAGCAAGAACCTCTCCTTTAAGACAGAAAGACTTTAAAGCCTTTTTCTGAAAGGGGATGCCTAGTATGTATTGGGGGGGGAGAGGGGAATAGATGGCACCTGGAGGGGGGGAACCCCACAAACAAAAAAACCCCCAAACCCTTACAATAATAAAGCCTGCTGCAATAGTGAACTCAATACTGCCACCCAGAGTATCTTTTTGCATAATATATGATGCTCTGTGTGGATCTGGATACCAGGAAGATTAAAGCAGATGATCTTTCTGCATGTAGAGCAGCCAAAGACAGCATGATGGATCATTACTGAATACATTTCTGGCCATGCATAATTGCGTTCTGATCTTCCTTGTTGAAGTACTATCACCGTCTCTCTGCCAGACTATATTACTTAACTCATAAGAACCAAAAATATTCTTTATTTCTCTGTATTTTGCCCATAGATATCTCTGGGGTCACTTGCATTGGAAGCATGCTACTACCAGCTATAATAAAACACTAAAATGGCGTCAAAACATCCTAGAGTGGACCAGCAAGGTGTATCAGATAATTGGCTGCATGTAGGGTCTAGAAAGTAAGTGTCTGTTCAGATGTTTGAGAGGCGTGTGGCTTGTTTCTGTGTAACTCTTTGTGGTTATTTCTGCATTATCTGGTGCAATGGTGAATGCTAGTGCAAAGCGACAGAGAGGGGGATTCTTGTGTCATGTAGTTTCCTGTCATTTCTATTCGACATTTTATCAAATATCAGAAGTGTATTGTGCAGTGTATTTACTAAACAAGGGTTAAATAATCCTTAACACATATTGTGTGGTTATGTATTAAAAAGATTTTGTGAATGACACAGAAGAAGGAAAAAATATCTCTTGCTTACAAATGAAAAGCAAAATCAAAGGTGCTGTGGGATCTGTGCAATGACAACAGCTCTGGGAGTTTTAGCAGTCCTAAGATACAACTGCTGAGGCACAGGGAGGTGATCTTGGTCCTCGCAGCTGCGCTGCAGGTCTCCTGGGGACAGGCGTTATGGTTACGCGGTTTGTACTGCTGCCCCTGCGTTGGTTAGAAGAAATTTGGTGTGGGCTTGTCAGTGTGGATCATTACCTGCCTTTACATCTGTGGGGTGTCAGCTACTTTGTACAGTCCACAATCTATCCCCTGCATTAAACAAGCCTTTATTGCATGTGGTACCTATAAACACCTAAGTGCCTTTCACTTCTTAATAAATACAAGTAGAAATGCAGAAAATTCCAGAAAATGTCCCTTTTTCCTTCTCTTCCCTCCTCTAGCTTGGTAAAGAGAAATTGGAAATTTGAGGAAAAATTTAAATCAAACTTTTATGTTCAGATTTCTTTTCCAGAAATAAGTAGTGAAAGAGATTTTCAAGCAAGGTTTAAAATGATTATATTACTGCTTCACTTAACTCCCAGAAGCATTTCAACAGTCTTTATTTCAACATTTATCATACTGGCAATTAGTTGTTATATATAAAAGTACAGATATTACCCACAAACATAGTCTTCAGTTTATATTCAGCATTACTGTTGGTCCTTAAATGGTGCTGTGCTAAATAAGTTGTAATGAACATACGCACACACATCATATATGCTTTCCAAGCTTTTTTCTCTAGAAATGTTAGGGGGTTTTATCTACATTATGACATTAATTCTCTATTTACATACTGTTACTGAGCCCTTTGGATATAACCTTCAAGAATATTGATGCTTTCTATTTTCAACGTTTTAATTTCTATCCTTAAAAAGAGTTGTCAACAGGCAAAAAGTGCACTTTAATGCCTTATTATGCAGCTCAGCTCCATCTCTGACACTAAGAATATTTGTCATTCATTCAAAACTAAAGAATTAATGCCATAAATATAGCTCATGGTATTTTGTTGTGATAAATGATACAAATAATACATTTTTTACTCTCAAGGATATAAATATGATTTAGTTTGGATCAGCACATAGCTAGTATACGTATATAATTTTTTTCAATGTTTTCCTTCCCCCTCTCATCCCCCCAGATGTCTGGAATTGTCTCATTCCAATTTGCACAGGACTCAGTACAAAATGACATGTTAATAGAAAGCAACTGGTTGCCTCTAGGCAGCAAAAGATCAGCTTTTCCTGACCTCAAAACATTTGCTTGTCATATGAGTCGCAGAGAAGGGAACCATTTGGCTTGGCTCCCGTTTCTCTGAGCTGTTCAGCAATGCACACAGAGTTCCTCTCTGTCCCCCAGTTGCACTGCAATATGTTCAGAGTTGCTAGAAATTTCTTGGCATAAATTGCTGCCACACTGAGCAGTGGCCTGGCTGTGTGTGGCTTTGGCTTTGCTCATCTTGAAAGTGGGGCCCTGAAGATTAACTGTAGGTAGTTTTCATAGGACAGGTTTTCCACAGTTGCTTTTCAGATTTTACCTGTGCCAGTGCCAGACCCCTGCGTGTCAGGAGAGGCCAACCTCGGGTCCTGCGCTGCAGCTGCACGTTTCTGACAAACAGTAAGTTGGCACCTCCTTGCTGAGGACAGTCAGCCAAGTAAGCCCAATTAGTCAAAAGGAAATCTGCCAGCCCAACAGGACTAGTTGTACCTGTGAAATCAAGCACTTGTGGTGATTGTTCCTTTTGAACCCAAGTCTCATCCTTAAAAGGATTCTGAGATGCAGTTGCTTGCCGAGTGGTCCCGTGTTCCCACTTGCAGCCTGAATCGCGAGGGCTAGCATGAGAAATGGCTCCACACTCCATAGCCTAAAGCCTACTTGTACCGAGTCCTGTTAAAAATACGTGAATGGACACAACTTCTCTGTAGTTGCAATTGTTTTCCTGTCTGTGGGTGACTAATAGTAAAAACCAACTTCTCTTTCAGGAGTTGTGCAGTCTGCTCTTGCAGCTGAACGAAGCTGGGGAGGGGTGACAGCAAAATGTATCAGAGGTCATGTCAGGTCCCCAAAGACATGGGGAGGCCCAGAAGTACACCAGGAGATCAGAAAGCTTACAGAGGGATTAAGAGCCATGACAGCAATGCCTGCGTTGAGAGGGCAGAAGCATAAGGAGAGAGTGTACGTTTCCATCTAAGAGGGTTCAGGACAGATGGGTGACTTTGTGGTTCTCTCTCTGTGCCTCTTAGCATCCCCCTGCTAGGTGTGTGTTCCCCCTACGCTGCACTAGAACAGCATGAACTTCAGATATGGGGGGTGGGGAACAGAAATACAAAGTTGTGCCATAAGAAATGTCTACATTTCCTTCAACCACATAGTCTTTTTCTTTTTCCTGATGGCAGCATCCCAGTGATGCCTCCCTGACCTGTTTAACTTTCTAAAAGCAGTTCTGAATGTGTATCCTGGTAGATTGCATGCAGAGAGTATCCTAAAAAGCCACAACTTACTGGTCCATTAATGTGATATTGTTTTCTTAGAGATGCATGAGGTGTCTAGTGCTAGCAACTGAAAGGTGCTCTTTGATGCCCTTAAATTTCAAAGGTTAACACAATAGCTGAGAATTGCACAGGATATCTGTGAGATCCTGCAGAGTACTGTCCAGAGCTCTTCACACAGGAATGGAGGAAGAAACGTGCAGGACACTAAACCAAGCTCAAAGCAGTGATGAAATCCTCTGCACCCTTCAGTTTGAATTCAGAGGTTTGATCTGAGTGCATTCTCTGTGCTAGTGTGTGTTCTCTGAAGTTTTCCATTAGCAACATCTACAGCTCAATTCAGATTTCTGTCTGGTTTTTACACTGGAGGGATTTCTGGGAAAATTACCAGTTTAATACCAGAGAATGACAATAGAGCTACATTAGAGTTTTTAACTAAGGGTTATAGATTGCCCAGATTGCTATTTCCCTCAGAAATGATGGTGTCTATAAGAGGCAGCAGTCTGCCACAGCTTTTTAGATGACTGACTTCCATGTTTAATGGAAGCCAATAACAAGACTCCTCTTGTTGCAGAACTGTTCACCTGTAATTATTATAGATAAGGCATAAGAAAGTATTTCCGGCAGCATATAAATCTGTCAAATGGGAATAAATTGTAGTTACCTGAAAGCCAAGCTTGATTTCCAGTTTCAGTGAAACTGGAAAACTTTCAACTAAACTTCTCAGCTGAGAGATTTTCATGCCCCTAAAATGTTTCCCTTTGGGATTTGTGGGTTTTTCATTGTTTTTCTTTTTCCTCTTTTCTGTTAGCCACCTCTTAAGCATAGTCCATTTTTCCTCTAGAGATTTTTTTAAGATGGTGCACTGAGGAATTAGTTCATGCAAGTCATCCCTGAGCACAACCAAAAAGCCTTGAAAGTGATGAAATGAGTTTGTGTCATCTGTGAAAGCATTTATATTCGTCCCTATTATCCTTCACATTTTCAAGTCAAGCAGCACATAATTTATCAGCTCTGTTGTCAAATGCTGCATTTAATTGTGTTGAGTAGAAAGCTTGGTGAGAGGGGAGGGGAGAAGAATGGAATGGGAGATAACCATTCACTTCTTCTCAGGAGAAGTGCAGAGCAGCACTTGCTTTGAATGTGGTGGCCGTCTACTCTTTTCAGGTACTCCCATTGCACCATGTTGTAAAAGTGGAGCAGTGTATCAAATGTAAGAATGTAGTTCAGCAGGGGCAACACAGGTAAATGTCTTACTGGAACAATGCAGAGCATGAGACTGGAAACACTTTGAGGATTTGCCAAGGTGAACAGTTGCATGGCAACCTCACTGCTCACTGCTAACACTCTGAAAGTGAAGTCATTTGGATATAGGATGTCAGTGCACTGCAGTGGTCTCCTTCCAGTATCAATATTATTCTACTTTTGAAATGGTTTAGTCCTTGTAGCCTCCTTCAAGATATCGTGGATGTGACATGGTTAACAGATGGCACTATCTAGATAGGGGATGTCAGCTGCAAATGATGCTGGAAAAAAGCTAGTGACGTGCTCTAACTTCTGTAGGAGAACATGGATTTGTCTCTGTTCCCTGGCTGTACTGCATTCAACAGCCATGGAGTCACAGCAGAAGACCTAACAATCGGATCTCTTAATATGTACTTAGCACAGCTACTAATTAAGTCACACAGTTACTATTCATCCAGGGAACACACCCATAACGTATGGCTATGAAGGGAAGAAAGTGCAAAGGGGACAACCTGTGCTTGGATAAGGGGCTCTGTTTTATTCCTCAAGTTAAGGCTATTGTTGTCTGTGTGGTAGCTGGTTCTTCTGTGGCTTCTTCCCTTCTTTTCTCATCATGACCTGTGGTGTGTTGACTTCTACTGACAGAACAGTCCTTTGGAAAGTTTGCTGGCCTATGTCTTTGTCAAAGACACCCAAGCGGATTCTTGTCCAGCTCCTTTGCATCTCTTAGGCCTGAATGGATTGAAAACAGCCCTGAGGAGAAGGACTTGGGGGTATTGATCAATGGGAAGCTCAACATGAGCCGGCAGTGTGCGCTTGCAGCCCAGAAAGCCAACCGTGTCCTGGGCTGCATCAAAAGAAGTGTGACCAGCAGGTCGAGGGAGGTGATCCTGCCCCTCTACTCAGCTCTCGTGAGACCCCACCTGCAGTACTGCATCCAGCTGTGGGGGCCCCAGTACAGGAGAGACAGGGAGCTGTTGGAGCGAGTCCAGAGGAGGCCACGAAGCTGATCAGAGGGCTGGAGCACCTCTCCTATGAGGACAGGCTGAGAGAGTTGGGGTTGTTCAGCCTGGAGAAAAGGCGGCCCCGGGGAGATCTAATGCCGGTTTTCCAGTATCTGAAGGGGGCCTACAGGAAAGATGGTGAGGGACTGTTTATCAGGGCGTGTAGTGACAGGACAAGGGGTAATGGGTTCAAGCTGAAGGGGGGTTGATTTAGATTAGATGTTAGAAAGAAATTCTTTACTGTCAGAGTGGTGAGGCACTGGAAGAGGTTGCCCAGAGAGGTTGTGGATGTCCCATCCCTGGAAGTGTTCAAGGCCAGGTTGGATGGGGCTTTGGGCAACGTGGTCTAGTGGAGGGTGTCCCTGCCTGCAGCAGGGGGGTTGGAACTAGATGATCTTTGAGGTCCCTTCCAACCCAAACCGTTCTATGATTCCATGAAAAATGGCAGTGAAAACATAGAGATCTTCCTGCTAGCTGTTATCTTGTGCTCTGGAGGAGCTGCAATGCAGGGAGCGTGTTGGGAAGTGACAGACACCTAAGTGGATTTCACTGCATCTGGTAAACCTGGTTAGGAGATAGCACTTCTGTAACTCTTTTTTGTGTATGTCTGTTTAATTAGAACAGTACTGAAGAAGTGCACTGCTGTTGGAAGGAACAGGCTCAGTGCCTGCAGTGTGGGGCAGCCTAAGTATAATAGGGAAATAAATCCTTTTTCATTCCCTATCCATTCTTGTGATCAAGAATGGAGATCTGTGAATTGCAAGGAAACTGTGTGTGTTCTGCCATGGTGCTTAGCTCATGGGGGAAGAAGGAATGTTGTGACCTTGAATCTCGGCACCTTACAAACTCTGATGTTAAGCCTAGCCTTTCAGTGTGATGGGTTTAAAGGGAGGAGTGTTCTTTAGTTTGGCTTGGTTTCCCCAGGGAAAGAATGCTGTTCTTCTATACAGAGAGGTGCTACGGTATTACTCCAGTGGCAGAAACTTGTAGGGCTTTGCCTTTTCTCCTCCTTCGAACGCTGAGTTTGTGCTGTGAACCTTAGTTGGCACTGCCTACTTGAATGCAGTGAAACAAGGCAACTACCAAGTTGGTCATAGGTATAGGAAGGCCGGACAAGAGACTTACCCCATCAAGATAAATCTAGCAATAAGCACCAACTCCTGCCAACCGTGTAGCTCTTCCATGCCCTCTCTCAACCAGCCTGGTAGGGAAAAGCTGTTCCTGCTGTGATGAAACCATGCCCTGTGCACTGACTGACTGTGAGGGAAAAGTCTTGTGCTGTAGCTCTATGCTTGAGAAAGAAAAAAGGGAAATAGGATATGCTCTCCTCTGGTGTGTCAAGCGTTTGGGAGCGATAACAGTGAGGAGTGCCTGTCTTAAGTGGAACAGGGGATGTGAGGGATTTGAGCAAAAAGGGTTGCCAGACTGGTAGTTTGATGTGAGCCCTCGCTGTGCCAGAATAGCAGCTTGTCCCCTGATAATAGATTAGCAGAAATTTCTATGCCTCTCTAGCATATTAACAGCAGTTTGCCTCTGTTTTGTTACATAAATAGATTAAGCTTCAGCTGTGCTCCTATCAGACAGCTTTTCTTTGCTTTTTTTTTTTAAATAATCATCAGACATTCTCATCAGTTTTGTCCTACAAGCAAGGCTTTGAAAAAAAAAAACCTGAAGAGCTCACTGAACAGTTGCTTTTCTTTCAGCATCTGTAGCTGTTTAATATTATGCTGGTCTGTCTCTTCAGGTGCACTGGGGAGACAGAGCTGCGCTCTCTCCAGTCTGTATCAAGACAAGCAGAACTTGAGCAACTGGGGAGAGAGGACAAACTGCCACAGCAATGCCAAAATTTCTGGCTCACGTTCTTGAGCTCTGCTGTTCGTGTGTCAAAAATTGAAAGTGTAACTGGGTGAATAAACCTCAGACCATAAAATTCATAACTGTTTGGGTTTCAGCCAGCTCTTCACTAGGGATTTTGATTCCAGTTTTAATTCTACCTTCCATTTGACATGGGAATCATGTAATTCATGCAGTCCTGGAACTGTGGAACCAGGCAGCTTTTTTTATTATTGCTATTTTATTTATTAATTAAAGTGCTGCACTGACCTGTTACCCTCCTTACAGGATCAGAATTTTATGAATATTTAAAGCAAACTGACATGTGAAGGAACTTACTATATATTTCTGGAGGCTTCAATTTGCTACCTAAAAGCTAAATGGTCCTACCATTTGTTAAAACAAAAAATCCTGATACCGTCTGCTGCAATATGAATATTGGCTATGGTGAGGTCAAACACAGATGACCTCAATGACAGAGCTTTTTTTAAGCAATTTTGCAAATAGTGACTGTTTCTTTCATGACAAATTGCTTTGTGTGTTAAGTTTCTCTTTAAGAACCTCATCTAAAATCAGATTGCTACAGTGCCACTACAGTACCTGCCTCAAAGCCAAATCCTGTGTTGGATCTGCTATTACTTTTAGCATAATACTTACCTCTTGGCAAACTCTGCAGGCATAGCCACTAATGGATCCAAGAGAGATCTCATGCCTGAGCCAGGAACTTATTTATCTCACTTCTGTGGATCCATAGAGTGGAAAGACAGAGAAGGAAGCTGTAGTGCAGGGTACTGACAGCATGTCTTGCTGGTATGCACTGAGAATTATATTGAAAACATCTACCTAACTATTTATACATCTGAATCCTGTGCAAGAACTTACTCTTTAATTTGCTCAAAATATGGCTGTCCTTCTGTGGTGAAACTATACCAGGATGAAAATGAATCTTCCTTGGGCAGTGGTGAAAGGCCTTATCTGATCTTGGAATTTTTTTTTTTTTTTTGGACATAGACTTACATACCTGAATTGAGGTCATGGTGCCACATAGGCTTTTTTTGTGTGATGTTGCAGAAATATCTTAATATTCCTGACCTATCAGTAGTGAACAGAGTTACAGTGTGAACGCGTAGAAAACTGTCATTAATTCTTCAGGGCCCGCATCCTGGATTTAGCCTTGCAGAAGTTGCTGTGATACATGGTGATAAAGTATGAGAATATCTGGCTGTGGTCATCTTAGGTACAACAGCATTATCACCTCTTGAAGTCTGAGCTACAAGTTATTTCCATATGAGGTGGAAAATGCTATTTAATATTATTTCTGTAGAAAGGAATAATAATAAGAAAAAATTGAGGGTAGCAGGTGAAGTTTCTTGGAAATTTTTTGCATATTAATTAGATGAGTTCTCTGCAGTAATCAAGTATTACTCAGTTGCATTTTTTTATTATTCAAGCATTGTGTTTGTTTTGTTAATTACAACTGTCAGCCCTACTTCGCCCCCACCCCCAGTAGTGGGTCAGAATTTGCTGTAGTGCATCCTGATAGCCTCAGTGCCTTGTCCTTTAAATAAGTTCTGTGGATAAGCAGAGACTTTGAAAAAGATGACAGACTCCAAAGAGGATGAAAAATCAGCCCAGTTTTCCTTAGGGAAGTGTCTCTAATATCCTTGATATAGAGGCTGTGTTACTTAGTTTTACTCCTGTATTATTTTTGTGTTCTCTTATTTTTCCCCTTCTCAAAAAGACACGAGGATCTTGCTAGGCACAATATCAGCACCCGAACCACAAAGGACCCTAAAATGCATCCCCTTGCGTGCCAGGACATCAGAGTAAAATACTGCAGCATTCTGTAAGAGTCCTTTTTGTACCACTGGATTACAAGAAAGTGTCGCATATAAAATTTACTCCTATTTTCTGACCTAGAAAGACAGATAAATAATGTAAGATTGCCATAAAAAAGAAAACTAGCTCAAGATTTATCCTTTAAAAGAAACAAATGCTATTAATTCCTTCCTGTCTTTCTAGCTGCTGCTTCTTGCCCAGCTCCCTAGCAATCACTTCTAAATTTTAAATTTGCATTTCTGCCAACTTGGTGCACCATATAGAAACAAAGCTTTTCAATAATATATGTGCTGTGCCTGCTCTGAAAGCATATTTTGGCAAAGGCTTTTCTAACTCAAACTGGTATCCACTTTCAGAGATTACTTTTTTTATTACTATTTTATTTCAACACTGCCTGAGAGAAGCTGCCATCCAAGGTCCCGGAGAGCAGCGTTATGTGGGCAACGGCTTCCTGCAAAAATTTAGAGCCCATCAAGGAGCCAAAGCAGCAGCCCTGGAAATTCAAATCTTGCATGCAAAGAGCAAAGCTGCTTTCTTTACTGTACTCCCAGGGAGATCCAGTGCTGTTGCTCCTCAGGGACTTGTGGGGATTCGTGAACTCGTTACATCCCCAACCTAGCTCAGTGCTTATTGTCTCTACTGATGCCGATTACCACTAAGGGCGAGTTGTGACACGGAGGGCTGTTAGGAGCTACATTGAGAACATTTCATTCCATGCGGCGTTCTTTTAAGAGACAACAGGTTCTTACTGACTTCTGTCAAGGCCAAAACAGAGCGTGGGCCAAAACTGCTGGTAGCTGACAGTTCTGTAACTACAGCATCCTCACTTCGCTTTTACAAGGGGCATCTTTACAGATAGAAGTCCTGGGGAGGAGGTTCTTAATATTTTCTCTGAAAAAGATGGACATGATACAGTTTTCTTGGGTTTAAGTAATCTGAAATTATTATGCACTCACTAGTTCTAACTGGAATGAATAGAAAACATCCCTGAATTTAGTCCACCCTTAAAAGTTTACCATACACAACATGCTTTAGGATATTCAATTACTGGATCACATATGCTAACAACAATACACTGCAACCTTGTTAGTCATGCCGAAGCAGCACTTTTAGTATTGGTCATGGATATAAAGTTTTAAGAACATATTGTAGAAAATGTTTGTGTCACAAACATAAAATTAAGCTCCTCAGTATATTGATGTTTATGCCCATGTAATTCTGTGAATAATTTTATAGAAAGCCATGTGACAGGGTGATTACTTTTTAAGAATTTGATACCAAGAAACACAATAGACTACATTTTTAAAAGTAAAAAAAAAAAAAAAAAAGTTCTTTCTTCATTTCTCATGGCTTTAGGAAAGCCAGCCAAAGTTAAGAATTGCTGATGAGTGAGATGCTGGCAGTTTAAATGTATATTTTTCTTCTGTTTTGGAGAAACACAAGTAAAAGAGAAACTACAAAAAGGTGGGGGGTTTTTTAGTGAAAATTACTTTAGAATGTGTGTTGTTTCTTATTTGGGAGTTTTTCTCAATTTTGTGGATTGCTTTTTCTAGTTCATGACACTAATTGTGTACTAACACAAGCTGATGATATACCAAGTGACATGTTTTTATTTGCAAAGCATTATGGATAGCTGTTAGTAAAACACTTCCCATTTTCTAGATCGATTTTTTTTTCTTTGTACAGTGGCAAAGCAGCTCGATATTTCATAAGATAGAATTGTAACAATTTTTCAGTATTTTTATATAAAGTGATACAAGCTGCATCACAAAATAGCTTTCCATAGAAAATTTAGAAAAAGTGGTGGAAAGCAGCGCAATGTTTCAACTTCAGATTAAAAACCAGCATTTTTATCATTAGGAAAATCACAGTAAAAATGTGTGACCACCATCAGTTCTCAGTATCAGCAATGACTGTGGGTCAATTTTTTGATTGTATGTTTCTTGATGTCCTTACTCTATCAAATTGTTCCATTTAAATATTTAGCTCTGCTCCTTTGATTTCCTTCCTCTATTCAGCTCACATACCTGTCTGCACTTCCTAATGCTGACACGTAATGAGGAATTCTTTATAGATAATAGGATCTCTTACAGTTTTGTAGCCACTGTAAGCCTGTTACATTGCATACGTTTGTCGATAAACTGTTTATCTATTTCATAAAATGTTTATCTATTTCAATGCACGTAAAGCCATCTTCACAAGTAGAATTTATTTACAAAACTATGTTGGTCTGTTTTGCAGAATTGTTCCTCTTGGGTACTGTTCTCGTTTTGATAAGTTTGGAGAACAAAAACAAAGCTTAACAAAGTAGTTGTAGCGGTTCCTCCACGTGTGACTCTCCCTAGAAAATATGTGGTTCACTTTCTCACTGTTGTGTTTTATCGCCCCTGCAGATGTTTTCTCTTGTTGCATACCTGCCTCAACTCCTCTGTTTCTCCATTCTCTCACCAAATTTTTGGATGATATTCACAATATGCTTAGTGCATTTTGAGCTGCAAGAGTATGTCCCTAATCTGTAGGAAATAAAATGGGAAAAGCTCGTGGCACATAGGTGCTTTGTGGAGCAATAATATGGCTGGCACGTGTACAAAGCACATGTGGAAGAATGTGAAATGTGGTGAGTGTATGGGAAACCAAATGGAGCAAAAATTAATTTTGATATCTTGCTTGTTTTTCCTAAGAATGTTGATATCTATTTTTACAATAATGTCGGTCCCACTTATGATGGATTCTGTTAACTATAGTGTCGTAGAGCAAGTCTCCTGCTTATCACAGCTATCGCATTACGGAAGTTTCTTGGCATATGAAGCTGTCAGCTTGTTGCATGGAGCCAGTCACATGTCAAGCAGCTGCCACCGCATATTCATAACCTATCCTGAATCAGTCTGAAGGCGACTTGCCTAAGGGGGACACTCAGAAAGTCCTTAAGGACCCAGCTTTTCTCATCTAGCAAGGAGGTTTTGTTGCTTATAGGTAGCACCTTGGTATGTGTGGTTTTAGGGCCTGTTTTTAAGAGGTAAAGGTCTTCCCTCCTCTTCTAACGCATCTCAAGTTTGCAGCAAAATCTGTATTTCACCAGGCATGCATACACTGTGCACATCCAATCTTTGTCTGTCAGTGTGGATGCCGTTAACAT
Source organism: Grus americana (assembly GCF_028858705.1). Taxonomy (NCBI): domain Eukaryota; kingdom Metazoa; phylum Chordata; class Aves; order Gruiformes; family Gruidae; genus Grus; species Grus americana. The sequence continues at coordinate 30,609,277 of NC_072858.1, forward strand.
TATTTATACATTGCCAGACGTAGGCTGGAAGCAACGAGATAAAAGCTGTATTTTATGAGTGCTCCCAGAAGCATTACTCTCAGTTGCATAATTACCTGTGGCATCTGCTGGGAGATGTGTGTTATGAAATGGCATGAGCTGTTTATTTGCATACACCTATTACTCTGGTTTTCCCCCTTTTGTCATCTGACCATGGCACGCTAGACAGTCTCTTCCTCATCTAAAGGATGATGTTAGCCCTGCTTTCTTCTGAACCAGGGTGCCCAACAAATAGTATCTGTTGCAAAAGGACGGGAAGCAGATGGAAGGGTCCTACGTGTTGTAACTATGTGTGTCTGTGTGCATGAGGATGCATATGCATGAGAGCGCCTGCACAGCAACACTTGGTATGTGTCTGTCTGTGCGAGAGAGATGGAGAAACAGGTTGGTTGTACCCTGCAGGCCTCCTGTTGGCCTCCTGCACTATTAGGAAGAATTGTACCTATTCAATCAAGCATATAACTCTAATATTGAGGAAGGGCATCCTGCCTAATTAGGGTTTCCCTGCTGACCCTGCAGCATGTAACTTATGCTCCTCATCAAATCTGCATTCATTTACTCTACAAAATATCACTTACTAATAACTTTTTTCCCTGATCATTCAGCTGCCTTCCTTTCTTTTCCCAATACTGCCTTTTCTTGCCTCTCTCCATAAATGCAGTGCCAGCCAACACCTATTCTTTCCAATCCTCTAAAGAAAGCATTTAGGCCAAACTGCACACACTTAGTATGTACATCCTCATTTTGGCAGTGGACAGGAGAACAAAATTCAGATTAGAGAGGAGGAAATGCTTTCTGACAGTGGGATGCTGAGATAGACTTCTCTGGGTAAGTGGGCTCACCAGGACTGAAGGGCTTTAAGAACAGTTTAGATTAATTTTCACCAAAAATGCTATAAGGTGTAGTTGAGCCTGTTTTGGGGCAGGAGGTTACACCTGGTGATCTTGCGAGATCCTTTGCATCATTGCTATTCAATTCTAGCACTATAAATACTACAGGTTCAACTCACTGCCTGCACTGTCTCCAGTTAGGACTTGTGGGGTGGGGGCAGTAAATATAAAAGGAATTAATAGAGCTGATGAATTTTGTAGTGACACCTGTTGGTACTGCCAGGCAGCATATAAGGAGCAGCTGTACCTTTAGCTTGAGAACAACCTACTCATGCTTCTCTGAGAGCCCTTCAGCAAATCAGGGTCCTCCAGCTTTGCATGACCCCTGTTAAGGAGCTCTTTCACTAGTGGCTTTGCAATGGGAGTGCCGGGAAGCAGACCGAGGGCATGCAGTTCCTGTACCATCTCATCTGCCATTCAGGTAAAGGATTGGGGCCCCTAGTGTTCCTCCCATGCCCCTTACATAATTAAGGATTTCAAGTGTGCTAAGTTGTGTTAATTACAAACCAGTCTTCCTGCTGCAGGAATCTCTTCAGGACAGGTAGTAATTTCAGGCTCTAGCACTTTGCTGTACGTGTCATATTCCAAATGCCACTCAGAGCACATGAAATCATACTACAAGAAAGTGTGATGCAGTCCCCATGTCAAATTGCAACTCAGATAATTCTTTCCACCTACATTCCCCTTTCCATTTCAACTAACAGAGATATCTTTCAATTACTTTTCTAAAGATTTATGTAGGGTTAAAGGGGAACTATTAAATGTTTGTTGCAGTCCATTCCTCAGCTGCCTACAGCTGAGCAGGAAGAGGGTGAGCTATCTGTATCACTTCATTTGAACGGTAAAGTGCTTTGAGATCTTTGGGACATGAAAAGCATTCCATACCAAATCACACCCTTAAAGTGTTTCATTATCAATTTCTAAAATAATGTCTGCTCTTCATCTTAGTGAAAGAACTTGGAGACAGACCTCTACTGTAGGCTATAGGTCTGAAGCAAGAGAAGATGCAGGTAATAAAAGGTGACCCTGAGCCATCAAGCCCAGCACCTGATCAAATCTTGTACACTGCCTTTTCTTCTTCAGGTTTATATTTTTGCTTTTGTTTTTTTCTGGGTAATTTTTAATTGAATTGGAGGTTTTTCCTGAGTTTCTTCCAACCATTTCTAAAGCCACTGCTGTTACGAGTGAGCAGAAAACACTTTGGCACTTACTTCTCTCTCCTCTCTCTCTTTCTTCTCAAGTATCTACAGAGAGAGTAGCAGTCAAACCTCACGTCCAAAGGAATTACAAGAGAAGAAATCCCTAGTATTTCAGTATAAAATAAGGCCATCAAAATTGTAGCATTTCATTTTTAAAGCCCTACTTTTATAAAGAACTAAGGGATGTCGTTAAAGGAAGTATATATGCAGATTTGACTTAGTGGAGAGCAGTTAGCTGGGATGGCAGCAGCTTTGCCCCGCAGACCGCATCAGTTGGCACTGCAAGGGACACAGCGGTGACTGTGGGGCCAGGCTGCTGACCTGCCTGCGCCTGCAGCCCCTCTGGGCTGCTGGCTGCTCTCTGCTTTGGTGTCTGCTTAAAACTCTGCTCAATGCTTCAGTGTTTCCCCGGCTGGTGAGTCTCAAGGTAAGTGCTGGAGAGTTTCTAGAGTTGAATCGATAGTTGCTATTGCTGCTTTCTTCCAAGACTTTAACCTTTTCTTTTTTTAAGCAGTTGTGCACAATGTTAATGAGTCTCTGCAAATAGAAGTCTGTATTATTTTGGCACTGGAGTTTGTGCCCTGGAGTTTGTTCAGACACTAAATGCAGCTGAAGGGAAACTCTGAGTTGTGTTCTGAAATGTTAAGTACCCAGAGTTTCCTCTCTCTTTCAGCAGGTGTCACAGCATGTCATACCTCCTAAATGACCCTGTTAGTTTGAGTTAGAGGCATTTAGTGTTATGACTCAGCTATTACAAGCTCTATCTTGGTAATTCCTATCTCACCTTCCCTTCCATTCTGAGGCCAGCTGATGGATGCAGTGATGGGGCTGAGTGAAATGCTGATAGTAGTGTGCTGAGCAAGCCGTGAGCTCTACAGGACCCAGTGTTTTATCTAGTGGGATTGTGAGCTAAACTAATGGGTCATATACATATTCACCACAATGTACGCACACTTCACATATATAAACGTGTTATATTTGGTATCCCAATCTGTATGGTATCTGTGAGAATAGGCTCAAGTTACTGAGCAAGGTGCCTAATATGATGCTTTCCTTTAAGCATTCTTCATATGAAAGATTTGTTGTTTAATAAGCACTTATACCTTAAGTCTTGAATAGCATTTCAAGCCTTTCTTGCCATGTCATCTGATTGTAGCTTTGTTTACTTCACAGCCAGAATATGCAAATACCCATGATGTATCTTTACAATGAAATGAAAAATTACCAGAATTTTATTGCTGCCTTTCTCCTCTGCTTCCTCCTAGGCAGAATCCACCCTCAAATCATTTCTCTCATCTGGTTGATATCAGCTGGGCTGACAAAGTAAAACCATTGAGATCAGAAATAATTATGAAAGCTTAAGGGAAATCTGAAATGTGCGTGTTCTCTGGAAGAAAGACAAAGCACATTTTCCAGATCACTGACACAAGTGAGCATATTCCATATAGGTTTTGTTAAAAGATATATTTAAGAAAAAGAACCCTTCATCTTGTCAATTTGATGGAAGGAATCAGAAGGATTCAAGTCTGAAAGTGGGGTGCAAGACAGGGAAGTGGATTATTAAATGCAGAACAATTTAAAAGACTTTGCAGGATGGAAAAAGAAAATGTGACAGGCCTGATCCTCTGTTGCCCTCTGGCTTCTGAAGGCACTTGTGGTTGTGTGGAAAGTGCCACAACAGAATACTGAGAGGACAGGCTCTGCTGGGCCAAGTGGACTGGGGTAAATGTTTCCAAGAGTAGAACAGAGGGAGGCATGGGTCCTCCAGCCTCGGGATGGAGGAGGAAGGATCTGTGTCTGTTTCCATGGGCCTGTGAATCTTGTTCAGTACTGCCTTCGTGCACACTGGGGGCTCTCTGGTGGGAAGCTGCCAGCTCTTGGCTTCTCCCACCTTCCCTAGCAAGACAAGAGGGAAGGAACACAATAATCCTGAGAGCAGAGCGCCTGGGAGAGTAGGGACTCCGTTGCTCTGCACTGTGCCAGCAGGGACTGGAGCTGTTCAAGACGGAGCCAGCATGTTGGTCATCAATCTTGGTACTTCTTGAGCTACATGTTTGGGACCCATCTAGCAGATGGCTTTTCTCAGTAATTGGCACATACAGCACACCTTGTAGAGAAGGCATCAGGCTGGGAGCGGGGGCTAGAGACCTTCAGATGCCTGATTTCTGACTGCTGAGGGGACCCCCTGAATGAGCCAGAGGTGTGGGGTCAGCCCTGGCTTCTATTGTTTGCCAGGCTGGGCCTGAGCTGAGTAGCAGCTCTCTCCCGTGTCTTTTGTGACTGTCTGTGTGTGTACCTGCACAGAGGGGGCAGCAGGCTTGCAGTGGCATGCTAACAGGTTTGAGTGTTTGCTGAGTGTGCCCATGTCACTGGCTGGGTGAAGAGCAAGTGTTGCCTTCATCTCTTCCAAGGACACAGGAGACTTTTGAGTTTGTGGAGACACAGGGTCATAAAACCTTCAGCATAAAACAGGACAGTTAATTTTCTGAAATGCAACCAATACGTGGAGAGATTAAATTACGGTCCATTTATTCTCTCACTGCCTAACCCCCAGTATTTTAAAATATCTTTAGGTGACATAAAAGCTGGTCTAGACTTTCAGTAAAATATTGATACAATTTTTCGTTTCATGCTGTTTCAAGATTTCCACATCAACAGGTTGGGTTGGTTTTTTGTAGTGTACGCAGACTAAAGTGGAGGTTAGATTTGTTACCTAAGACTTACTCCAAGTGAAGAGGATTTGGCAGTGGTGTGTGTTTGAACTTACTTGTTTTTCAAAGATTTTTTTTTTTTTTCACTTTGCACTTCCTCTGAGGTTAAGTTGCCATGGAGTTTCCACTGGTTCTGGAAAGACAGTAAAAAGTTTCCCCTAAGGACCATTAGAGGTTAGATCTCTTCCCCCAGATTTTGATTTGCTGAATTCCACTTGTACAGAAGGCAGGAGCTTTACTACACTTGGCAGACAACAGTATTTCCATTAACAGCTCAAAATAAGCAGTTATCTGATAAAACTGATAAACGACTGCCTTCTGGGAAGGGAGTGTGTATTATTTAAGAGGCATCACCTGAACTGAATTATAAGGTGGGTAAGAACACCCCTCCTTTTGTGTGAGTGGAACAGAAGGGCACACTGCATCTCAAGTTTGCTGTATGGGATTTATGCTACAAAGAACTCGCCTTCACAACAGTGTGGTACAATAATGGCAAGAATATTTCCATGCTTCTTCCAAACTGTTGTAAGGGATACCTATGAGAAGGGGAAAAGGATGCACGTTAGTAATGTTTTTATCACATTTGTTGTTTTGTATATTTAGAAGTATGATTTTTTTTTTTTAAGAAGCTCAATAAAGAAGGCTGTTGCAAGAGAAATTGCAAACAGAACGGCATTTTGGTAATTTCTCAAAGTAATTGGCATACCAATACCAGGTTAAGTTTTGCTTTGGTGTGATGTTGGCATAAGGTCACATCTGAGTCCAAATACAGGTTTGGAACTCCCCCAAAGTTCAGAGACAGATCTGAAACTTGCTCTTCATCGATCCTCACTATTTACATTGGAGCTATACTGCCAAGAGACCATGGCTAGGAGAGAGGCACGATGGACCATTGGTCTGATTCCATGTGGCACTTGCTAGATCTGAAAGATAAAGAGCACTAACATTTAAAATTAACTCTGAAATTTGTCCTCTTCTGCTGATAGCAGATGTTGACCAAAACCAAAATTCTAGACTCTGGTGAAATTCAGATCTACATCTCAATCATGTGATGAGACAGGGTATGCAATCAAGTTTAAACCACTCTTACATTTGCAGCATGTTCTAGATACATATTTTTGATGGGATCGCAACTTGGCAACCAGTGCTATGTGACAGTCTGTATGAGAATGGGATTCAAAGCTTTTTCATTATTTATATTTTACAAGAACAGTTATTCTTCTTTAATAAAATAAAAGGTTCTATATTGCTTCTGGCTTCACCTGTACAGCCATTGAGACCCAGCAGGTTAGTAAAACAGTCTGGGGGAAGGTGGGGTTATTTAATTTCATGGTGGCACATGATGTAGTTTTCTGTCCCTGAGGTCGCTGCGGATGATGTATAAAAACCGGGTCTGTCAGAACATCAGGCACTCTTTCTCCCACTCTAATACTTCACTTGTATTGTGGAGGTTTTTTCTGGCTTTGCTTGAGAAAGTTCATTTAAAAGCTCAGACCTTCCCAGCAGTGTATTCAGCTTCAGATGCACAAAATCCTGCTTATCTTCTGTCATTAAATATCTTGGAGTATTATCAGTCAGAGTAGGGTGATGGTCCTTGTGGTCTGGACAAAACCCAGATTTGACATCCCAAATTCCTCAAGGAATTCGAACAGTTAACAGGGTTTCTTTTTGTATTTCACCCTACAAAGAATTTTGTTGTCAGCAGAGACAAACATAATTCTTGTGCAGTACTAGTCCCTGATTCTGAGAGGGCTTACACATATGATTAGATTTCAGTGGAGCAGCTTGTATATAAATTTAAGCAAGAATTTGTTACAGGACTGGAAGTATTGTGAATAAGATGCATAGTACCCCTGGGATCTTTTGATGAAAGGTGGTGTTATCTGTATCACTCATATCAGATACCGTGCTTTTACATGAATGCTGTGGTCGTAGTCAATTCATTTTCTAATGTTTGGGAAAAAAGATACAAACCCCGGATGGCCTGAAAAAAGGCTCAACATGTCACAGGCACTGCATGTAGATTCTTCCCTAGCACAGCTGGCTGACAGGTATTTCGTGGAGTTAAAGGTCATATGTTCTCTTGTGTGTCAGGCTACAGTTTGCACATAGATCAGATGCCTTTGATGTTCGCATTCGCACACACTGCTTAAAAGTTCTTCCCACTGACTGTTGCAGAGCTCAGAATTAGCCGGCTAGCTAAAATCACACGACCTGACTTTTCTTTTGCGCTGCCCCCCACCGCTGGCTCTTATTAGATTCCAACAGAATTGTCCAAATGTTGATAAGCAGCGACTGATTTGTGACCAGAGCAGGAACCCTGTGAAGTGGATAGGCTTGAACAAGGTAGTCTAAATAAAAAAGCATCCACGGCTTTCCTTGGGAGGTAGTGCAAAAATAACAATTTGCTTTCTCTCCATGCGTTACAGAAATGGAAGTGAGAGCTGCTTGCAGCTCTTTTCTCACTGGAACATTCAAACTCGTCATCCCTCTGAGAGCCCAAGACTGAGTCTAGTCCTGGGATAACTCATTTGCCTCAATCTGTGATTCTCGTTACATTCTGTGGGCTGAACATCACAATCAGTAAGCTCATCAAGATGGGCTTAAACTTCTTAACATTCCTTGAAAAGCATCCCTGTATGGTAGTTGCATTAGAAATGTGCCATTTCTTCAAAGGCTGAAGTCCTGAACCTGCTCAGGATTGCATGTTTTACATTTGATTTCAGTTGAATCAGGATTTCACTCAAATTGGTCTGCACACGTGGTCTCTTTTGTACATCATTTACCCTGCAAGCTAACCCACCACCTGAATGATGTAAGGTGTGTCTTCTTTCTGGAGCGTCTCTTGCATTTTGTATAGATTTGTCCGGGTTCCTCCTCATTTGTACTCAGACACCACCTAGTTTCCTTCGTACTCAGTAGTTTTATGTAGGGCTAAAGAGAAGCTGCATTTAGCATGAGCTAGAAGGAGCAGTGGCTGGGTGCCACCAATTTCTAAGTGAAGAACAACTTTGCTAGAGACTGAGGGTTGGATGTGTCTCTCAGAGCTAGTGGTCTATGCTCTTGCACACTCAAGGGATAAAAGCAGTTATTTCTACAGCATAACCCATCTGTGCTTGTTGAATTTCTGCCTTAGGAGGAGATAAATCTATAAGTGTTTATTTTCTCCTGGACTGAAAAGAGAGCATAGCCAAAGAGTTTAGATACAGATACTTGTTTTGTAGACCTGTAATTTAGATAGACAAATCCCAATTCATGTGTGCTGAGCAGGAATAAAGCCCCTTCTATGAATCAGTGTCAGCTTTGAAAATGCTCTTCAGTTTTTCCCTGCTTGCATTTATGCTAGAGTATCATGATGTCTCAAGAGTGAGCCATAGCGGCAAGCAGGATAAACAGTGCAAAATCTCATAACCCTACAAACTTGAACAGTTTTATGGACAGAACATCTACGTAATTGTATTAAAAATAGTTACTACTATACATGTTAATGATCTAGTTTTTCTTAATTTACCCTCTAGTATAACTGTGTGTATATATAACTGAAACAGTAAATGCTAGGAACTTTATCTGTGGTTTTAGTATGGGATATGTCAGAGTTTGGTGCTATGAACTCGCAACACTTGTCATGCATCTTGGTGAAAGCCAATGAAATATCTTTTGGATCTAAGTTAGCAAAAAAGTGTATCTTTGTAGTGCAATGAGCTCTGTTAAGTGTGTGGGGATAGTTTTGACTGCAACAATGAGATTTAAAAAAACATTCTGAAGTAAAAAAACAACTTCCTACCCCCATGCACTGTATTTTAAGGGTCAAAAGTGAACTCTGAGAGCAGCAGAAGCCTGCCTTTGTACTGCACTGCAATTGGTACGTGTCCTCATTAGAAGGAAAAGCGATCCACCCGAAGTAGGATGCAGCTTAACAACTTTCCTCTTTCCCACATACCCCTCTTTGAACAGAGGAGGGGTTTTTTATTGTCAAAGTCCCTCAGGATCATAGTTTATGAGAAACTTCATGCAAGTTTAAAATGTATTTGAGTCTTTTCTTGCTGCTGATACAAGGCAGGTTTCTTCAATTATTTAATCTCCACTTTCTGCCAGCAATGACTGGCTTCATTTTTTCTTCAGCTGTTTGGTTGTGTTGCCCCACTAAAACCTTGATATTGCAGAGCTTTGGGGTTGTTTTGGGGGTTTTTTTTGAGGGTCAAACTAAGGATAGCCCAGCAATGTGAAGGAAAAAACAAACAAACAAACAAAAAACCCCCACATACTTATCAGCTCACCTTCCCCCTCCACCACTGAATGAATAAAAGCAAATCTATAAAGACATTTAATTCTGGCACCTAATGGTGTGCCAGGACCAGACACACACTACGTAGCTGGTAAAGCAACAGCCATGATAGGGTGAAGGGGATGGCTCTCAAGAAATGAAGGTTCTTTTAATGTTCTTGTTGCAGAACATCACAAAAATAATAATAGGGACCAGTAAAGAAACAGTCTCATTTTATCAGGAAAATGAAAATGGAGTTCATTGCACAGTCACATGGCTCCCATTGAAGGCTTAATAAAGACTCCCTTTACTGTTGGATCTTGCTATAAATAAGCAGATGGTGGTGGTTTTGGGTCCAACTTGTTGTTTTTATATGCAAAATGTCTTTGTATAGCAGAAGGAAAGGTTGTTGAATAGCTTTAAATTAAACAATAAAAGCAAGCTGTATTTAAAAAAGAAAAAAAAAAGATGGAAGCAAGAGCAACAATACTATCAGTAGGAAAAGCCTCGAAGCCTGACATTCTGGCAATGTTTTAAAGCCAAGTGAGATAATACATAGTTAAGATTACTCAAATACAGTAAATTGGAAACTCAGTGGAGTCTCACTGATTTATAGCAATAGAGTTTTGCTCCTATGATTTTACTTTAAAGTTAAGACTTCAAATACATCAATTTCTAAAAAAAATATAAGGTCTAGTCATAAGCCTATTTTGGATGGCTCTGGTTACATAGCTTGCACCTGAAGTTTTATATTTTTAATATTTACTTTTAGACTACTTTTCAATTAACCTGATGAAGACGTGCCTACCTTGATTTACTCCCTCAGAAGGATTTGTGCCATAAGATCACTAGTGCTTTGTGTTGTAACATGATCCTTCTCCCGTCTTATAGCACCTATAACATGTACAATCGGAAAAACTAGCACAGTGATGCTCAACTGATAGACAGTCCTGAGCAGCAGTGTCTACACAAGAAGGGCTTCATGCCAATGAAAAGTTATGTTAGATTCAAGCCTTTTCCTTCTCTATATTAATAGTGTCTAGTGTAGATGTCTCCTAGATGCTTTTACTTCCTGATACTGCGTTTTCTAGAAGCATTCAATACGCAGTGTTTGAGAGAAGCATAGGCAATAGCACATGGAGCATTTACCCTGGAGCTCTAGCTAGTCGTCTTGTTACAAGTGTAAACCCAACACCTGTGCCATGACCACTGTCAGGGCCTCTCTCAGACCATTTCAAGGAGGACTTGGACTTTCCCCTCTCCCTGTGACACCAAAAGCAGACAGGTTCTCCTGGTTCCAGGAGGCTGTGATGCAGAGCCTTTCCTGGGCAACTGCCAGGCTTTCTTACAGACTCTTCAGTTAACAAAGCTATTATGTATAAATGCTCTTGGCAGGAGCTGCCCGCAGCAATGCACAGCACTGCCTGACCCCTGCTGCTCTGGGGTCGCTGGGGCAAAGGACCACTGCTCCTGTGCTGTAGGCAAGGTCTCCTTGTCAGTGTTACGGGAGCTGCAGGTCCAGCTCTGGTTTTGACAGAGGTTGCGTGACACTACTTGTTATGAGGAGCTCTTCCCTCTTTTAGGATTCCCACCATACCAGCCTGACCTACCTGTTATATCCTAATAGTAGCTATTCCTCTCAGTGCTGCTCTTGTATCTTCTCAGAGTCAAAATACTAAACTTCACCATGTCGAGTTTAGGCACAATTAAGACCATCAGGAAGGTCACTTTGTAACCTAAATCCAGAAACATGTTGGCATTAGCTTCATTTCTAGTCTCGCGTAGAGCCTGTTTGAATTTATGTGTTGGAGGGGCAGCCCTGTGTGCGTTAGGTGAGGGCTGAGCAGGAGCAAGGTCATGGCCCTGGGAGGACAAACTGACACTCCAAGAGGGATGAGACAGGGGGAAGGCAGCTGCCCAACTGGGACAGGGTAACTGCCCCAACATCCCTTTGCAGTCCATGCCTAAATACCATGTGTTGCTGCAGAGGAAGGCTGCTCGTAGCAGCCTATGTTCTGGGACAGAGGATAAAACTACTTTGCCTGCTGAAAAAGTCCTCCGGAGCATGAGCCTTGTGACCCGCTGAGAAGGGAAGGTGTTCCCTACAGCTGCTGTTTTCATTTGGGTAGTTAAATTCCAAATGAAAGTAAACTACTGGAGGGGAGCAGGAAAGCTGGAGTTTGTCCAGGTAAATATTGGTGTGTAATAATTGCAAGCGAGCTTGTGTTTCCTTCTCTGGGAACGGTTCACAAATTTCATGTGCAGGTTTTGCCTTACCCACAGCTTAAATGCAGCTGTCTCGGGAAATATGGGGGTTATTTAATAGTGCCCAGCAATGACACAAAACAACTTAGGGCAGGAAAAAAAGAGGAGCACCATATTAAATTAAAACTGCACAAAGCTAAATTTAGGGAGACAGAATGTAATTACCCAACTTGGACTGTGGCCAAGGCACCGATGCTAACACCTTTATTATTAAAAAAAATAAAGAAAAAATGCCACAAGAGCCATCAAAATCACAGAGATGAGACTTTGCTTTCAGCCTCTCTTCTGAAAGATGGCACCTCAAGAAGCATGGTGCCCATTAGCACTATGCCAGGGTATTGATTCAGTACCTACTAAGAAGAAAGAAGGCCACCTACTGAAGAATATACATAATTAAAGCTAAAAAATGAGCTGCTTTCATTGTGAAATATAGAGTTCTCATAGCAGTGTTTCCCTAGGAATATGCCATCAGAAAAAAAAAAAAAATAGTTTGCACTTCACTTCCAAGGTATTTTGCAAAGGTCAACCACTAGAGCCAGATGAATGCGTTATTTAGTGGCTTGACCATTTTATTACTGAATTTTTCATTGGGTTTGTTTTTACAATCAACTATTTCTGTTCATGCTAAAAGGAAGTATCACTAAACCCCCATTTTTACTGTGGTAGACAGTGAGACAGAGGCAGCCAAAGGAAGCAGATATTAACCAGTAGTCCTTGATTTTCAGCAGCTTCTAATTCCTTTGGGTTTCTTTGGTAACTCCCACCCTCAAGCGAGTTTCTCACTGTTAGTCTAGAAGACTGTAATAGAAATCAGGATCCTTGTTGCTGCCCAAATACAATTCAGTGGCTTTCTGTAGAATTACTCCATATTATACCATGAGGCCCTGAAGATGCAGTATCAAGTACTTACAAGGTTCCTTGGGCATACAGGAATATGGAAAGAGAGAAAGTCAGTCAAAGGCAGCGGTGCTCTGGTGGGAGCATGGACTTTGCATCTCCTGTGCAAACTAGAGACATGCAGACTGGAAATGACCCATGTGTTTTTCACAGTTGTGATTTTAGCCACAGAATCAGATTCAACCTGGATGTAGTTTTCTACCCCTTACAGAATGGATGTCTTCCTAAAGGAAAATCCTGAGATTTCACTTCAATCAGAAGTCCCATAGTTGATGCAGAAATCATTTGAGACCTTAGGGCTTGTGTTGTGCACAAGTTCTTTCCAGGCTAAAAATCAGAAAATGTGTATAAGATGGTTATCTAAATATGCTTTTGACCTTTGCCAGTCTATTGTGGTGTTGTGCTGAAAAAGCAGATCAAGAGTTTTAGGAAAACGGATTTGTTTTGTAAAATAGGTGCAGAAGGTATAGACAGCCTATGTAAAAGTTGCACATTAGTATTTACTTCATGTTCAAAAATATGGGCACCATGTATCTCAATTTTTTGCGTGCTTATTTTTTACTAGAATATCTCAGCTTTCCTGGGTGCGTGCTAAAAGATTTGTAAGATCCAAATTGCCGAGCAGAGCTTGCCTTTTATGAATAAATACTATTAAGTGCTTGTAAAATTATCTAGTTATGTTAAGTCTTTATGGGCAGCAGCTTCTACTGCTTTTCTGTATAGTATGCCCTTCAGAGCCTGTGCGTTCACCAATATGATTTCACAGGTATCTGTGGTAAATTGGGACATTTTAGATTAATAAATTACATAGCAGCATTATGTGGAGGTTGTATTTGCTCCACACTTATGGCTGAGACTTACGTTCCATCATAAACCAAATAAATGTAGCCCCTTTATATTATCAAAAAAGCTCCTTCCACTTCAAGTTATGTGTAAGTGGTCTCTGACTAGTTAAAGCTTTTTTGCTAAATTTTAGTGATTTCTGGCAAAGTGCTTTCCAAGAGATAGGACACAAAAATCATTTATGATTTTTAAATGCTCTTCCAATGTTTTTTCCTTGTATCTTAATCTAAAATGGAGTTCTGAAAACTTCTGTGGGGCTGACTTAGAGCTTTATTTTGGAACAATTCTGAGAGAAGATGAGGCCACGAAATCACTCTGAGAACTGTCGTTGGCAAAGGCAGGCTGGCGTTCCTGCCTGTAATTGAGGTATGCTAAGAAAGATGTAAATAATGACTAGAGCTGAAAATACACAGAAGGCATTTCCCAGACTCCTGTTTCTGAGGGTGTGCATCTGACAGGCTACGCTATTAAACACTGTCTCTTCCTCATCACTCCTCACCACCAAGGCAAAATTTTTTACCCCCAGTAGACCTGAAGAAGGGTAAAAAGACACAGGGTTGTAGGGCTTGGGACAGGAGAAATAAGGGTGTCTGTCTTTCCTGGGCCTTAACTTATATGCAAAAGTCTGCAGTGAGTTGAAAGACCTTCAGAATATAACAAATACAGCCAGCATATAACAACGTCTGGGGAGAAAATTCTGCAATTAAAAGTGGTTTTTTGCACACACAGATTTGCATGGGTCCTGCATAAGCAGACATCATTAAGAACTCTTCTTTGAACAACCAATGCAAGTTTTCAATATTTATGATTTATCATGGATGAAAAGTTTTTCTCTCTGCAAGACAATGATTTCTCAACTTCTAGTAGCTCTCATTTTGATCTGTGCAGAATACTTTTAGGAATCCTTACCTATGGTGTCTCCATGAAAAGAAACACAAACTTTTAATCAATCTTGCTCTACATACAGACAGTCTTCCTTTCTGAATGAGTAGAAAATGCTGGAATGTCTTTCTCTTAATCATGTAGCAATTTCACTAATTCCAGCCTTCTTAGTGATCATACGACAAACCACAAAAAGATGTACTTAAATTTTCTTATTAGACAAACAGCATACTGCATGTAGTCTTCATTAAGATCCCATATGCCACCAGTTATGCAAGCATCATTAAAGAATGAGTGAACACATCTACATTTGTAACTCTCGTTGGCCGATATCATGCAATGAGAGCATGCGTATAAAAAGGAAAATAATGATCTGATGCTGTAGTATCGCCATCACTACTGGAGACGTGTATGTGCAAAGTGAGTCAAAATCCATTTTGCATGTTGTCATTGCTCCATCTGAAGCTTGGATGTGTGTGTGGGGGGGGTGTGGATCTGACAGCCAAAGGCAAAAGGAAGTGTTGTTCATAGCTCTGAGTCAGGAGAACTTAGTTGGTTTGTCATCCCCAGTGGGGACCCATCCCGGTCCTCCACAGTGCCTCTACTATGGAGCTATTCTGCTCACACACTCTGCAGTGAGCTCCACAGCTGTTAGCTTTTTTCGTCCTGCACATGAAGGGTTGTTAGTCCCAAATGATCCTTGTCCTCGTTTTAGTGCGAAGCTGTCGTACAGCAGGTTCTATCAAAAACATCCAGAGGGACAGAGCTTTGAACCGTCGTCATCCACTTATGGGTGGTATGCAGTGTGGCTGCAACACAGCCCCTGACCTACTGAAGCAATACTTATAAATTACAATTATAAATAATTATAAAGCTCCTATATGAAAAGATGGTGACAAAAAATGATCTAAAATTGGTATATTGGGATTGCTGCAGAAGATTTAAGATTTTTTTTTTAATCAAGTTCTTTCACACAAGTACTCAATGCAAAAATGCCACATTTTATTGAACAGGTACATCATGGAAAAGAAGAGAAATGAGGCTACAGCCATTTTCATACTTATGAATGATTGGGTTGGTTTTAAATGTGACTTTAGCAATTAATTTTGTGATTCATCTCAAATTTTTTTTTCCAATACATCTAACTATGCTACAGAAATATTTTGAAATTTTTAACTTTTAAATTAGAGATTGTCTAGCCTTAATGTCCTTTTTTCTTAGTATGTTTTTCTTAGTATGTTTGGGTCTGAAACAGCTTTGAACAAAAGTGAAAATCCCAGGCTGAAGCACAAGAATGAAGGCAAGAAGTGTTTTCTATTGACAGTCTTTCAGAAGAGATCAGACTGCCTCCCAGCTTCTTGATTAAACGTGTCAAAGTCTAACCCTTGGAGAACACTCTTCCATCAGAAAGGGTGTTACAGTACCATCTCTTTACTACTTGCTTATCCTCACCATTCTCATCACCACCTCAGGATTTACCAAGGTTACTCCCTACCCAAAAATAACACTGATTCAACTAAAATCCTCCTTCCCATAAAGAGGAAAATACTACCCTTTATCTGAGGCTAGGGATTTTACTATTACTATTGATTTAATACATCACATTTTCAGATACTGTGGTGATGAGAGAAAAAAAACAACAAAGAGGCCAGATATTAGGTATTATCCAGACTGTTATTTAATCTGATTTTTTTCAGTGTGTTGTAAGAGTGATACAGCAACATAACTTGTACTGTTGTACAAGTACTGACTTCAGCTCAACCCACTCTAATAAGGTGGAGAATTCGAGCCAGTAGCCTTCTCATGGAAGTTCTATCAGCTGTAGTAAGTATTCCAATATTCACCACAAGAAGCTATCTCTCTTAGTCCACTTTCTCATATTTTGTTTCTTTTAATAACCAGCAAAGATGTAAAGGGCTTCGGTCATCTTATTTTCCCAAAATGAATGATTCTAAAGAAAACATCCATTTACTGCTTGCTTTTTAACTGGATGTTATTCCCAAGTGCTGTGTAATCATTAAGTCCGCTTTAATTTAACAAGTGTGCTGCTCCTAGCACATTTTTACTTATGTAGTAGTAAATTAACTATAACAGATTGTAACTGTTCATCATCATTTAGTAATAAGTAAGAATTCTCATAAATATCTTTAAAACTCAATAGAGGCGTGTCCTGGTTTCAGCTGAGATAAAGTTAATTTTCTTTCTAGTAGCTGGTATAGTGCTGTGTTTTGGATTTAGAATGGGAATAATGTTGATAACACCCTGATGGTTTTAGCTGTTGCAAGGTAGCTGTAGTGCCTACACTAAGCCAAGGACTTTTTGGCTTCCCAGGCCCTGCCAGGTGCACCAGAAGCTGGGAGAGCACGGCCAGGACAGCTGGCCCGGGCTGGCCAAAGGGATATGCCCTGCCATAGAACCTCGTGCTCCAGATAGAACTGGAGAAGGTAGCCGGGAGGCGGGATTGCTCCTCGGAAGCAGACTGGGCATCGGGTTGGTTTTTTTTCCCTTCCACATGTGGTGAGCAATTGCATTTGTGCATCGCATCATCATCATCATTATTATTGTTACCTTCTTCCTTTGTTATCCTATTTAACTGTCTTCATCTCAACCACGAGGTTTTTTTTCCATTTTTCCCCCCATCCCCTTGTGGGCGAGGGGTGAGTGAGCAGCTGCGTGGTGCTTGGTTACCAGCTGGGGCTAAACCATGACACAGCATTTTTATGGCACTTGCTCACGGCTCATTCTCATTTATGATCACAGGTGAAACAATATCCATTTCAAAGAAAAGAAGATTCTTTTTTCATGCTGCAAGTCAAAATTCCAGTTCATTTGTTTTCTCGTTACTGGGAAGGAAACTGCATCACCTGAGGTATGTCTCACCTGGCCACCTCTGGTAGATGAGCAATGCTTCGATAATGGTGATGGGAACACTTCAGCGGCCTAAGTGAATTTGCTGGATCAATGAGGCATCATCTTCAAAGTCATTTCCTTCAGTGTCTCATAGTTTCACATATAAATATAATGAATTTCGCTTTGCGGCTGGTTTCTGAATGACTATACTGCTAAGGGCTAAATCCCAGAAATACAGTAACCAAACCCAGAGCCTGATACTTAGAGGAACTCTCATCTTTTTTTATCTGCAGCCTGCTGAGTTCTTATGTGAACCCAGGCCTCTGTGCTTGTGTCTAAAGGGGAGAAACTCCTTCTGAAAGACTGTCCTTACACGACACTTCTTTTCTCTGTCTGCTGCCTATATAGATAGGGAATGACCATGATTAATTAGGATAGCTACTAAAGTAATTTCTTGAGAACAATGATGACATTTAACTTGAATATTGTTTTCTACAAGGCTTTACCCTGATCCTTTAAGATTTTGCACTTCAAAGGAAAAAAAAAATCATCTAGCACTTACATTTATGCTAAGCTGACATTGTTGGTTTGCTGCCAGAGAGGCATATCACAGACGCAACAGCTGAGGGATCTCAGCCATTCAACCTTGGTGCTAGCCTTGTAAGAAATCACTTCAATGGTGACATGGAATATCTTTGTCTATTTTGTCCTTAAAGTTGGAGAAATACCATCCCAAATTAAGTTAAATCAGAACTTTCTCATATAAGAATGATTTTTCGGAATCAAATTGATGCCATCAGTTTGTTTCACATTTAAGAGCCTGAAGCAAAGTCTTACAGAATGAAAATGTTGGTTATAAAAAGGCTGGTCTGGCCTCATCCTCTTACTGGCCATAGCGCATCACAGACCTCTTCATATAGCCTATCCTTCCTCTGAAGTTTTCTATGTTGTTGGGTTTTGGGGGGTTTTTAAGGGCAAAAATAAACATGATGTGAAAAATAACTGTTGTTCTCCTGCCCTCAGCAAAAAGAACTTGTGTTTGCATTTTCATATAGTTAAATTTGCATTTGAAAACTGTTTAACCGTAATGGCCCCTTGTCAGTATTCTCATTCAGAAATGTTCTTCTGATTCCTTGGCATCTCTTTCTCTCCCAGTTCATGGGGATTTTGGTCTTTAGCAGAAACCAGCAGAGAACAAACTAGCTAACAGAGGCTAGTGGAATTTGAGTTGCATAGGGATGTTAAATTAATTATGCATAAAGTGTCTACTCCTTTTTTTCCAATAAGTCCATATGTTCTTTTAAATATACAGAATGATGGCATTAGATAGGTAATAATCCTTGATTCCTCTCAGTAGCCTTAACTGAACTGTGAGAGAGAATTGCTCCTCTGGAAGCAAACTGCCTATTTTAGCTTGGCAGAAGGAAGTACGTTGATCCAGTCAGGCAACTGCAGGAGCAGGACAGAACAGGAATTTGACCAGTAGTTTCAATAGTCCTGGTTTTTAACATGTAGAAACTTCTCTTTTCCTTTACACACATCATCAAAACAATGTCTCTAGCTTGGAATTTATGTTTGGTTTTTTTTTTTTTTTTTTTTTGAGGGAATGAGTTTTGGAAGTTCTTATGCTATTCTGAAAACTGAGAGAAATATTTGTAGTGCATCTTTTTTCAAATTTAAACATTTTTCATTTGTTAGCAGTACTCCTTAGAGCCTGAGGAGAAAGGCGTATGTGAGCTAGTCTAACACAAGTTATTTTATTCCTACATATCCATAACGTAATCTTGTTCTCAGTTCAGGTGACATCCCTGTTAATTGTTTTGCCCCAGTGTATCAAGCTATCAGACTTTCAGTGTGGAGACCTCAAGAAAACGGATATTGGTCAACAGAAACTTGATTATGTGTATGATGTTTATGTGGCTGTGCTTAAAGTTAAAAAAATTCTTTAAGACAGGATAATGCCCACGTTACGGGGAAACTTCCCTCAGTAGTGATGCTTGGTTTACAGTATTTTGAGAACATGTGTTTCTTTCCCTCAGTCTTCATTAATAGCCAGATGTCAGGGAGTGCTGGAAGCAGATAGCCAAGAGTAATTACAGGTATCCTGGTGATAGTCCCTGTTACGACTCTGATTGTAAGAATATTTGAAATTTTCATCAGATGTATAACATTAAAAGCATGCTGTATAAATTATGAAAAGAAAAATGGAAAGTGGCTGACTGGTTTAACACCTTAACTAAAAGGAGAAAAAGTAAGTGCATCAAAGAAGCCTAAAAAGCAAATGTGTTTGCTGTTTTTTCATCAAATATTAACTGGATCCTGAGAGGTTTTCATCATCCAGATGAAAATATTTGGCTTATTTATCAGAGTGCAGAGGCTTACATTGAAATGATAGTCTTGTATACAATCATACGGAATGGTATACATCAGAGACGCTGAAACTGGTGAGCTGACTGAAGCCTTACATTTGGCTGTGATCCTGGAAGCCCTGGTAGCATGTGTTCAACTCTTCACACTCTGTTTCCGCAGCACTTCACTGAGAATAGGGCCTTTGTAAACTCACTTTGCCAGGATCTTTGATTCCTTGCATGCACCATGTGGCTGCTATCAGTTTACAAATAAAGAAAAATTAAAACTGGTTTATGAATTGTTGTTATTATAACTGAGTTCTGCTATTAGCTAGGTCTAAATATTTTCACATATTCCACACCTCTGTTGCCCTTTGAGATTTTTAACTGCTGTTTTCTTGTACGTTCATAATTTCCTGGTGTAATTGTTCCCAAGAGAATGCGCTGAAAGAATTATGAATTAATTTGCATCTTTTAATGTACTAATAAACTTCCCAAGAAGAAAATTTCACTCCAGCCAGGTGGAAACCAATCACTTTAAATCAAAGCCTACTGAATTTCAAAGAGGTTGGGTTTGTTGTATTTTTTTTTCTCTCAAGAAGTTGCAGAAGAACAGTGTCGTGCATATTAAAAGTGATTAGAAAGCACAAACAGCAATTTTAGAAAAAGCCCTCGGTCATTTTTTTGCTGCAGTAGAGTTCACAGGCATTTAAGAAAATTAGTATTTGTTGTATTTAAACAAAATGAATAGCAATTTCTTGGCAGTTGAGAGGTCTCATACTATAAATGTAGATTTCACCATTTCATTGAAAAACATTTTTAAACTGTTTTAGCTTTTTTATTGTCTGATGTAAATAAATAATTCATGCTATAGACTCTAAAACATGGATCAAGAAAAAGAGATGTCCTTTTATGTACAATTTATTCAAATAGAATCTTCAGTGAACAAAATGTTCTATCTTATGTATTCATTTAGAACTGTACAATGTCAGGTCCTTGTTCACCAAAGCACTCATCTTCATGTATCTCTGAGCACTTGAGTAGCCAAAGCACTACTCCTGAGTAACTGAAGCAACAGTTCTGAGCATGTGCTTTAAGTTAAATACAGAGTGCTGTTCCAAGTAGTATCAGTATTGAACTTACTTTTGCTTAATGTAAAAATACATGCGAGTCCTCAAAATACACAAGCTGCAGTCCAAATTTCAGTACAATGCTCTTTAAAACTAACAAGGTGCAAACTTTGTAATGGAAATGAGTGAAGACACTAACCTCAGTGTCAGCACGGTTTGGTACCACTGTAATGAAGCAACTGTCTGAAATGTTTTGAGATAAGGCTGAATAAACCAAGACCCCAAAAACTGTCATACCTGTAGAAAATATTGATGCTGCTTCACTTTTCGCACATCCCAGCCTGTTCTTGCTGCTCTGATTCCTGCATGGAAGGAGCTATATCCAAATACTTTATTCTTCCATGGTAAAGTAATATTCTGTTTAATGGCATTTTTTTCTTACCAGGCTTTGAGAAAGACATCAGTAGTGTCTACCTAAATTCCCTCTGCACTGTTTTATGATATCTAATCTAAGAGCATGATGCTTAATGAATGTGTTTGTCACATGAATAGCAGGAACAGATTAAGTCCAAAAGTCCCCTGTAATCTGCTGGGAGAGATATCTGGAGTGCTAGAGTCAGCACAGCCAGAGAAAACCTTCAAAATATTTTTCTTCAGATCTAATTTGAAAAACTTCAACAGCAAAGTTTACCCTAAGGAGAAACTGTGGTAACCACAGATTTATTTATTTTCTGCCGATGAACACAGCCATGTGAACAGCTGACAGAAATGTCTTTTTCTTGCAGGAGGATGCCAGAGCTGCAGAGTTAATAGCTTAAGCTTCAAAATTGACACTGACCTTATTTATTAACACAGTAATGGGCTTGTTGTGGCTGATGTGGCTTTCCAGGATTGCACTGGGCTAAACATAAGTTTTTTACTGTCCCATTTCAGGTGGCTGGCAAGGCAGAGCACACGGCTGAAAATCTCATGTGGCATCTCCTGGAAGTGATTGCATTGCTTGCAATCCTCACTTTCATGGTAAGACAACAAAATCCCTTAAGAAACCTTTTATCTATAAGAACAGACTGACTTTATTGTTTGAAAATATATGTTTCTCATACAAGACTTGAGGAGGGGAGCTTGGAGTAGTCTCTTTGGGAGTCAGATCAGCCTTCCCCCTGGGGCATGGCAGCCAGAGACCACCATCCCTTATGATCTGGCAGCAGCCGTTTATGGGAAATTTCACTCCCGGGAACTAGCAAGGCTGGGAAGCAGCAAAGGGCTGCTCCCTCACCTGGCTCCTGCCCGGCAGAGAGGCAGGGCTTGGAGCCTGCCCCGCTGCCTGCCATGCAACTTCCTTTTGGGATACCCAAGTCCCTTCACAATGCTGTTTTCTGATCTTGCAAAATTTCTAATTAGACATTCACCCTTTTAATATCAAACTGTACTTGATCCTGCCTAGAGAACTATAAGATTTCCTGCAAATGCAAAACGTGTTGTAGGTGAAAATATGGCCTATTAAAATTGTAGGAAATTTTTATGTCAGTACAACTTTTCCTGTTTATACTTTTCATTTCTGAGGAATTGTTCTCCTATTATCAAAACCCAGTATCTTTGTGTTTCTTCTTTTTTGGTATTTTTGTTTCTTTGGAAATACTGTTTTTTTACATACCACCTGGAGAAAATGTTTACTGTTTTCCAAACACCTCTTACTGGTGCATATCAGTCCTGAAAAACCAAAAGTGCTTCAGCCCCTTCAGGAATCATTATGTTAATACTTCATACACTGATAGAATAGCTGAGGCTGGCAGGGACCTCTGGAGATTATCTAGGCCAAACTCACTGCACAAGCAGGTTGCTCAGGACTGTGTCCAGTCAGCTTTTAAGAATCTCAATGGAAAAAAAAAATAAAATATATTAAAAATTCTTTCTTATGTTTAAACAAAATATCTTGTATTTCAGTTTGTGTCTATTGCCTCTTGTCCTGTCACTGGAAATCATTGGGAAGAGTGTGGCTCCTTCTTCTTTACTCCCTGCCATCAGGTATTTATGCACATTGATAAGATTCCCTAAGCCCTCTCTTCTCCAGATTGAACAGTCCCACCTCTCTCAGCCTGTCTGCATATGAAAGATGCTGCAGTCACTGAATCACCTCTGTAGCCCTTTGCTGGTATCTCTCCAGTGTGCCCACATCTCTGGTGTACTGGGGAGCCCAACACTGGACACAGCACTCCAGGTGTGGCCTCACCAGTGCCGAGCAGAGGGAAAGGATCCACCTCCCTTGACTTACTAGCAGCGGCCTAACGCAGCCCATTGATACTGCTGGCCGCCTTTGCCGCAAGGGCATGTTGGAGGTTCATGTTCAACTTATGTCCACCGGGACCCCCATGGCCTTTTTAGGGGGGTACTTTCCAGAAGGGTGGCCCCAGCCTGTGCTGGCGGATGTTCCTCCCTAGGTGCAAGGCTTTGCACTCCCTTTTGTTGAATTGCAAGACATTCCTCTTTGCCCAATTCTCCAGCCAATCAACGTCCCTCTGGATGGCAGTGCAACCATCTGGTGTATCACACACCCCTCCCAGATTTCTGTCATCTGCAAACCTGAGGGTGCACTCTGTCCCATCATCCAGGTCATTAACAAAGATGCTAAAAAGCAGTGGACCCAGATCCAGGTGTTGGACACACAGTGCATTTGAACACGATCCCATGAAGGAACAGTGCATCAGAGTTAAAAAGCAAATTTTTGTGTGTACATTTGGCTGCCATCTCACCAACGAGCCTCACTGTCATGCTGTTATCCATGCTTGAACTATTGCAAAAGTACGGCCAGCTACTTTGAGGCTCTGCAGTGGTGGCACAGTGACTGAAGCTATTGCCTTCCTGTCTGAGAGAAACGGTCATGTTACAGCGGCGCCAACAGATAGGATCCAACATGCTGGGTTTAACTCAAAAACTCTTACGTGGTTTGGGACTTCTTTACGTAAGAGGCGACTGTTTTCCCACTCATGCACTGATTTTGCTAGCTAGAGCATTTACATGTTGACCATCTAGTAGAAAAGGAGGATCTGCTAGCAGGCAAGTTTCTGTGAAAAAGCCTCAACAGCTGAATTTGCTGCAGTGTGGGCCCCGTGTGGATTTAGGTTGCTTCTGGCAAAACTATCTATTTAAGAAACAATTTGGGACGGAGATGGATTGAGGATCTCATTTGAAAGTCCCAAGAGATTTTTTTACATGATTACATGCTGTAGTAAAAGAGGTAAGTTTGATTCCTTGCATAAATTATGGCTATTAATAACTGAATTACAAATTTAAATATTATAATGAATCCTTTAGTACCTAACAATTATAAAGTGTTGCAAACTCTGAAATAAACACTAGAAGTCTCTAAATAAACAACATATTTGTGGCCTGAAATGGGCATTTTTTTCTTCCATTGTAGGAGACCTCGGGGTAATAGACTTCAAAGCTCTGGATTTTCATTTACTCCAAAGGAAAGCAAACAAACGTCAGAGTGAGTAAGAATCAGACCTTGAATCCCATTAGATTCACCCCCCCTCTGATGGAATTGCTACCTTTCTGTCCTGTGTTGTTCTGCTTCCTTCTTCTCATTCAAATTCTTCTTCAAGACTCTATGTGCTAGTGCACTTTTAGACCTCTCCCACATCTGATCTCTCTTATCTGACTTTCATTTTGTGAACTAGCGGTTCACTGTATTTCCTTTCTTATAGTTTAAACAAGGAGGCTCCAAGATATAGGAAGGCTAATCTCACAATCCTCAAAAGTGTATCTGTAACTCTCATTCTATTTCTGTACTTAATTCTATATTCAACACCTTTTTTTTTTTTTTTGTTCTATTTGTCTTTGATCTTGCTCAAGGCTCTCACAGTCTGTTTTACTTGGCTGTGAAGAACCATGCCCATATGTACCGTTAAGGCTGAAAGAAACTACAGAGCTGTAGCTAGAGTGGGGCTGGAAAGGGGCTGCCAAAGCAAACACAGGGCTGCCAAAGAGTTCTCCTCTGAATACTGTGTTTCTCAATAGTACCTGGCTCATAGCTTGAACTAGGGTTAGGAGTAGCACTAGCATAGAGAGAAGAAGAAAGCCTGATAGGCAGCTGGGATGGGGCTGGAAATGGGCTGGCAAAGGAGACACAGGGCTGCCAAAAGAATTCTTCTCCCAGTAATATTAAAGTGCTGGACTGAGCCATGTCACAAGCCTTTGGCTCAGCCTAGGCTTAGGTTAGTGGAAAGGAAAAGCCAGAGCTGCAGTTAGAGTTGAGCTGCCAAAGGAAATGAAGGGCTGCAAAAAGACTTATCCCCCTGAGGAACTGATGCACCAGGGAAGGGCTGCTGTGTCTTTCCTAGGGCTCAGTTTAGGGTTAAGCTTGGAAAAAACTTCAGAGCTCCAGCTGGAGTGAGGCTGACAAAAGCTGCCAACAGAGAATTAGTTTAGCCAAAAGGGGAACGTTTAACCCCTGCAAGGGCTGGAGTGCCCTTGCAAAGCTCTGCCCAGGGCAAGGCTAGGTTTAGGGCTGGAAGCATCTATTTCTGTAATTTATGTACACAATACTGTATTTTATGCTTATCTGACATGCAGGCACCTGCCTTAACACAGGTAATATATCTACATGGAAGAGAGGTAGAAGTCCAAGAAGTTAACAAAGGGGGCGATTTACCTCCCAGTTCAGACTAGCCGGGTCTGTCATAAAGGGAAGGAAAGGGAAAGGTCTGGAACTTTCTGATACTTCTATTAACATGCAGCAAGCAGCAAATGTGACATGAGGGCCACGAGCAGGTCCAAGGCATGAAGACACAGGTCACAGATGCTATCGGCAGTCTGGCACGCCTTCAGCCACTGCTGGTGGATCACTGTGGTCAAGCCGATGTCACTGCGGCCACCACAGCCCCCTTGGGTGCACTCGCTGCCAAACGTCTCCTCCCTGCATTTTAAACTCTGCGTCAGCAAAGGGAGCGGCTGACAAAATGGAGGGAGAAAGTGCAGAGAAGAAGATGGATCGTTACACTCCTTGGAAGTAAAGTTAACTTTGGAGGCCTCGCTCGGGTATTTTCACACAGTTCGTGCCACCTGCTGGCAAGCCGCAGCAGCTGCTGGCGGGCCGGGAAGCTCACAGACCCTGCGCCCAGCCCGGCCACGCCGCCTGGGGACCGGCGAGGCGCAGCCCTGCCTCAGCGGCAGGGGCGAGCCGCCAGTGCGCACCTCGCGCTCTCCATGTGTGCATGGGGTGCACCGCGGTTACGATCTCCAGGGGGGCTGGGACGTCGAGACCGTTATCTGCAGAGGTCAGGCCCGTCCGCTGCCAGCTGCAGCTCGCCCTGGGGGTGGGGGGCGGCCTCCCTTCCCCTGCCGGAGGGACACGGGTGGCAAGGGGGGTGCGATCCGCCGGCCCCAGCGCGCGGCGGAGCCCCCACTCGAAATGGCGCCCCCGGGCCTCCGCGGCGGCGGGTGAAATGGCTGCTGGTCGCGGCTGGTCAGCGCCGTCCGCACCGTGGAAAGGGCGGCGGCTCTCCTCCGCCTCTCGGTGGGAGCGGCAGCTGCACCGCGGGCAGCGCCTGTGACTTGCAGAGTTACGTAAGGCAGAGCCCGGCGTGAGGTGGATTCCAGAAGCTTCCCTGCCGTCATCAAAGATGGCTCCCGCGCCCGTCCCGGAGACTGCAGCGCGTCACTTCACCGCGCCTCCTCGGGCCAATGGTGCTTGCATGCTCTGGAGTCACGTGGGGTTGGCGAGCCAGTCACAGGGAGGGCGCAGGGCAGCCTGACATCACTTCTGCTCCTGAGGCGTCGTTCCGGTTTTGCGTGCGCAGTGGCGGAGCGGGGTCGGTCGTGCTGAGCGGGTGAGAAGCAGCCACGCAGGTGCGCGGGGACAGGCGTGGGGTGGCCGGAGCTGTGGGCGCTACGCTGGGGCGCAGCGGGGGGCGGGAACAAGGCCTTGGCGCGGCCCAGGCCTGAGGTGAGCGCTGGCCGCTTCCCTGCCCCCTCAGAGGAGCCAGGCCGCCCTGCCTAGGCTGGAACGGGTTTCCTTGTGCTTTGGAGCAGTGGTGACCTCGCAGTGTTTTCTTTCTGCTGTGTTTGCCAGTTAACGTGCTGGAATGTTGGTGTTTTGTTTTCTTTTTGACGCTCTGCTGTCATCCATCCTTGTTCTTAATCTAATCCTTGAAGTTGTCTTGCTTTGAATATCAGTTTCAAAAAAATAAAAATCACAGAGTTATTGCTGTAAGTTCCTGCAAATGGTATCATCCCAGTGGAAGAGTGGGATTTTGCGGCAGAAACAGGCTGTGTCTCTGAAACTACTTTTCTGTATAAAAGCAGGATTTCATGACTAAGCTGCAAAGCAAAGTGACTTTTTCTAGCAGCAAGATTATTTTTTCACTTTCACTTTGTTGTTAATGCTAGCAGCCCAGTGCTGTCGGTGCTCATTTCTCATGCATGTTTAAAGTTACCTTTATTTAGAATGCTCTCAAGTTATTTTGGGTACTGTATATGTAAGCTCTGAGCAGTTGTTTGAAAAAAATGTATTGGTAGTTGGGGTGTCTTGGATATCGTAGGTACGCATAACTAAAGTGTGTGTAACTACAAGGACTAGGGTTTTTTTATGTGTGACGTGCACTGTTTGTGGAAGTAAGTTAGCG
Source organism: Grus americana (assembly GCF_028858705.1). NCBI lineage: Eukaryota > Metazoa > Chordata > Aves > Gruiformes > Gruidae > Grus > Grus americana. The sequence goes on from NC_072858.1 coordinate 30,636,161, forward strand.
TTTTTAATATTACCTATAGAGTACGCAGGCTGATGTCTGCTTACGCTGTCAAATTACCCATGATTGGTGTCATCGTTCTCTGGTCAAACCTGCACAGGTTGACCTGAATGTGTTTTCTGGGTTGTGACCTTGACTGAATGCTGTGTCCACGAAGCTAATTCTTCAAAGGATAGCTTAAAACCTCTCTAAAACCTTTTTCCACCATGTGTGTTATGCTATTTACTCATTTAGGTTTATACTTAGCTGAAGTTTATGTAAATTTGGAGCATTTTTCTGAACATCTGTTTGCAGGGCAGAGTAGTTACGCAGTGTTATGTTTCAAAAATAAAGTTAGTTGCCAAAGTAACTCAAAAATAAGTACGTAAAGAGTGTTGATATAATTTATGTGTATGAAGAGTGGTATATCCTCCTGTTTTCAGGAAAGTTTTGAGAAAGAAGTCTGCTGGGAATGGGAGACAGATATAGATAGAACAGAGTTAAGCTACATATTTAAGAAGGTTCTAGCTCTTATTACAGTACTCTAGTGATAACACCATTTCTATTACAGGCTGTAACATAGTTGAGAATAAGTAGTAAGTATATATTGTTGTCTGAAAAACATGTAACAGAATAGTAAAGCATATTTTCTTGTGCATTTGCAGGAACACAGTGTATTAAATTACCAAAGCAACCATGCTGGCTGCAAGGCTAGTATGCCTGAGGGCATTATCATGCCAGAATATCCGTCCCACCATTACTCAGGCTTCCCCAGCTTTGAGGAACTCCAATATAAAAGCATATAGGCTGTGGCAGCCTAACCAGGTATGGTAATTCTCTTTCTAATGGTTCTGAGTGTTTTGCAGAAGAATCGCTTTGCACAGAGTACCTGTTTTGAATGATCACAAGCCTTCTGCTTGTTTGAGATACCTGCTCTAATTTATTGAAAGAAGAGCATTAATCAAAAAACAGGAGTTTTAAGAGCAGTTGAAATAACGTCTTCTGTTTCAGTGATTACTTCCCCATTGAAATTACTGGAAAAAAGACCTTAAAGGAGGTAGGTAGGTAGTGATGGACAAGCCTTACCTGTGGGAGGAGCAGAAATTCCTGTCTGACCTCCTCCTAGCTCCCTGTTTCCAAGTAAGAGCCTTAAATATCATAAAGTGAAAACTTTCTTTTCAAAGACTTTAGTCCCAATACGTATTCAGAGCTGTAGCCTAGGTTAGAGCAATTTCTGAACTATGGTAGAACTATCTAGCAATTTTAAAAACTGGAGTGTTGTTATTGCAAGATACTATCTGTTTATTCTTTGTTGAGAGAAAATGTTTCATTTTTGCTTTCTGCCCAGGTAACTCACAACTATTAGGACGTATTGCTGTTTTGTCATCATTTTGGTGAAAGCGCTAATAGAAAATTTTTCACGTCCTTTGTGTTTTCCTCTTAAACATAGAAAACCATTTTAAGCATCCTAAGTTTGTAGGTGTGTTGAGGTTTTTTGTGCATATGCGTGTTTTCTTGGGGTGGCTTTTTTGCGGTGGTAATTTTATTTCTGTGGTGAGTGCTACATAATTACAGTGTTGGGCTAGATTTAATTAAATGCAAAGCACAACAAAACTGAAGTGCTGTGGTAAACTTGCTGAATTTTGTTGCTCTAATGGCTGACAATAGCAACGCTTATACCTTACAGGTTTTAGTGTTAAAATAAACTCACAGCTTTAAGTGAGCCCTTGGTTGCTCAGGTGCCTGTATAATAATTTAGAAACTCCTGGAAAAAATGGTAAGGAAACTTCAAAAGTTGTTTCTGAACTTAAATATGAGTTTATTCTGAGGTGTTCTCTCAGCTTACTAAGACTGTGGGCAGTATGCTATGTTTATTTGGAGTTTGTCAGCCATAAAAATCTAAAGTTTATAGACCTTCATTCAAAGTTTGCTCTCTAAATCAAGGCTGGAGTTCAAAGCAAAGATTTCATGCTGCTTTTCCAAATTTAGTGTCTGTAAAAGTGTAAGTATTATACAAGTGGGGTTTTTTATGTGTTTTTGTAAAGAGTGTTTTTACATGGAAAGCAAAATTACTTTTTTACAACATAAGAGTATGTTTTTATATTTAAAAAAAAGCCTTATGGTCTTGTTTAGTATAGTGGGACTAGAGTAGAAGAAATGCAAACTGAAAACTTCAGCCTCTGAAATCCACTGCTTTGGTTCTGTGCTTCTAGAATGTGTGAATGTTATTCACAAAGCTTCCTAAACTTCAGTGTTCAGTTGTTTTCTTTGGGCACAGTTGCTTCACATCTTTGGGAGATAAGTGCAGATAAATAAGAGACTATGTAGCAAGTAAATTGATAAGAAATGTCTTCTGTTTTATTTCATTGAATCTTTCTTATGTTATTTTTTAATCTAACAGTGTTATGCTACCAGAGTAAGAACTGGTGCAAGGCGTGGAAAACTTGGCCAGGAAATTAAAGAAGCAGCATTTGAGCCATCTGCAGAAACGGCACTTAAAGGTAATTAAAGCATTAAAAGAGACCGACAGTATTGTTTTCTGTGGAAGTTTGCTTAGTGATCTCCCTTGAACAACTGGAGACAATTTCTCTGCCTGTCTTTCCTTGTAAAGTTTAAAGCTGCAAATATGTTACAGTATAGAGAAATTTCTTGTTGTCTGTACTTTAAGCTGCTGCTGCGAGCTGTTAAGTCAGAAATGGTTGTCTCTTAATGTAGACTTGGTTGCAGATATTAACAAATACACTAACACTTGCTTTACTATATCTACTTTGTATATTGTTTAAGGGAAGGATCTTTCCACAGTGTGTACCGTTCACAAAAAAAGTTTCTGGTGCTACGGTTATGTAAGGCGCTGATTTACTATGTTTGCCAGTACATCTAGTGTGGATTGTAATTTCAGGGGATTACAAAGGCGTTTTTCAGATAGTAGTGTTCGGCTGAACAGGCTTGTAAATGTCCTATAGTAGCATTGAATTGATAAATGGAATATATGTAGATAGGCTAGACAGTGTCTTGGCAATAACGCATTAGGAAAAAGCGTAGTCTTACAGAGAGTTACACAACTGAATGTATTTGGTCTCAGCTGCTCTTGCTTCAGTTATAACGATACTTTATGATTGATATTTGTATTTGTAGCAGTAATCTGACACATGGCATGCAGGTAGTATGTCTTAAAATCAGACAGAAGAAACCAATAGTAAATAATGCATGGTAGTCCATGAGCTTTGGAAATCTCTTTTTAAACTGATTTGGATCTGATTGCTACTAAAGAGTTCTTGAAGGAGCAAGAAATAATGGCAGACGAATGAGAGGAAAGAACAGAAGGCCTAGTTTTTGGCCTGTTTGATAGTGAGTTGGATAGTGAAATGGTATACTAAATGAGCTGACAGGTGAACTCTTCCGTTGGAGAACCTGTTAGCTGGTTTTGTGTTGGAATTCCTGTCATAACAGCTGGCTTTGTGTTGGAATTCCTGTCACTGTTACGAAGGTCAGTAAGCCTGGTGTGTTACTACTTGGTCTCTTATTTCTTACTCTATTTTATGAAGCTATATTGTGTTAGTAGGCTGAATCTAGAGTTTTTCACATGTAGCTCATTGATAATCGGTAACACAGTGACTTGAAGTGGAGCTTTAAGAAAGAAGCCTAACATGGATCAACTATTGCAGATACAACAAAACTTACGTGAGGATTTTATTAACTAGTAAAAAAAAAAAGCATTTATAAGAGTGAATTTTTTTTTTTTCTTTATACAGTTGATCGCCTGGGGAAATTTATTGTTGCTGGAGGGGCTGCTGTTGGCTTGGGGGCCCTCTGTTACTATGGAATGGGCATGTCCAGTGAGATTGGAGCTATTGAAAGAGCTGTGTAAGTAAGATGGCTTACTCTTTTAAGTAAAGAGTGCGTTAAGCGAATCTCCCTCTTTATATCCATCTCTTCTTTAGCTGGTGTCACCCAGTGTACACAGAGCTTACTTCTTTTTTTTAAGCTCTGAACAGAAAGCCCTTGCCTCTGTGCAGCATTTTAAAAAGTATAACTGAAAACGAGTTTTAAATTACCCAAGTGTAAACGGATATTGACTTAAGTGACTTCCTTTTTTTTGCTAAATTTGAAATTTATTTACGAAGAGTATATAAATATGTCTTATGAGGTGTGCCACAGATAATTTATAAAGGGTAGTCTTCTGTAAAGCATATTGTTAAGACCACTTTGCCTGGTGTTCTTGTGAGACTGTTCATTAAACTTTAATACAGCATGTTGGAAAAAGCATCTCCTTTGATCACACTACTTATCTTGGCATAAGCCCTGCTCTAATAAATATGTTTTGCTTAAAACTTTGATGTATTGCTTTTTGGCCAGCAAAACCCTGACTGATGGCAAAACCTTGTAGTTACTTCAGCTTAAAAGGTGGTTAGTGATAAACACGGGCTTGGGAGAAATGAGTGCTGAGGACATTTTGCTTTACTTGCCCTGCATTTATATTTGGAAGTGACTGTCTGCATTCATATTGATACAATATACATATTGATACAGTATTCATATTGTGTCTATGAGAAGCTTTTCATTGATATAGCTATCTGTATTTTTTTTTCTCCACAAGCCTTGAAGTAGTGGGTCAAAAGAGGAAAATGGGAGAAAATGTGTGCACTGTGTTTAAGTTTGGTATTAGCAGCAAAAGCTTCCTGTCCATAGTATGACCAAATCATACTGTAGACACTCATTCATGTCTAGGTCTGTTGCTATTGTTAGAGCTCTCAAAACGACATTTGTGTCTTGGGATGTCATATAGTCATGTGTACTGTGACTCAGCAATTTGTGAGCTGCTCAGCAGGCTACTTAGTGCCCAGTACACATTCTGTAAACATTTTTCCTTAAATCAGTTTGTTGACCGTCCTCTATTTTTTCATAGTTAAAAAACATTCGTTATTCTGTTTCCTATGTATGCTTCCTCCTTAGAAGTGAACTATAATTAGCATTATTTGTAATTTGCAGTGTTTTTGGAGAGTTACTTTACATTAGACCAGCAAGGTTTAAAAGTTCACCCCCCTGTTATAAGGTAAACTCATGGCAGAAGTTGCTAGACCACACCATTATTATGAAACTTCCCTTATATCTATAGCTATGAATATATTTAACAGCTCAATTGTGTTTTAGTTTGTCTTCGTTCTGATACTGGTAATTGCACAGCTATGTATGACTGCTTATTTTTCAGTATTTGGCCACAGTATGTGAAAGACAGAATTCACTCTACTTATATGTACTTTGCGGGAAGTATTGGCTTGACAGCACTGTCTGCTGTAGCAGTAAGCAGATCTCCGGCACTCATGAGTCTTATGACAAGAGGCTCCTGGCTGGTAAGCTTATGTTAGAAAAATAAAAACATATACTGAGAAAAGATCCCAAAGGTGATGGTTGATATAAAAAATGTGAAATGTAAACTACTTGGTGAAAAGTAAGGCAAAACCTCACTTACACTAGAGTACTTATCCATAAAGACTACTTAGGTATCCTAATGATATTTTGTGATTTAAGATTTAGTGATTCTAATTACATGCTGACTACTTCTGTACTATTTTGATAGTTTGTCAAAGACAAACTGCATGAGCAAAAAAAGTGCTATGCTATCCTTACCAGCTATGTGCAAGTAAGAACCTGTTATAAATAGCCGTCTGAGGGTAGCGACACTTTCTATCGCTTTGTACAAATGGTAACTGAGGTCTCTACGTACTCTTAGTCCTCCCTGACCTCTTCTGTATAGCTCCTTGAAAGCTGTCTCCTGTTTGCCAAGGCTGAAACAATACTGGTAGGCAAATGATCTAGGCACACTGCTAACAAAATGTGTCTGCTTAGTACATATTCAGTGTGTTAAGTGGAGTGGAATGAGAATAGTTAAACGCTAACACCTACATAATTTTATGGAGATTAATTTAATAATGCATCCTCAATGATAAACCAAAGCTGTACATTTCTGACCAGTTTGCTAGCTGCTGGATGATTATCCCCGAAATCATCAGTGAGAGGAGACAATGCAGTTTAAAAATCATTGGTAGCAAAAGCATATGAACTGAGTATTGGCTTTGGGTGGAGAAACGTCTGAGGAAAAAATTAAGGCTAACATTTCACATACCTTAATGAGAACTAGAGAAGGGGGTGGAACTGCATGTTTTCCTTCTCTTACCTTACGCAAATAAGAGATTGTTGTAATCTTACCGCTAAACTTGGATTCCAGGAAGACTGAGTAAAAGTAAAATGGGAATTACTACAAGCTAGGATCTGCAAAGATTTGACTGTAACCAGGAATAAAATTGACAAATGCTCCAGTTACGAATTAGGTTGCTCTTTTCAGAATTACGCTATTGACTTTTAGACTAGGAGGTTAGAACAGAGACTGTATGTCCTAATGCTAACTTGAGCCCTATGATGCTGTTTTTACAGGCAATAGGTGCAACTTTTGCAGCTATGATTGGTGCTGGAATGTTGGTCAGGTCTATATCATATGAAAATAGTCCAGCAGCTAAACATTTGGCTTGGATGATGCATTCAGGTATGTGATTTCAGTGTTCATTGTAGTGATGTCTGTGCTTCGGTGTGACCAGATTCTTACTTTAACAAAACTTTGACTTTAAGGTAAATTTTTGTATACTGTAGGAGAGTTCAGATTTTTCAGAGACCAACGAGAAATCTTGAATGTCAGGACAATTTCTTAAGTGTCCTTAACACAACTCTAATTTTTTTTGTAATCTTCTAAAAGCTGTGCTTGACTTAAACTTGAGATACGTATATGCCAGATTGGATAGAACTAATTGGTTTCATAGCTGCTTTGGTTTTGTGACTGCTTTCTGGCACTATAGTTTCTGTAACCACTATTGCCTACACTTAATGTTCTTCAGCTGTACAGGACAGGAAAGTATTCAAAAACTTAACTAGAAAAAGGAGATTTTAGTATTAAACTGTAGTTTCTTAGATACATGTTCACATCAGGTATGTAAGCCGTGAGTACAGATCAGTTTCTCTCTGATGATACTTACTTCAAATAATGATGGCTATTATTTTTCAAAACTGTTCTACCAGAAATAATTTATGTTTCAGGAAAGACACATGGATGTTGGGCACTAGAATCACATTTGCCTCTCAAGAGCTAACATTTCTACCAAGAGGAAATTGTGTTTATTGATTGTTATTAAGTTAAAGAACCTAATGTGATATTAATGAACTAGATAGGGGTTTCATACAAGACTCTAACAAAAAGTCAAACTTGCTTGCCTAACTGATTATTGTAGCAGAAGTCTGTCCTGCTTTTTAGTGTTGACTGCTCCTGTGGCTATTATGTAGTTGATTAGTCCATGCTAAGTATCTCTCACCTGCTCTGTTGTGCTGGTCAACGTGTTGACTTTTGTTACTCTGTCTTCCAAAGCCCAGCTCCCTGAAGTACTCTTCAGAGCTAGATAAAAGTAGGGCATGGAATTTAAGGTTGCCGATTTATTGTGCTCCCTTCTAGATAAGTGCACAATCAAGTGCATTGGTATTTTGTCATGTACGTAGATTAGTTTGAGCCATGTTATCTGACTGGGGAAAAAAAAATTGTTTTGGTGGGCGGTGTCTTTACCAGAACTGTTCTAAATCTTACAGGTTGTGTTTTGTTTTCCTTTGGCTAGGTGTCATGGGTGCAGTGGTGGCTCCTCTAGCCTTCTTGGGTGGTCCTTTGCTGATCAGAGCTGCCTGGTATACCGCTGGAATTGTCGGAGGACTCTCAACTGTGGCCATGTGTGCTCCAAGTGAAAAATTTCTGAACATGGGAGGACCACTTGGAATAGGCTTAGGCTTTGTTCTGGCCTCTTCAATTGGTAAAATACTATTTTAATACTGTCAGATAAAGTAGGTTATAAGCTTAAGCTGCTAAGACAAAGCTTACGTTTAATTGCAGACTGGTCTATCCAGTTAAGATTTGCCTTAAATAGCCCTTGTAACTCTAGCACAGCAGAAAATACCTGTTAAATTTATTCTTGAAAACAAACATGAGGTTGCAGTTCTGGCAAGTGTTAATCTGACAAATGGCCGGTAGTGGTGGCTTGTATTTTTCATTACTGCCAGTGACTAGGGAAGACAGTTAACGTGATCTTAGTTCTTGAGGCACTTGTTCCTTCTCCTTTATATGTTTCTAGGCATTTTTGTAGTCCTAGGGACAGAAGTACTTTCACATGAAGAAAAGTACATGATTCCCTAGGGTGTTCAAAGTTACTGCATCAGGTTGTATATGTGACAGCTTCAGCTCATGTATTGAAGCTCTTGGTATCAAAAATGCACCACAAATTGAGAACTGAATATTCGTTGAAAAGCGTGTAATACAGTAACTGAAGTTTGACCCAGTTCAGAGCAGATACACAGTAGCTTTCTTTAACACTATGGTACATTCTTCTCCAGGATCCATGTTCTTGCCTCCTACTTCTGCTTTTGGTGCTGGCTTGTATTCAGTAGCTGTTTATGGTGGATTGGTACTCTTCGGCATGTTTCTGCTCCACGATACACAGAATGTTATCAAGCGTGCAGAAACTATTCCATATTATGGAGTAACAAAATACGATCCAATCAATGCGTAAGTATTCTATGTTAACACAGCTGATCTCAGTGTCTGTGTAAGAATTTGCCTCAGGCTATATCAAAGTATGATTTAAAAACAGCTGGACCTTTTGTTTACTGTTGAAAAGTGTATTGCTGTTAAATGTGAAGAGTGACAGGGTTTAAAAATACAATGCAAAAATAGCTAGTGGAGTTAAAACTGAAACCATCTGCTTGAAATGAGCATGGTGTCACATGCTTCCAACAGTACTTTCTAAAATATTTTTGTTTTCTAAAGCATTGCTGGGAGAATTTATAGCTGCTTTCTGAAAATTCCTGTCAGTATCAGCTGAGCCAAAAAATCTTAGCTCTTTCATAGTCACTTAATATTCACTAGTCTTTGTCACTAAATAAAAAAAGCTTCAACAGTGTGATAGATAAGGAAAGAAGGATTAATTGACTCAGTGAAGACCAGGTCTGACTAACAAGTAACTTGCTTGTAAATGTTGTCTGTCTGATCTTAGGTGAATTGTTTACTTCCTTGATTCTGGTTTTTGATAATTAGAATAATACTGACCTTCTTCAAAATTCTTGGAGATAAACAGATAGAAGCACAGCATAAAAGCAGAGGGCTACTGTATGAGAACAGTATGCTGTCTGTTAAGACTTCTGTAAGTAGTTCCTGCTGGCAGAGATGGTAGAACAAAAATACAGGGTTTTTTTCCTATCAAGCACTGAGGACAGTCATAGTTGGGTTTTTTAAAAGCCTTCATGAAGCAGAATGGTGTGAAACACTAAATAATACTATTTGCGTTCAACAATATTAACTTTGATTTCCTGTTTCCTAGATGCATGGGTATCTACTCAGATACACTGAACATCTTCATTCGAGTGGCCACCATGCTTGCCGGTGGTGGAGGTGGCAGGAGAAAGTAAACGAAGACTCCTCTTTGCAACTGTCTGACAGCCTATCTAGTGCACATACTAAATAAAAATTCATGGTTACAAGCAGTTTTGCTGCTAGCTAGAAATTTAAAGCATTTCAGCATATTGTTTAAGTGCAATGTGATTCAGACTTAGTAGTTTTTCTTCAAACACTTTCCAGCTCTGTGTTTAAAATAGTGTGAACTGCTTCTAATTGTACATTGTTTTGGGAAAGTAAATTATTTTTAATATATGAGTAAAATAGTCTATCTGCTTTTTAATGGGTTTGACAGCAGTTCAACTTTTTTTTACTGTTACTGCGTAGTAAAGGTAGTAATTTCTAAACTGGTATCCTATATGCAGAGAGGGAAACAAGCTACTTCGTGAAATGCTGTTGAGATGCATCACTTTTCAGTTAAGATTACATAAATGATATTTTACACACATTAAGAAGAACTGAACAAATTGGATATGGCACTAAATACAGTAATGACTTCTATCTGGGCAGAAATTTCAGAAAGGTTTAAGCAATTGTCAGAAACGCATTGGATTTGACAGGTGAGGTGACCAAAGAGTATAAAGGAGGCATTTGTCCCATACGAACTTCGGTCTCTTTCTGGAGTACATATCAGAACTCCTTGCTTTAATGTTGAGTGGACATAATAGCCAGGTTCTTTTGATACTAGATTAATTGAATTGTTGAATAGCAATAGAGGTATATGTTTCTTCCAGTGACTACGTTTCAGTATTGCGGATGAAGCCTCATCCTTCAGAAGAGCTCCTAGTGCTCATCTCTTACAAGCTTGTACAGTTGGCACAGAAAGAGGGGTTTGAGGATGGCCTGCTGTAAATCCAAGTATGAATTTACCATACTGTTGTATGCTTTAGTCTGTTTCTAACTCTTCTCTAAAATGATATGTTTAGTTTGGTATAAAAGAACTGTTCCCTGTCAGTGAAGTTGATTTAAATTTAAGAAATTTATACTTACCAAACTCTGTGTGGAATAAAAGGTGAGTTCTTGGGCACAAGAAGGTTTTGAGCTAATGTCAACAACTCAGACTTTCAATTTCTGGTAAATATGCTATGTTATGTACTGACTGATGGAACAATAAAATTCTAGCCTCACAAATTGACTGCTCTCACTTTCCCTGTGTTAATAGAAATATTTTAGTACCCCTGCACTAATAACATGGTGAAGAGTACTATAAATATTTTTTTTTTTGCTACGATTTCCTTTGTAAGAGAGTGTATATTCCTTTGTTAAAAAAATCCACACAGATGATTTCCAGTTCCACTGGCTAGCGTCTTTTTGGGGATGTTTCCGAGAGGGAAGATGCTGATCTACACTTAATTCAAATGGTTCGGTTAGTGTAACCTGTTGCCTACTGAGTACAGCCAGTGTTGCTTTTATGTCTGTCATACTGTAATATTTTTAGTCCCTTCAATCGTAGGGAAGAAACAGTGGATTGTGAAGAACCTTGTTGCAACTCCTTTGTGCCCAAAGGTAATACGGCACAATCTAGCTCCTGTCACTGTTAAAGCTGAAGGAAAATCTGTAGTACTTAGAAGAAATCTCTGGGTCACGTAAAGTGTAAGTAGCCTGTTTAGAGGTTTTTATCTTTTTAAGCAATTTCATACCCTTAATCAATTTCTACGTACTGTTGCTGTAGCTGAACAAATTCTGAAATCTACAGGCAACTGTCTTACAACAAAATTCTAATACTTGTCTGTAATTAAATTGGTAAAACTCCTTTTGTCTGTATTCTGAGCAAAGTTTTAGAGGTTGACTGTGAACCAAGAGAGAGATTCTGGACTGTTCTAAACAGTAAGGTGTAGAACACAACATTCTACTTCAGGGAGGTGTTTGCATGGAAAGGGAGACCAACAGGAAGGTCTAATGACCTTTTAAGAAAAAAAAAAAAAAAGGCCAAATAGTGCCTGAGGAAGGATAAGCATTCATTGTATCAGTAGGAAAATACTGTTAGTGCTGTCTAGTGTGGATCTCCAAACAGGGAAGAACAAGATTAAGAGTTGTTCCTTCACGTTTGAAGTCCTAAATGAAAAATTAAGATTTATCTTAATTAAGACAGCTCTAATTTGGGGCAGGGGAAGGCATGAAAATCTAAAATGTCATAGTTTGGTAGGCACAAGAGTGCACGTTTTTTTCAGGGAGAGCATCTGTGTGAGAACTTGTGCTGGGTTACTGTCAGGCTACTCTTGGAATGTGAACAGACAACTTGAAAACTTTCTAGAACTAAAAAAAATGTTTAGATTTATCAATAGAACTTACTAGGGTGATGTTCCTCTAAGCAATTTATTTTGGGGTTGGTTTTGTTCCTCAATTGAGAGGTCTAATTGTAAAACTTGGGAGATTCTTTAAGTAGGTATTAGGGTCCATTTAAGTATGTTTGCTCAGCAGCTTTGAGAGCAAATACAGCTGAGGAAGCTGTATTTTTTTTGATCGTCTAAACACTAAATACTTGCAGAAGGAAATGAGGTGCTTTATATCCTGAATTTCAGATCTGAAAAAGCTGATAAACACTGTGGTTAGACTTTTAATGCACTGTTTCATACGCTCCTCTAAACTAGGAAGGGAAAATGGTTGTTATTGGAAGGGTATAAACTCATAGAAATCCAAAACTAGCTGAGGAGTAAAACTTGGGGTTTTTTTTCTTGAATAAGGAATGTTAAATTTATTTTGTCCTGTCCCTAGGGGGCCCTTCATTGCCACGTTTTAACAGTTGGTTATAAAGTCCTGGGTTTTCCCTGTTTTGATTCACTGTTGGATCAGGTTGAAGAGGGTTATATGTACTTGGATTCCCTTATTGACTTTTAGTAGACACTACAGAATTTTGCTAGGTGTTTTTAAATAACTACTTTTAAGGGGATTGAGAGAGAAATGGGTCACAAAAGCAAGCGAGATCAGATGTTTTAATGATTTTTCTCTTTCAGGTAAATTCGTATTTAAGGAAAACAGTTTTCATGTTTTCAAGTGAGATTTAAGAAGTTTGGTATTGTTTAGTGAGAAGAAGCTTGAGCAGCTACTTAACTGACAACAGATACAGGAGAAATACATGTTTGTGTGTAAGCACAGCAGGAAAAAAATGAATTGTAAGTTTCCTTAGCCAGAAACAGGACCATATTAAAATCATGATAAAATAGGATAACACCCAGGAACACAGTTCAAGGGGGAAAATTCAAAACTTGCTACAGGTTGATGAGGGTTGTGGTTATTTCAAAGTCTTCAAGTCATTGTTGGATCTCATGCTATAGTGCAGTGGTTACTAGGAATAACGTTTTGGTAGAAATTATGCAGGATGTTGGGCTGAATGGTCAAGTTATGGCCATTTTTAGGCTTGAGGTATGAAAGTCTTTAGTAATTACATAGTAGTGGCACTTGAGTGTCTGTTTCATCAGATAAGCAAGGCTGTCAAAAACTTTATTCACTTTGACTGTAGTTGCGTTAATGAATTACAAGGGAAGAAAGTGGGGGTGAGGTGGAAAAGATTTTCTGGTTGTTTTTTTTTTTACAGACAGTAAGACTGAGAATCTACAATTTAGTGGCTGCAGTGGATTCAATCACATTGGTAGCTCATACCAATAAAGGTGGACAAAGATGTGTGCCGTGTTTCCAGGTTGGTTAGTCAGGTAATCCAAGGCAGCAAGAATTGCTTCAAGAGCAACATCTTTTGCCCGTGCGCCCTTTCATAGTGGAGTATGTGTGTTGGTGGCGCCCAACTGGGGCAGTGAGGCAAGTGTGGGTGTTGAGTGGGAGTGGTACTTTGTGTCCGTTGTGCCTATTCTCTGACAACTAAGAGCTCCACAAAAAAAAGCCAGCTGAGAGTGTAGTATTTGCAGCACACACATTGGTTACAAAGCCAAGAGCTCCTTTTGTCCTCAGGTTCTCTGTGGTTCAGGGAATTAGGTAAAGTTCACTGTAAATGCTACCTAAGATACAGTGGGAGAAGTGGGAAGGTATAAAATGTTCTTAAGCAAACTGGAAATGGAAGACTAGAAGCAATGAACTAGGGTCATCTTCAGGCTTGCCCAGAAGGAAAAGTCTTTAACAAATAAGGTTGAAGAATATACAAAATTTTGATACTGAAGTGTGTCAGGGAAGTGGTTGGACACAGGAGATGGAATGAAAACACAGATTACTATATAGCCTGCTAACCTGTGTCTTTAGAGTCCGTCAGCTGGAAGATTGAGGCATTTGTACAACAGTAATTTTTAAGGCACTAATTTTATGAAAGGAGCAGTAAATGTATTGCGTCTTTGCAGTCGAAAAAAGGGTGTTGCTGTTTGCCAAGGTGAGTTGGGGGCTGGGAAGGAAATTGAGTGCAGGGGTAAGTATTTCTGAATCATCCAGGGAAATAAGGGATGCATCCTTAGATTCGTGTTACTAATGTTTTATGTTCAAAAGCCATAAAGGATGTCTCTCAAATCTTGAAAAGAGTAGTTTGGGTTCTTATCAATAAATTAAGGCATGCTCCAGAGTGTCTTTTTGCACTTGCCAAAAAGAAACTAGATAAACTCTTAAAATTGCTGTCTTTGAGGAGTCTCATTTCTGGAGGCGTTATGCTAATATAAGATTTGTTAATATTTTGTTAAACACTCATGCCACTCTAAGAAGAATCTGTATTTTGTATGTGAGAATTTCTTATAACCAGGTTGAAGCAGCTGCTTGTGGCTTAAGGAGAATAAGACAGTTGGAACAAATGGTCTTGTTAAAATTGGAGAGAAATGAGCTTTTGAGCTGTGAGAAGGCAGGGAGCATTAAGCACTTTCAGGATACAAAGTTAATTTAATTCAACCTAGACTATTTACGGTGAACCAAAGTAGTTGTCTGGGAATATGTGCTGATCTCCATTTTCAAAGGGGAAGGGTATGTTGTGTGAAAACTGCAGGCTGTAGTTGTATTCACTGTATTAAAGGCAGTAATGACAACTTCTGGGATATAGTAGCTGCGAGAGACCAGAATGAAGAGCAAGGCTGAGATTATAGTTTCTCCTAGCAGTTTATGGTGAGTTGATAATCACTTAGGAGACTGTCCTGGAGCAGGGTTTAAAACATCTTTTGCAGAGCTTTTTCAGCAGGTGTCCTGCCACTACTCAGTTTGTGCCCTACAACTAAAGCCTCTGCAGAGCTGGCAGCTAACATGCCTGTGAGTTTTGTGTGGTGGTTGTGGTCTCTAAGCTCTGTGTGTTCCCTCTTCTGTCTCTTCACAGCTCACTCTTCTGGATAGCCTTGCTCTATTAAGTTGGGGCTGGTAGCTGTACTTACTTTGCTTAGTTTTAACTTTCTTCCCACAGGCAACATGGTGAAGGTAGAATAACAGATGTGTCCCTTTTCTCCTTGGTTTCTTACGTGATTTCTGTTCCCTTGTCTTTCAAGGCCTTGAGTGTGATGATGGACAGTTTATTTGGTAGCTGTAGACTCCTAAAGAGAGAGTGCGCTGAAACAAAGTGAGGCTTCAGTCCAAAAACATTTACATTGGATGCAGTGTGAAGTACACTATGCGTGAAGGAAATGTTTTCTTCTTGTGGTATTCAGTCCTCTAGTTCAAGCAAGATGTGATTTAGGAAAGTGTTCTTGACAACTAATCTGCCAGAGCTCACACCTCTGTGACAGGGTGATGAGAGGAGCTGCATAACAACCTCGTTATGGAAGCAGATCAGTTCTCGTTCCATGTCCCCTCTTCTTCCAGAGTGGGGAAAAACATGCCTAAACAGGGAGGGTTATCCGTCTTGCTATTTACCATGGCTCTAAAAGATTTGTCCTTCTTTCGCTCTCAGTTGCTGCTTGAGGAAGCACTTTTTCTTTGGTTTTTTCCTTCTTTCAGAATGATGATAGAAGAATACAAGACACTATTGGGTCTTTCATACAAAATAACTAGTCTGGTTGCCCAATGCTTAGTTCCGGAAAACTTAGTATGAGGAAATGAAGTGATACAATGACACATGTCTGGGCAGGCATTTCACTCTTCTTTTTCCTGGATAAGGTGTTTAATTCAGCTGGCAAGCCTCCAAAGCAGAAAATACCGTGCAGCTGTCAGCCTTTAGGGCTTCTGGAAAGATTTTGTGATTGATCTGTGTATTGATATCTATCTTAAAAACATAGATAAACCCTGCCTGTACTGATCCAATAGGAGGTGGTTTCAGGGATATCAGAGGGAGTTTGTCATTCTGACTGGGTAAAAATGCTCTTATTTTGTGGCCTGTTCCTGGTTCTGTACCTTGTGGATACTCTGATCATTTAACACAACCAAAATAAGTTGGTAATACGAAGTCCAGAACTTCAACTAAGTCGTTTAGAGGCTAAGGCTGTCTGCATTTCTATAATGCTACAAGTTTCAGCATCTCTTCTTCCTGCCACCTCGTACAGAGAGACGTTTGTCCAGAGAGAATGTTCCATCATTTGATTTAGTGTCAGCTACTTGTGTCAGCTTGTACAAGCTAAAATCCCGTGATCCAGTTCACTGGGCACCATTTCAATGCAATGAACACAGTCTGTCCCCCAAAGCATTTATGGTCGCCTCAGCTGTATTTATGTGACTAGGAAGGAGTGGAAGAAAAAACACATACTTCATCAACAATGGTTTTACTTTTAGCTAGAAATTTGGTGGGGTAGCAGAACTCAAGCTTTTATTGAGAGCCCAAGCTTTGTCTGAATCCGTCTCTGTAAAAGACATAAGTGATGGGAGAGTGAGCTTTTTGCATTTCAGCTCAGCTTGTACTTCTCATTCCCTTGGGGCTCAAATATAACTTGGAAACATACCTGGAATTTTGTTTCCTTACATTATCTTGGGCGGGGGGAGGAATCTGATGAGTTACTTTTGCTCTTACAATTTCTTCAGAAATCCTGAAGGGATTTATTGCTTTAAGAAATGTAGTTGTTCTTGTTTGGTTTTGCAGTTTGGAGATTTTTTTACTTTTTTGTGGTATCATTTTTCTTAGAAAAGATGGTGATAGATGATGGTGTATTTGTACTGCTGAGGAGGAATAAGTGATCTTCATCCCTGGATGGACCATCACTGCAGTCAGGAATAAGATGAATACATAATATATCGAAGTAGGAATACATAATATTTTACAAGATTACTCATTCAAAAAAGAAAAAAAAAACAAAACCAACAACCCATTGTCTTTCAGTTTAGCTCCTGTGTACAAGTTGGTAAAAAGAAATATCTTACAATAGCGCTAAAGATTTGTTCAGAAACGTAATGACAATGTCTGCAAGAGCAGACCAAATGGCATCAAAACCAAGTGAAGGAATTAACAAAGATAGCATGTCTTTCTGAACCTATTCCCATTCATCGTTGGCAAAGGAGAGGTTGTTAGATCTAAAAGTCATCACTCTGAGACAAGTTGGGCATGTGTGAATGAGACATTTGTGTTTCTAGAGTGTGTTGGTTCTGCGTTATACTTGTGTTCAGAGGCTGTTCTTGCTTGGTAAAATGGGGGTGGGTGAATGCTGGGTTAGTGGCTGAGCCTTGTGCCAGTGGGTTACTTGCCTTTGTAGCAGCTGGCCTCCCAGTGCCAGATTACAGGTCCAGGCAGCCATCCTCACTGAGGGTTGCCACAGACTGATGTACTGTTTCTTGTGTTGCAAGAACCCATCTCCTCTATTATGATGACTAAAAGTCATAAATAAAAATCCAATTCTTACTTAAATACTATGTGTAAGGGTTATTTAAATGCATTTTTCTTTTGTCAAAATAAGTCCATTTCAAAATTTGAAGTGAACTTATGGCAACCATTTTTAAATTCTAAGATTGCTGTAAACTGAACATCATTTATCAAAGTAAAAATAAGCTGCCTTACCAAATTCTTATCAAATATTGAAGAGTTAAAAAAATTGTCCTGCTCTTTAACGTCAGCAGAAATAGGGAGAAATCATCTTTGTCTTCTGGAGTGCAATTCAAGTTTATAAAGGCACGGTAAGTGTTATTGTTTTATAGGTGTGCTATAATATATTGGTTTCATGAAGGCCAGTGCATATTACCTCGCACCTTCCAGCAGCGGTACAGGTGGGGCAAGTTGGATGAAAATTGTAAAGCTGATTACACTAAATATTTTCATAAGGTAAGAACTAAATTTAATCTTGTATTCTGCTGTGCGAACTGAAAATACATGCATGAGTCAGGTCTGGCCTTCTTGCTTATACCAGCTGACTGTAAAGTATACTTTCTTAGGAAAATAACCGATTTATATGCTTGTTAACAAAGTTGAAGTAAATGATGCAGCTGCTTATTTAGATCATGATTTAAAGTAGAATTACTTGAAACATAATGGAAGTCCTTAGAAACATCAGCTGTAGTCAATATTTAGGATCAGATTTTAATTAATTGCAGGATAAGCATATGCTTTGTCTTTAATGTTCTTTGACACGCATAAAAAGGAATTCCTGTAAAAGGTGGGGAATTTTTAGCCATGGTCTGTTTACATATCATTGAGTCATGCCTGGACCTGCAAAAAATCCCACAGTTTCACAGTCATAATCGGGTGTGCCAGTTGTCCTTTTTGTATACGCATAAGTACAAACACAGAAGCGCTGGCTGTAGTGCTGAAAAGAAGGAAATGGAAAATTAGTAGGCATAAGAAAGGAGCTGAACGTACTTCCAAGAACAGCAGTTACAGGACTAGGTAGAGCAGGATTGATGGCCAGCTGGGTGTGTGCCCTTTGGGAAAGAAGGCAACATAGTCAAGGGCGTAAGGCAGAGGAAGAGCTCTGACAAAGACTGAGTCAAGAACCCCCCCGCTACCGCTATTCTGTGACTTATGAAGGAGCAGCAGGGATAAATATTGGAAGAAAGAAAAATCAGCCCTTGTAAAGGCAGGCATTTGTCCTATGGGTAATGGATAACCAACACCTGTATAGGATCTTAGCAATGGAGGGAGGAAGGAAGGGTAGAGCTGTTAACATCAAAGAATAAGTCGCCTTACCACAGCAGCAAGGAATTCATGAGTGCCAGGGAAATGAGGAGACTGTCAGCTGTATTGGCAGGAGTTACGTGAGCAGAGCCTAGCAAAAGTCACAAATTTAAAACTTACCTAATTCTCTAGTAGGTGAATCTAGTGTATTAAAATGATGAATATTGAAAGCAGAATAAGCATGTACTGAGCTCTGAATGTGAAAAGAAGTGTTTGTACCTTCTTTGGGTATGCAAAAAGTAGTAGTGCCTTGTAGGCAAGGGCCATATTTCGTAAAAATTGATATGGCAGTTATGGTTATATCAACCAACTTTGAACCTTTCCTTAAGGAAATAATGTGTACAAATATGAAATAAGATCAAGAGTGGATACTAAAGTCTCCTTTTTAAATCATAATTTAAAATTCATTATTTGAGGCACTTTAAATCAATGTCTTCCGTAGTGCACACATACTACAGTTCCATTGTAGTCCTAGTCTATGAAATGCTAACTTAATTACAGGCTCAAGTTTTGCCATAGCTGTAGTGTTCCTTAGTATATTTGTCATACTAAAAGTCCCCTTGAAAAGCAGGGGATTTTAACGAACACTTGAGTAAATAGCAACAAAAGCCCATGTTAACTTGAGCCACTTTTGTCCTTCTGGCCATAATTAGGCATGTCAGTCAGAAATATGTGGATATATTTGTTAGTGTATACAGAACACAAAGCTTGCTTATACAGGAAAGGAATGGAAAACTACAGTCATGAGGAGGGTTGGGGAAGTAGTCTTGGAATATATGGGTTTCAGGAAGGCAGTTGATGATGGGAGTTGGCATGGCTACAGCAAGGTGAATGTCATGATGAATAGGCGAGGTAGCAAGGGTGTGCTGTGAAATCGAAACAGGGCTGTCACTGCAGCCAGGGAGGGTTTGGGCTTCCTGGCAGTGGGCGAGAGCTCCTTCAGCTCAGTGGGGAGACTGGTGATGGTAAGACAAACCCGTCTCTCAGTGGAGGGCTCCAGCTTCTTACAAGATTTTGAAAGCTAACTTGTTTCAGCTTGGCATATGCATCAGCAGGTTTCTAGCCACAACGTATTATGTGAAATTATCCTGAATGGGCAATTTAGCCCATGTGACGAGTTGGAAATTTTATGCTTGAACTTTCTCTCCCATGAGGAATGATGGTTGAGTCTAAGCATGTGTATGATTTAAGACTGGTTCAAAAAAAAGAACACTTAGGTTTTCCTGCACTTGTATTTTATTGAAAAGTCAAAATATTTCTGCCAAAAAGCAGACTCATTCCTTGGGAAAAAAAAAAAAAAAGCTTAAGTTGGGGGGGGGAATTAATTAAACAGTTGCAATAAAAAAGATTGTTCCCCTATTACCAGGTTATAATAAAGGAAAAAGGACAGTGGGGCAGAACTGGATGACAGAGAAAAAGGCATGGGAGTGACAGAAGGGAAAAAAGTAGTGTGAAAAGAGAACAGACTAAGGGAAAAAACTGGAGGTGACTACAAACAGCAGGTGAGGAGATATTTAAAAAGCTAACCTAAATAAGCGTAATTACTGGCACAGATATGCTAAGTAGGGGACACAGGCAGCCAGCAATGGCAAAGGTTATGTGTAGATTATGTGCAATAAAGATTAAAAATCAACAAGACTAAGGATAGTTTCTCTTACAGAAGGTGATGTGTATTCAGCAGAATGGATGAGAGTATCTAGGCTGCAGATGCTGTACACATTGGAGAAGAGAAAATACAGAAACTGACTGTTCTGCCACTCTCTGGAGTAGCGATCACTGATCCTCTCTGGTCTGAGGGCCAAAAATACATTGCAGGTAACATCTTCTATTGGCTCAACCAAAGCTTTGGAGATAGTGGCGGCCTCCCTTGGCAGCAAGCAGACTTGGAGGTTTGTGAGCAATACTGCAGACTTATCTGGCGAAATCCTCCGTGCTCTTTTTGGCACAACAGCTTTTAAGCAAGTAGTTGGTTTGGCTTCTCCAAATTCAGAATGGGAAATACAAGAGCAGGCTGAAAGGCAGAAGTGTAAACCGTGTAAAACTATTCCTCTGGGCAGACAGCAGAGCTTCCCACCACCTGCTCCATTTCCCCTCTGAGGGGTATTTGGGCATGCAGTGATAAGTATACAGGTTTGCCTCATTTCCCATCACAGTAGCTGCAAGGCTTGGATTGCTGTAACAGAGGAGACCAAGTAGCAGCCTGCCTCTTCCAAGCAGAAAACAGCTGGGGCTTCCAAGTAGTACGTGCTGCTTTCTTGCTTGGGGTCGATGGTAAAGTTACAATGCAGTTATCCATATTTAGAAAAATAAGTCTTTGTAAACACTCTTGTCAATATTTTGTTGTAAATATTTTAGAAGAAAAATGTTTCTTTTTTGAGGTAGGTGTTGGCAGCAGCTGTAACGCATTTAACATTCCAACACTTTTTCAGTTTAATTAAATGAACATAGCTGGAAATGACAGTAGCCATCATGTGATGAGGTTCTCTTACACAACTCATTTCCCATCTCACCTGCTTACCTTTCTCTTCTGTATTCATTTTTTATTTCTTATTGTGCACATAGGAAGAGAAGGCAATGGTTCCATTCAATGCTAAAAAGAGATGAAAAATTCTTTGAGTATAAAGTCTTAGTAGGTTTGAGTTAATATGTGCCTTTTATGAGATTTTTTTAGTTTTGGTTGAACTTTATGTTTGAGGAAGAAAGCCAGTTGGGTGAGGCAGCTGCCATTTTAGGAGACAGATGAGATACACACAGTGATGTGATTTTTTTTTTTCCTTTTTTATTTTTCTGTTATGAACAAAGATATCTTAATATCAACAGAGTCATTCTTGGTGAGGGGAGAGAAGGGGAGAGGGGAAGATATTAGTTTTTTGTTAACAGAGAAGCATGAGAAGACCTTGAGTGTAAGTTTCAGAAGTAACCACCTTAAAATCGGTGAAATTAAAATTGTTTGAGTTTTTTTGGCATGAAAGCTTTAACCATTTATCCCTGGAGACACTATGTCTTTCGATTATAAACCAGGGGGTCTTTTTCTGGGTTATCATTAAAACATTCTATTCATGTGGTTGCTACCTATATATGGTTGTTATGCTAAGTCACAAAATTGACTTGACTGCAAAACAAGACCTTTCCTTGGTTTTTTGGTTTGGGTTTTTTTTTTCCCCTCCAGGAAAACAAAAGCAACACAGCTTTTGGAAGAAATCTTTCAGTCATGCTCAATGTACAATTTTTGTTTGTAAAAAAGCCAAATTAATTCAACTAGAAGCATATGTAGTGATATATCTTAAAACATGTTATTTCCTTTCCTGCTTTCAGACTCCACACATGCATCCCTTGTTGCCCCATCTTTCCCAGATATTTCAGTAGGACCTGGGATTCTAAAAAAAACATATGGAGAATTTGGTTTGGGGTCAACTTGGTAGAAAAAGCCTCACTGACCAAAATTTAAGACATTGTAATTTTCTAGGTTTTCACAGGCTTAAATATGTAGGACAATTAAAGACTTCAAGATTTAAGTGATATTTGATTCAAGATTTAAAAGTGCAGTGGGTTGAATTCTGTGGAATTAGGCTTATATTGTTTTTTACTTTCTTAATTATCGTAGCCATACTGAGAATCTCTGTTAACTGCTTATATCTAGACTCCCTTGCGATGATAATTATTGTCCTGTATTGTGGAATGTCATCATGTATACGTCAGCTTGCCTAGAACTTTTCTGAGAAAGTGTAATAGAGATAAAATACTGTAGTCATTAAGTAAGATAAGTACTTGCTTCAGTGCTACTACTATTCAGACAGCCTGATTGAAAGTTGCGGAAAAATTACTCTCCTACCTGTCCTTTCACGTTCCTTATTGAGATTTCAGATCTTCGGCAAACCTTAGCAAGTAGGCTGACTAGCCTGCTAAATTTCCTAGTTCAGTTTAGGTTATTTGTTTGTTTTTTTCCTTGAAAACAAATCATGTCTACTTATTCTACGCTATCTGTGCAGGTATTTGGTAGATGCAGTAAGATTGTCACTGCTCAAAGTCTCTCGCTGGATATTTTGAAAGAAAAGACGTAACAAAACCAGCAGAAAACTGTCTTGCTTCTGTTGTCTTCAGTCACCATTAAGGAGATAATTGCAAGGGCTATATGCTGTGCTTAGACCTTCAGTACAGCTTGCCTGCCTGTACCTTTCCTCCTTATGTTTTGGAGTGGCTTTGCTGGCAGTGAATTACTATCTAGCCTGCTTTTCTTCTATTTAATAACATTTGGCTTAATATGTGTAAGAATGAAAATAGTTTGTAAAGTCATATGTCCGATCTAAAATCTCATTTTCTTCCCCATGCCCCCTCTCATCCTTAGCTTTGTTGTCAGGTACTACAGGAGTTAAGGGGTAACTACCACATCTTTACAAGAGTATTACTTAGCCAAGAGAACTGAGAATTTCCATCTTGAGATCTTGTAGTTTAACACACTGTAGAGGAAAGTCGCTTGCCATATTGTTAAAATCAAGTGAGTGTTTTCCTGAGCAAGACTGGACAGGAATACAGTCAAAGGTTTTACTGAATTGTGGTGGGATGGAGTGCACCATGTAACTGACATAAATGCAAGTTTGAAATTCTTTGGTACTAAATCAACCTTGGTCTGCTAAAATGGAAAGTTGCTGATGAAATGGAAGATTATTTCAGGAAGGCCAGGCTGAAGAGATTCTGCTGTTACCAGCTTAGATTTCATTCTGTGCTCAAAGCTGTACGAGCCACACTTTCTTCTCCGTTTTGAGTTCATCCAAAGCAATGTAACATTTCTGTTGGTACACTGAAGCTGTAAATTTGATTCCGTTAATAAAGTGAACTTCGGAGATGTTTCTATGTCAGAAAGTCTTCCTATAATGCTTCTAGTTTATATGTTTTATGTAACTAGTTGTCTTTATAAAACACTTAACTGATAAAATCTACTTTGGTAATAGTAATTACTGTTCCCTTTTTAGAGGGGAGAATAGAACTTTTCTACAAATTAAAGGATTGATTCTGTGTTAACCAGCAAAAATGTTGATTTTAAAAGTACAAGATGAGGGCTCACATCCATGTTTCAAGTGTGACAATTAGATGCTGCCAAACCTAAACCTTTGCTTTATTTAAGAGACTCAGCTCTGCAGCTGATCCCTGCTTGAAGGATCTTTTCTTTTTCTTTTTTGCATGCTCTCTGAACCTTGATACTGTGTTGAATTTGATGGACTTCTTAATCTTGATAGTTAACTGGAATATCTGTAACAGACTTAATTATCCAGATATAATAGATTGAGAAGTTAATAATAAACTCAGAAATCTGCTGTTTAACCAGCTGTCATGTTAATTATGTTAACAATACATTGGCAATTGTGTGGTTGGTTTGTTTTTTTTTTTTTTTAAAAACACTCTGGGTTGAGTTTGGCTTTTTGGTTCCAGTTCACTGTCCACACCACTGAAATGAAGCTGTGCTCTCTGCCTTTCCAAGCAGCCAAAGGAGCACACAAGGTCACCTAAGGAGGCTGCTGTGAACCACAGGACAAACACTCTGCATTGGAGCATCCATATATACTCTTATACTCAAAGCCAGGTGCTGCTTTTTAGCTGGTAGGACACTCTCTAATGCAGATAACTGCTGCCTGATTTTGAGTAAACTGCTTCTTGTAATAGGAAGGGCTGTTTCTTTTCATCTCTTGAAGTGCAATACAAAGGCCAAATCTCCACCCATTCTGAACACAGCATTCCTTTCAATCTACCTTATAAAAAGGTAAGATTGCGCTGGAGGCAGACCAGAGTGCTGCTTCAGCCTCCTTGAAGACATCTCGTGACTAGTTGGAAGGATGAAGCTCCTGGCGCTATGTGGCTTTTTGTTTGTCTGTCTCTTGTGTCTCAGTGCCTTTACTGCAGAAGGTACAGTATATCCTTCTAACAAATTTGTCTCCCTATTTTTTGCTTATTCTCTGCGTTGATTTTAATTAAAGAAAACAAACAGAGCTTGACAACCGGAAAGGAGAGAATTAATTTAGGAAAGGACTTAGACTGCAGAATGTGGTTGCATATCAATTCTTCAGTTTGTACATTAGTGTTTCTTCTCTGTTACTGCCTGTGGCATGTAGCACAGAATGATTCATTTTTACCTTAATCAGTGTTCTGAAACCCATTCCTCTGAAAAAAAATTTCCTGTTATATTTTTCCAGTAGATAACTATCTGCCAGTGTAAAAATAATATATTTTCTGAATGGTGAGAAGCGCATTAATGGAAAAAGTTTCTACCCTTATGGAACAAGGGAATATGAAACAAGTCACCAGAACTGGATTAAATGCTAAGTTCTTTGTAAAGTAGTGAAAGTAGCCTTTCTGACCTTCAGCCAGTCTAGACTTTTCTTTAACCACTGATGTTCCACACTTTAATTACTGTATTACTTTATGGCACCCAGTTAACATTTTGCAGTATTTCATAGCACACAAATTCACAGAGCAGTTTAAATCTTAAAAAAGGAGGTTTTTGCATCTGTCTGTAGCCGCATCTCTGTAGATGTCATTCTGGGTTTGCAGGGAACAGTAGGATTTTAAAATTGAAAGGTGTAACTTTTAGAGCTACCTATTCAGACTTGATGTTTGATATTGTAAATCTCAGAGACCCACCATGAGTGTTCGGCGGTGATTATTTTACACAGATGTAGAGACTGAATATGAGATAAGGAAAAACAAATAAGCTAAATGTCCAAAGGTCAGGAGCAGCAGATTTGTCATACTTCGTATTGTCTAGAAACCTTGTAAGAATCACTTTTTGTGTAAATATGAGTGTGGAGAAACATGTGGAAGCTTTCTTTCAAACTGGTCAAGTCAGCTGCCTGGTTTTCTCATTTACCAGAGTCTGTTCCAAGTGGAAGAGCTGTTTGCCAGAGCTGTGGTGAGGGGGAGTGAACACTAGAGCAATGTCATCATATACCTGAAGTCTTTCTGCTCCCGTTGCATTTTCTATTTCTATTTATTCAGGGTTCCTAGGCCCCTTGAGGCAAACGTAAGGAACAGTGCAAAAGGAGTGGGAGAATCTAGATGTGTTTTCAGGAGCATAGCAGAAGCCTGTCCAGGAAGTACCAGAGACAGCAACACCAAATAAAACCCAAATGAATACACATGGGATCCTGTAATAACATTTCCTTTTGTTAATGTGAATCCTAGAGGTTTGGTGCTTCACTTGGTCAGAAGGTGGGGAGGAAGTGTGCAAAAGATGCTGTCCCTTATCCATAAACACACTGATGGGAACAAAGTGGTGCCTGGGTGTGCAAGATGAATATACTTTTTTTATATAAAACATGCTACATCAGAATGAAATGATGGTGACAAGACACCTCAAACCTCTTGGATGCTAGAGCAGCTGCCAGCACTAGCCTTGGCTGTAGAACTGTGCCACAGGGATTTCCAGAAACATTGAGCCCATGTGAGATTTTGTTGATGATAAATCACCTACTGCTGTCCTTTCTGCTCCAGGGTCAACTTTTCTTCTCTCTTTAATGTGTCCAGCATGTAATATGTCAAGTGCAATCAACAGCTCACTTATTTAGGTCTAATAGGGAGGGAATATTTAAATGGCTTTGCCTGTCCTTTGCATATGGACACAGAGATACTCTTCCCTCCCCCTTGGTAATCTTTTATATTCTCATTAAGTGATGTAACGATAAAGAGTGCAGAGTCTCTGTCTTAGGTTAAGACACCTGGAATTTGCTGCTTATATTGCCTGCTAACATGTGACACTTCAAAGGGTAAAAATCTTCACATTGTATCTGGCATATCTGCTAGTAATGATGGAAAAGAACAAATTAATTTCTGTTCTGTGGCAGGGACAAAGCTATGTGCAAACGTAAAAATCAGTCATGATGATCCTTTGTTTGATAGCTTTTTTTCCATTCAAGGATTTCAACAGTAAACATGGTGATCAAAATGTCTGTGGACTCTAACCCATTTGGTATATATGTACAGCTATTTGCATTATCTGTCTCCACTGGTAATGTTTTATTTTTCACCCTTAGGTTGGAAGGTTAAAAGAGTCTGCTGCCCAAAACTACCTAAAATCAACAAAAAAGCGCATAAAGGTAATAAGATTTACAGTTTCATTACATTAATTAGGTAGTCATTATAGATAAATCACAGTACCTAGACATTTTTCCATCTGCAAACTTGACAGAATTTTTCCATGTGGGTGAATATTATCTTCATTGTACCACTGAGAAATTGTTCTCTTTTCTCAATCACCTTAGAGTAGAAAAGAATCCATTTAATGCTCACAGTGTAAAACAATCAAGAGAAATACGATCTAGTCTAATCAAAGCATAAAGTGTTTGTATCAGTTCCTGCTTTGTAGGTCTTACTCTTTGTTTTGAGGACAGGAAGAATGGTATCATAGCGTAGTTCCTCGCTGATAAGAACAGAGGCTGCAAAAAAAATGATAGTTTTAGCAATCTTGTGCACTTTCATATATCCTTACTATGGTGATTCCACACTATCACTAGTCAGAAAACACCCAGTTTGCTTCTTTCTGTATGTCCATACTATTCCTGGTTTCAGTGAGACCCCAGTAAAAAAAGCTAAACCATGAAGAAGTCTAGGATAAGGGGTTAGGTATGCTCTTTAGAATAACAACATTTTAAATCTTAAAGTTTCTAAATTCATTAAAATGGCCAGCTGATAAATTTCATTAGATTTTAAAGGTACAGAATTTGATCTAAAATAGTCTATTTCCTATTTATATATTTACCTTCTAATCTTTTCATCATAAAATTACTAATTTGGAGTTCCCAGCAAATTCATTCCAGCTGATAAAGTACCGTAAGTGCTTTATTCCTTTTTGTATTTAGGTAGCCTAGGTGGAAATCTGTGTGTTTCTCTGCAGTTTTCCTTTAGCCTGATGCTTTTCCTCCCTTTCCAGTCTCCCAGTGCTGATCATGGACTTTGTTTTATAGGCAGAGTCCCATTGGTATCAGGAGCAGTGAACACATTGTAGAGTTATGCCTGTGGGTCAGGGGTTTTATAGCTGTTTGGGGGCTTCTTATTTAATTGACAGATGTAGTAGCAGCTGAGGACTTCAGCTATAAACGATCCACAGCAACAACAGTGAGTTCCCAGCGCATCCAGAAGGATCGGGAAATGCAATGCTGAACACACAGAGTTGGCTCTTGTTACTTTTGGCCTGAGATGGATTGTGTGTCCTCCCTGGCTGAACCTATAACCTTTCCAAAGTACTGAGATTTCAGGTGATGAGCATAGCTATTACTTTTCAATCCAAGGTACCTATTGCTATCTGACAAAAT
Source organism: Grus americana (assembly GCF_028858705.1). Taxonomy (NCBI): domain Eukaryota; kingdom Metazoa; phylum Chordata; class Aves; order Gruiformes; family Gruidae; genus Grus; species Grus americana. The sequence goes on from NC_072858.1 coordinate 30,663,846, forward strand.
AGCAGGCATTTTAGGCTTTTTTCATGCAACAGGCATGAAATCTCTCTCATTAAAAAGTGCTTCCAAAGAGAATGTGCCTTTGAAAGCAGGCTGCTGTTTCCTGTGGGTAAAATACAGTGATACTGGTCTCACAGAGCAATGGAAAGTATTATGCTGAGGGCGAGAAGGAAGTACAAAGGAAGCACTCTAATAAAACCTGTAAATTCACCACAAAGATCTCCTACAAAGGGAATCTGAAATATCTCCTCTGTTGCAAACCCGATAATGCTTGATGATCTTTGCTTGTCCCCTGCTAGATGCTTCCCTGGTTCTCTGAGTACTCCAACCTGCTTACTGTAATGATCTCCTGTCCCCAGCTGCAGCCAAATCTTTATTTAGGTCAGAGATTGCTGTTTATTTGCTTTTCTAGAGGGCGCCCCTGTCTGCTGCACATGAGTGGTTGTCTCTGATAAAATGCTTAATCTGAATCTGTTTCGACTCTTACTGAGAGGCAGATATAAAAGCTTAGGGCTAATGAAGCAACTGCGCAAAACTAAACACTGTTTTGTTTCATGTGCAGTTCTGGACTGGAGTTGTACAATGTTTGCTTCGTTTTGTATTGTTGTTGTTAGGAGATTTCTGGGTGACTCATGCTTCCATGTTGCTGTCTTTTCTAGGGTAATGTTACTGGCTTTATAGAGTCTGCAGGCAAAGCACGCTGTTTCTCAGTGGTGCTCTGCGCTGTTCTTTGTGCTGGGCATGTGCCACGGGGAAGCTGCAAAGGCACTCAGAGGCTAACTCAGAGTGGCTTAGGAAGGGGGATAATTTAACCATACTGGCTGCTACTTTTGAAGCAAACCCACTGATTTCCTAGAATGTTCTTCCATCAGAAACAATTACTGTCTCAGAAAGCAAATGTTTCAAGCCAATGCCAGCCTGTGGCTTCTGTCCAGGAAGGATGGTGAACGTGAGGAATAGTAAGGGGAAAATTTTGTGTAATGTGTTGATTGTGGGACTTGAGCTCTGGAGAGACAGTAATACTGCCCCTGTGTCTACGAAGACCTTCATCTGACTGTGGAATCTTCCAGCAGCAGCAGTCATACTTTCAGTGATTGTGCACCCTTGGTACAGGGAAAAAAAGGCTGCTGGGAATGGGTGATCTTCAGCAATCTAATGAAGGGGTGCGGGGGAAATTGCCATCACATCCCTTTTTATTTTCAGATCACTAATAATCTAAGCCTGCCCATACAAACATGGCTTAGCTTCAGGGATTAAAGTTTTGTATCATTCTCCACACTCCTGATTAAACAACACTCTCTATTTTCTCTCTTTTCCATCTTTGTTTTAAAGGTACGAATTTCAAAAAGGCTCCGATGGAAATAAGGAAGTACTGCAAGCCTTGTCCTCAGCTTCTGGTGGTTCCTGGACCCCTTCCACAGTTAAAATGAGCAGACTGAGAGCAGAGTGAAAAGTATCTGCCTGCCAGTGCATCTCACAGTGCTTTGCTTGGTTGAGGGGCCTCCTTTCGCAGATAGGGCATGAGTGTATATTACTTTTGTTTGTTTGTTTGGGAAGGGCTTCAGTCAGTACTGTTCATTCAGTCAGTACTGTTCATTCATTCACTCAGGCTTCTTCATCTTGTTAATATTAGCCTGGCAGCTAAAGAGTCAGGCAAAGCTGTCTGGCTGCCATGGGACTTTGTGTCACTTGCATGTTCCTCTACACCAAGTAGGGATTTAACCCCTCAAATTAGAGGAGGAGAGCTGGCTGAATCACTTTGGTTTGCATTTTTGGATTGCCTGAAAGGTGGGAAAGGGCTGATGTTGTTTCTAGTTATCAGTATATATGCATATTTAACCTTTTCTATGAATGATTTGTTTTATATTGGCAAAAGGATTTTGTTTGTAGCTAGGCACATGATGATTTTTCCTGCAGCCTTTGCTCTCAGTGCTTGAAATCCACTTGGAAGTAGATTTCTAGCAAGCAAGAAAGAGCTCATAATTTAGAAAGCACTGAGAAACTAGATAAGCAGGTTGTTAAAATAGTAGTAAAGGACCAGATTCAAGTACAGTTGTAAGCTTTTCGGTATCTCCTCTGGGGGTTTAAATCTGGCTTTAAAAGCAAAGAGGCTTGTTCTTTAACTTTGTAGAAGAATGTCATCAGGTAGCTATTAAACAGCATACTGAAAAGGTGTTAAAGCTAATCAGATTAAAGCTCTTCTTCCTGAAGCCAGAAGGCAGCTGTTCTTTTAAGACACCTGAGTTGTGTGATCACCTCAATAAACAAAACTTACTGGAGTGTGAAATAAATGCTAAGAATAATACCAAAGGGCTGAATAACAGAGAAGCTGAAGCACCCTCTACTGATACCATTAGCAGTGATTGGGGTCTTCACTCATGTATCTTTTGTCCTTTCCTAACTGTCCTCTACATATGTTGCTACTTCTCTGCCTGGGGGTGAGCCCTTAAAAAAGAATTACTTGGTTGTTCATAAATTCGGTTTTCCTTCTAGTGAATATGAGGAGGAGTAGAAAGCTTTTCTGCTGTTGAGCGAATTGCAGATTGCAAGTAATTTTTCCCTCAGTACCCATAGTACTTCTGTTTCTCTTAACATAATTTTCAGTACAATAGAAATGGTCTTGTTGCCCTTCAGAATTTGGGGGGGTTGAATGGGGACAGTCAGAGGCCTGTGGTAAACCACACAGGCAAATGCAGTTGCCAAGGGTCAAGTTCATGGGCGCTTACATGTGGCCATTCTCTCCTTGGCAATGTTTCTGTTGTGTTGGGCAATTGAACCTATTTCTGAGTCTTCTGTGTGCTTGTTATTATTTTCTTATTGATTTTGAGGTTAGATAGATCTGACTTCTCAGCTTCCTATTTTTGAAGAGCTGGCCATGCATAACATTTTTATATCAAGGATAAAGGAGCTGCCAGTCCTCCTCGCAAGATCTGAGTCGGGAGGTTGTTGAAGGAGCTGTTTGATTGTTCTGCTGCTGATCACTGGGCCAACATATTTTATTCCTATTTTGTCTTTTTTAGCTTGCAGAAGGAATCTGTAGAATACAAATGACAAGTAAATGTAAAAAGCATTTTTGGTATTAAATGTGTTTGCAGCAGGGTTTTACTTTGTAAAATATGGCCATGTGTGTTTACAGCTCTGTAAAAGCATTGCTAACAGGTATGAAGATTCTGTTCTCTAAAGTGAGCATAAGCCCACTTCTTTTATATCTGAAAAACACTGTATGATTTTTCTGTTTGCCCCACACCCTCCAACCAGCGTGCTCCACACTCTCCAATCCTCCTTCGGGCAAAATGTTCTCTCTGATAGCAAAAATATAAGCCCCGAAGACCATTAGCACAATTACAGAAATACTTTGGGTCTCTGAAGGGATCCCAGGAGATCATTTAATGCACTTCAGTGTTTTTACTCACTAAGTTTCCCAGACTGGCCTCAACCTAAGGTTCAGGGCTATTCAAGTTAAAGATGGTACTTGTGTGAGGTCCTAGTCGTGGCTGAACAAACTAAAGCAAGAATCCTCAAATTATTTCAGTTTGGATTGTGACCACTGCCCAAACGTGCTTTTTTTGCTTCATCTAGAGGTATCAGGATGATGTGTGTCAGCCCTCGAAAGTGATTCTTCAACACAGTTTGACTCTTAGGTACCAGGCCACTTTCCTCATGTGGTAGAACAGAGCTACTGTCTGATCATGGCTTCACTTAAAGGAATCTGTTCTTTTGTTTTCCTTTCACTTCTATGTGTATTTGTTTGGCATTACCTGAGGAGAAACGTATTTGCTCAGTGGCTTTTCAAAGTACACAAGCTGCATGCTTATATAAAGTAGTAAATTTAGCTTGTCCAAGCTGACAAATGCATTTTTTTGTATCTTGTTTTTACGTGCATTTGGCTGTCAAGCAAGAAAACTGCACAGCCTTTGAGTTCCAATAAAGATGTTTCTGAAGTATCTCTATGCCTGCCAGAACAGATGTTGGATCCTGGTCTGACCTAGTCAACTACGTGAGCCAGGCCAGGTGGCCCCTCACTTTCTTTAGAGCTTAATAAAACCAGCTAATACCAAATCAATCATATTTGGCTCTATGACTGAATTGTCAGGAGCACGGGAGAAATGATCCCTGCTGACAGGGAGTGTTGGCACAGATGCAGGTTTTGGGATCTCTTCTTTCAAAGTGGGTAGTAGAAGAAATAAAATTATGTATTCTTTATGCAAAATATGATCCCAAAAGGTGTAATGGGGGCTCTTGCTGTTGACTTTTTAGCCCTCTAGACTGTGTGGCCCACAACTGATTCAAGGGCCTGGGTATAGTTGAATAATTCAGGATTTTAGCTCTGGAGAAGTTCTGTTTATCCGAAGCATGGACTACAATGGCAACTTCTTGTGATGGCATTTGCCAAGGAAATCTAAAATCCTGCGTGGACAATGTCATTTCAAATAATAAACTCAGGTGAAACAAAAGCGGAGGGATAAATACTTCCTGTTGTATATGTAGGATATAGAAGATTACTCTTGCCAAAACTGAGTGGAAGACTTATGGTGACTTCAGTATTCATTGGATCAGGTCTGGACATCTGTTGCCTGATTCTATTTTGTCCGACATTGTTGCTAACTACTCCTTCATGAATAGCTTTAGGAAAGTGTTGTCAGATGGTGAATGCGGATCAGATGCATATTCACCTTTTACTGAAGTTTATTCTGAAAAGAACTTGTCCAAAGCTTAGCACTGACTTTCTCCTCTTGTAGGTTGAAGGTGAGGGGAAAGTCCCCTTACACATTAGTCTTTTTTTGCCTCGTATCAACCTTATTAGATGTAAGCAGTTGTCTCTACTGCTAATTTCTCAGCAGGACTCATCAAGTATTTTTTTAATTGGTGATGGGGGAGCAAAGCGAGCTTCCTACTCCTAAATGAAATGACATGAGCAAGGATGTTGATTCTAACCCATGTATGTCTCTGGTTCCCAGTAGCCCTTCGCTGTTATAAGACTTAACGGCAGCCATTGGATGACCTACATTGGTTTTGAATGCACAACTGTCTTACCATGCTTTGCCTTTTGATCTTAGAGCAGGGCTATCAGCACTGACGGAATTCCCCAAAATTACTACTGTTTTCAGTGTCTCGATGGTGGGGGTCTCTGCTAGAAGAGTTCAGTGTCTGGATATGGATTTGTCTGAGTTGTCATTCAACCTTTCTGCCGACATTTATTTGTGTGTTTCAGATGTGCTGACCATGAATATCTTCAGGTGTGGGGGATTTAATTCCACATTTTCAGGTTGATGCTCCACAAGGGAGTGGCTAAGGCCAGAGATTTGCTGTAGGATAAGCACCTTACATTCACAATGCCATCTGGTCAGCCTCTGAAAGCATTATCAGAGAAATCAGGTCACTATGTGCCTACGAGAGATCCTAAACCGAACGTGATCCTAACCTGGACAGTCTGTCTTCTGCAGCCTGACACAATCAAAAAAAAATCTCTGTAGTAGCAAGAAGCTGTCATATCAAGCCCAATTTCTGTCGGAGACTCAAACTGTATCCAGGATGTTAGTTCAAGAGCTGATTAATTCCAGCTGGCAGTATGGCACAGATGATCAGAGGTAATGATTTAAACCTTATATAGGAGGCATTCGAGCCCAAGTATTCAAAAGTTCAATGCACACAAAAATGCTTGTTCAATATAGATGGCTGTGATTTACTGCCCGCTAGGCACTTGTGCAATCTCTTAACTATATTAATGTGCACATGTGTTTGTGATAAGTGTAGTGCAGTCAAAGCAACTAATATATCCTGGCTAATAGGAACTCTAAGTCCAAAAGCTGAACAGCAGCAAGGTTTCCCTCACCTGCCAGGCAAGATGGCCCTTAGAACTTAGGTCAGTGAAGAAGAGTGGTTTTCTTCTGGGTTCTGTGATGTTGTTTGATCATCAACACTGATCCCAACCTTGGGGAAAAAAGGCGTATACCTGAGGCAACATTCAGTTAGTCTGTAGCCAATACAGCTTGCCTCGTCTCTGAAAATCAAATCTCTGTAGCATGTTCTTAAAATCAACTCCCAGAACTGAAGTGCACTGGAAAAGGATATCTTTGCTAGGTAGGTTATCAAGACAAACGTTCCTGTTTGTGGTGTTGCAGAGCCCTGTGTCACTGTCAGTGCCAGCTGCGTGGAGTGTTCACTGAACAATGCTAAAATCTGTTTGCATCCCCAAATTTTCCCCAAGAGATCAGTATGCCTGGGAAGAAAGATGTTTTCATACAAAAAAAAAGCATGAACAAGTCCATCTGTTTACAAATGCTATCAAAGAAACAATGAGATGGTTGAAAACAAGATTCTGAATAAGATGATATAATGCAGCAGTGTCTGCAAGTCCCTCTTTAAAGCTCTTTGCAACTCACTGGTTTTCCAGTTGTTAATTTTTCATTACTTGGGAAGCAATAAATGATGGCAGTTGTCACTGGGCCCTTATCTTGAAGTTCTGTGAATGTACGAAGGTTAAACAATTTAGCATTGTCCTTTGACTTAGTTAAATATATACTAATACTGTTGCTTTTTTCTGCAAAACTCTTCAGGTGAGTGGTGGATGAGAGATTTAGAAAGAGCAAAAATTGAGCTGAAGGTTATGTCTAGCAAAGCACTATGTGCATGGTTGACCTTAACCTCACGAGCTCCACTTTTGATGATCTTTGAAGGAACTCCCCTAGATTTCTGTCAATTTAAGTCAAGACTCAACAATTTTGAATATAGCTCCTTAAGTTTGAGAAGTAAAGTCAACCTACTTTTTGTAATTTTATTATAAAATGTGCTTTGCACCTTTTCCTGTCTATTGAACAAAACTTTCTCTCTACTTCCTTCTCCAGCTTTCTATGTTTTCTTCTGTTCCTCAGCATGATTTTACACTTTTTGATGCCAAGTTTTCCTTGTTGGCTCTTCTCACTAACTAGAAAAGTCATCTTTTGTCTCTTGGCGTGATGGTCCCACACACAATCTTTGACTTTGTGGGATCTTATCTCAGAGTAATTCTTCTGCTGTCTGAATTTCCTCAAGTTTTAATCATTGCACTGAACTGTTTTAATTTGATTCCATGAGTTTCTGTCCATGACACTGACTGGAGTGCACATTGTCAAAAAGATGTTGTATAAAATGGTGCTGCATTGCATTTGTTGTTTGCAGACATTATTTTTGTACCAAGGACAGTTTCAGTTACAGGATTTGAGCACCCTATAATCATCTTAAAGTCACAGTATGAGTAGGGATTTTTCTGTTATTTAATTTGTATTTCAGCCTTCACTGCGATAACTTTGGATCATGTAATCTCAGTTACCAGATGTGGAAGTCTATTCCCAGATATTTTATTCATTCCTCAAGTTAGCATCTGTTGTTGAGATTCTTGCTATGGTTCTATTTATTTTATTGGCAGATTGTTGTAAAAAAAAAAATAAGCACAGTACTTTGAGATAAAGTCCTTGAAGGTGTGGGAGGAGACAGTAAGAGCACAGTGCTCATAGGTAGACCTAGTAGGCATGAGGAGCAAACTTCTGGGCTCTAGCCAGGTTCAACTACTTGTTTTGAGACCCAACATACGTACAGGACTATTGACTGTAGAAATCTCTCCAGGCAAAGGCTAGATAGTTGCTGGAAAGTGTATGTGGGAATAGAGTGATAGTCCCACACATTTCTGAGGTAAGGTAAATTACCTCAAAGCTGAATATTTAGGCCTCTTGTTATAGATGGAAAATTTTGTTGAAATACACCTTGCTTTCTAGGTTAAGGACAAGCACTGCTTTGGTGTAAGGCTGCCTGGATACTCAGATTTCCTCTTGATACAGTAATCAAAGGCAAAGGCTGAGGCGTGCCATGGGCAGTTGGATCTCCCAGATCCTTACAAGGTAAGTACCCCTGCACTTAGTCCAGTTTGAGAGTTGCTGAGTTGTGGGATTCCCTTCTAAGAATGGGTAAGGCACACGCCTGCGTTCCCAGCAAGAGAGGTCATAGGAAGACTGATCTGCAACTGCTGTGCCACACATTTACCTGAGTAAAATTCAGGGACTGCACCAACCCCTGTGGCTGAAGTGCTGCTGTGGTCTAAAGCTGATCTCTAGCAAAGGCTTTAGTCTTTGCATTCATGCCATTCCTGTACTGAACAGCTGAGTTTGGTTTTACATGGCAGTGAAAGGAGAACGTTTAATTTTCATATATCTCCTGGTTCAACAAGTCATCTATACAGTGATGTCCATGGCATGCATGTCAGCCAGAAGATTTATGGGGAGAACACAAGCATTTCCTTGCTCTACCTTGACAAGTCTTGTTATTTTTCTCAGCCACACCAAGTAAACTATAAAGTCTTGAGTCATTCGTTATTCGCACCCCAACGCTGAGTTATATGTGTAATTTTTACAGGCAAAACAATGAACAGTACTAGTTCTTCCATAAATAACTTGGACTGTTTGCTGCTAAATGGCATTCTTCACACAGATCTGTGTCATGCTCCATGGCACCACATCCATCAGAGATCATGCTGCCAAAGTGAATGTAGGCTGTCTAAATAGACTTGGATATTCTAGGGACTATTTGTTCTTTTTCTATCCCTGTCAAAACAAAATGAGGAGAGTGTTATGTAGCTTCCAAAGAAGCAAGGTTACTGAATTGTAAATGGATTTTGCAATGGTCTTTAAAAGCCTCTAAGCTAGTAAAATGGCTTAGCAGGAACTTTGATTACTTAGCAGCTGTAGCAAATGTTCTTCTTTCCCCAGTTACCTGCAGCCCCTCTTTTGCAAACACTAAAACACTCTTTGGTGGACTACAACCAGGAGGAGCTGCCTCTGATATGAAGCACTGGGAGAGTTACTTCTTTTTCCCAGGAATTCCCCAAACCTCTGCTGCCACCCACAGTGAATAACAATAACTCATGATAAATCATGCAGGCAAGTGCTCTGAGATTTTTGTTTTGCAGCCTAGCATTTTTTCTGAAGTGATGAAAGCACCGTCTCTTTACCTATCTGGAAAAAAAACCCAACCCACCACAGTTTGTTGGGAAGCACTTTGACATCTGTTTGAAAGTTACTGTGGAAATGCTAAAATTGCTAGATGTTTGGTGTCTGCTCTCCCTCTGTTTTCCTCCTGTTGTCATTTCTTAATTCCTTTGGAGATAGACATCACGGCTCATGACAGCGTTGTATAAAACTGTGGCATGGCATTAAATGTATTGTGGTATGTGAAATAGCAGGGCTGACTGACCGCACAGAATGGTGTTACTCGGTTTTTAAGACCACTTTGTCCTAAGGAGCCCCGAGTACTTCCTGTTCCTAGACCATTATCTTGGCATGTTTGCTCTGCTACCGAGGTAACTTTTATTGGTTCCTGATGTGGTACAGTGAGTCATTTCTCACCGTTTGTGCCTAGCAGAAATGCTATCAGATGTCTGGTAAACTGGGGCCCACAGAGAATGAAAATTGGTTTGATTTAGATATATGTGTGGAGTTTGGCATGCAAAATACTACCCAGATTCTGGTCTGACTCAACTATATCAGGCCATTTAAGGAGTTAGGGACAGGAAAATCTGACATTATTTTTGCCTTATGAAATACTGACCGTACATACCTCCATAACTTGGTCTCGGTCTGTGCATGCTTAAACAATAAAGTCAGTATTTCCTCCTTCAAGGTCGGTCTTGTAACCTCACAACAACACTTCACTAGCAGTTACTGGAACAAGACTTGATTTCCTTCTAGCTTTTCATGGCAGTGGGAGTGAACACAGGTAAATGTTTTTACTGCAGGTAGACTTCCACTTTTGGTTCATTTTTTAAAAAGCTCTCACCCTCAGATTTGGTCATGATTGTAAAGTGTATTTTCAGAGGTATGAAATTGTGTGTGGATACAATTGTGTACCTGCTCTCTTAGAAAGCCTTGCTGTCCATTTGGAAAATATGAGAAGTTTCTTGCTATATTTATTGCTTTGTATGTCAAGTATATATGGGATACAAGAAAATAAAAGAAATTTAAAACCTGGCATGAGGATGTTACATGTATCTAGAGATGTGAGTACATATCTTATGTTCAGCAATGGGGGCTACTCCAAAACAGTCGGGGACAGAAGAATTATGATTATTCTGGGACTTTTTTTTTTCTGTTAATTTATCCAGGAATCCTTCATCAGTGTCTGACAGTATGAAGCTTTCTGGGCTTATGAAGAGCTGGGTATGGTGCTGATGAGAGCGCCACGGGTGCCTGGGCTGGGGACAAGCGTGCCTGTGGAAGGGAATCTGGTGTGCTATCTGCAGCTCCTCATGTCCCGCTGCCCTCACTGCCAGCAGTTTCTGCATAATCGTGTTTGACCTGATGCATCCAGGCTGTGACAGTACTTCGTCAGAGGGGCAACGGGAGAGGTGCTTGCGAAGAGGAAAAAAGGTGCATCTCAGAGGATGAGGGAGACTAGCTTTGCACTGGATCAGATATGAGATTGGGCTGTGAGGTGGGAGGGTATGTGCAATGAAACCTGTGCAGTACCAACTGGAGATGGCAGTGCTGGGAGGTTTATGATCTTGATTTCTTTGGCTTTCCTGCTTATTCCCAACAAAGTTGCCACCTTCTCTCTTTTCTCCTCTGCTTCCATTCCAACAAAGAGCGTACCCACTCCTCACAAATGGCTGGAGCAGGAGGTTCTGCCAGTACAAATCAGTACAGCAGGACGGAAAACAGAGTTTTTCTCCCTGGGAAGGGCTGGAGGGAATCCATGTTTGCATTCCCCCTGAAATTTTAAGTTTCTCTGTGGAATAATATCAAGCACAATATTTATGTAAAAAGTGACAAGATTTAAAATTGGAATATGGTTTTACTGCAACATGAACGTTTTCCAAAGAAGGAAGATGAAAATGTTTAAGGTCAAAAACTGATTTCCATATTAGAAAAACTGCTGATGAATGGAAATTTTTTAGTGATCCTAATTATTAAGATACTTTGTGAAAGCCCAAGACAAAAGTTGCTAATTTTAACGTGTAAGTCTTAATTTATAAGCTTTTCAATTTATTTATAGGCACAAGGGAGCAAAAGTAGATCACATATGATGTAAAAGTGTATGAAATTCCTAAAAAAGACAAATAAGCCAAACCAAAAAAATTGCCTTCCAGCACTGAGAAGGAACCAAGTATCAGAAAACCTAGCTTTTGCCAAGATTTTCTGCATTAAGGAGGAAAATAATGTGCTACGTGATGCCTGAAGAAACTGAAGTTTGTGTGCAAGCTTTAATTAGTTGTTTGCCCAAACTTTGTCCCATAATTTCAAAAGCAGCCAGCCCTGTTGGGTGCTTCTGTTCTTGTTATCCATTTTAGGACACTCCAAGTAGGTTCAAGTTGACATAATGCTTGTGGTCAGATGCTTGTAGTCACTTCTCTAAATCTTGGGTTTCCTTTCCATGAATGAGGAATGTTTTTCTTCTTCTGTTTTGTGGAGAGTATCTTCCTGAATCAGTTGAGTTACCAGTTTTCTTCATGGTATGTGTTTCATCACGCTACCTATAAGGAAGAAATTTTTTATGATGAGGGTGGTAAAACACTGGAACAGGTTGTCCAGAGAGGTGGCAAGATGCCCCATCCCTGGAAACATTCAAGGTCAGGTTGGGCAGGGCTCTGAGCAGCCTGATCTGGTTGAAGATGTCCCTGCTTATTGCAGGGTGGTTGGACTAGATGACCTTGAAAGGTCCCTTCCAACTCAAACTATTCTATGATTCTATCCTGGGTTTTACCATTCTCCTCCATATTGCTGAGGTTTAGCATAGCTGCTCAGTGGAGCCGCAATATAAAAAAGGGTGTGTAGATAGCTGCGTTTGCTCATGTTCTTTAAACTTCTCAAACCAAACAGTACAGTATTGCTTTCAGCTTTCTATTATTGAGCTGAGAGAGGTTTATAAATTTGACCAAGATCATTAATCATCACTATCTTTTGATTACTTTAATTTGAATTTAATGATCTTGGGCTGATTATTTATAGACTGACTGTGCTAGAGATGAAAACTGAACTTAGACCCCTGTGAGTCAGAACTGTAACAATGAGATCATTTTCCTTTCAGATGTAAAAGTGTTAAACTCATTCAATTGATAACAGGAGAATAACGTAGTGAGAGAGACAAGTGTTTATTGGCTTGCATTTGAATCTTGCAGGACTATAAAAAATTCCAAGTCATTTTAACAAATTTGCATATCCCAAGTGATGAGAGTATGCTGTGGAGAGATGCATAAACTCTTATATAGGAAGTGGCATATTTGTTCTGGCAACAGGGAGGATCAGAGTTTGGTGATCATGGCCAAGTGCTCAAGCACATGTCTCTGATGAATCCACCAAAAACACAGGACTGTTTCTCTTTTGCTGTTCAGTACTTTTGCTGTGCAATCGTATTGTGAGTGTGCTTCCCTCTTATAGTTGGTAATTCAAAACACAGAGATAGTGATGGACGGTGGAGACATCTGAGGGACTTCAGATTCTTCTCTGCTGCCATCAGACTAGCTTAGATTCCTGTGCTTCCCACAGTTTCTCTCAGCAGCCAGACAGAAGCAATGGTGCTGTGCTAGGAAAGCACAAAGGATAGCTCCTGTAAAATTCTTCACCAAAAACACTCATCTGAAATTGCCATCAACAGTTGTTCCTGGATTTTCACCATGATTTGTACTCTGTAGTAATGGGAGTTGGTGGAGAGTGGTGATGTGCCCCAGTATAAATCATCTTTCAGTCCTTTGTGGGGAGATTTTGAGGAGAGGGAATGATGTGGTTTGGGCAGGCAAGAGTGTTGTGTTTTGGTTTGGTTTGTTTGTGGTGGGAACTGCACATTTAACTTTGTCTCAACTCTCTGCTTATACTGACTCAGCTCTGCTGAAAACAAAGAGCACTATGACCCACCCCCACCACCACCCCCGGGTCCCAGCCAGAGCAAACATACAAGCAACAAGTGTGTTTGTTATGTTTACTTTATCTTAGCAAGTCCTGCTGCTGTTAATATGTTTGGAGAACAGCTTGGACAATTCTTGCTTGCATCATGCTGTGGGACTTCTAGTGAACTGACCCTTCGGAGTGCAAGGAACAGCCCCAGCTGTGGTTACAGGGTTGTTAGGGTGTATGTCACAGGCCCTCCTGCTCCTCTTCCTTTGCTTTCAAAGCTAAATGAGAAATTCCCTATCACATTCAAAGATGTGAGAATAGGGATAGTTTTGAGAAGGATCTTGAAAATGGCTGAGGCCCCACTTCTCTCCTTCATGGCTACTGCATTGATAGCAATTCTGAGTGAATCCTACTGTGCAGAATGCTTCCACAGCCCCTCTTATCCTCTGATTTAGAGAGGGAAGGCCAGAGTGTAATTTGGACTCTTTCCGTACGTGCTGAGGTTTATATAAAGTTTGCAGTGCTTTTTACATTGAATTTATTTACACACACAAATGCACACACAAAGAATGCTGAATATTCCTCTCCAAGGTAACAGTGTCATATGCACCCAGAATTGGAAGATGAGCATAGGAAAAAGAGTAGCTTGAGCTGTTGTTACATGAATGTGAACTTCATTACTTATCAATACTGTCCAAGGTCTAGAACAGAGGGGTTTTTAACTCAGATGGAAGCAGGCATAAAATCTGAAGACTGTTCATAGTTAATATAAAGCAAAGCAGGACTGTGGAAGATCATGTCTATTATTTCTTTAGTTTTGGTTTTCTCCCTATTTTTAAATTGTGAATGCATGTAAGCACGCGAAAACTGATTGAAATGCAACTCATGAAAACCTCACATTTATATGCCAAGCAGGCATTCCCCAGGTAGGCAGCTCTAATGTGATTGCCCTGAGGTGGAAGGGCCACCCACAATGTGGAAAGAGTAATTTATCTCTATGCCAGCTCTGTCTTTGCCCTCTCTGCTTGGGCTGCCAGCACGGGTGGCAGTGAGTGCCAGCTGGGCTGCTGGTGCCCGAGCAGGGGCATTTGCTCATCGCTGGCTGTAAACAGGCCTCCTCCCACCCCCCTGCAGAGGAAACCCTGGGCTGGTATTGATATTGCTGCGTAGTGTGAGGGGCTGTGGTCTCGTGGCATTTTATGTGCAGTTTTAGTGTTGCCATCTGTTGCCAGTTCTAGTCTGACCTACGTTTTAGGTTGGGCTTTGGGATTGGGCTCAAGAACAGCTGTCTTGGTGGGGCCTGTGATTCCCATATTCAGGGATGAGGAAACAGAAAAAAGGGCAGCTCTCAGTACTGGTGGAAGCCCATCTCTTGTTAGCCATATTTGGTTAAGGAAGGCTACTAGTTTTAGACTTAATTTAGGGTTTAGGGCTAAGAAAAGTAAACATGTTGGGGCCCAGCTTTTTCGAAGGTTCTCGAAGGCTTGGAGAGATAAGAGGTCAGGACCTGGCAGGGGCTTGTGTGTGATCAGTTTTGTGTCTGGCCACTGTGCCCTGGAAGGTTCTGGTTTTGGTTTGGGATATGGGTTAATGCTGGGGAAAGAGAAGCCTCCATGGCTCAGGGCATCCCAGGGGGCTTCCAATGCACAAAACAGCAGTTACAACCATGCTGCACCGGTACTGGTATATCCAAGCTGCAGTCAGAAGGGGCGAAGTCTGCAAAAATTCTCATTGCATTATTGTAGAGTCCTTCAACATTTTAACTTTTATTTTGTAAAAATTCAGGTTGTTAATATTGCTAATCAGTGACCCAAACCCAGAGCTTTTGTTCTGAAAATAATGAATCTTCCTAGATTTGTTTTCATACTGAATAGTAAACAAACAGAACAACCTGCGAAATTAATTGGTTCGGATCAGATGGGTATATTTCATTCTTTTGTGTTTCTTGCTACTTGATAGGCTAAAAATATATGAAATAGTTTCTTCTACATAGAGAGAGAGATCCTTCCATTCCTAAAACTGTTGGGACAGATATATTGCTCTCCTGAAACCCCTCCTGCCCCCTTTCTTCCCAAGGAGAAAATTCATCAAAATCAGCCTGGCTCCACAAGCTGTATTGGCTTTGATCAAGGCATATTTTCTGAGAGAATACTCTGTCAGAGTATTGCTGTGTTAGGTATGTATCTGAGTGTGCATAGACTTGTATTAGCTAGGCTTTCAAACTGTAAGGGGATTAAGAGCTCAAACTCTGAAATTCAGGAGTGAGACATTTTGCTTCCTTGGAGATGCAGGCCCTAGAGATTTAGATCCCCAGGGGAATGCAACCAGGGGAACAGACAGCTATTAACTTTGACAAAAGCTCTCCATCACTTTTTCTAGGAAAATACTCTGCAGAAAAAAAGTGTGTTGTTAGTTCCAGATTGAGGAGGCAGGTGAGAGGACATTTAGGTGCTATTTATGTTTCCTTTTGGGCACTATATAGATGCATTTCTGTGATTTTATCAGTAGTTTAATATTACTTTTGATAGTGGTGGCATGGTTAAATCTGTAACAGGGATTACTTTTATATCTGTCTTCTATATGTGTATCTACTCCCACTCAGTTTTCAGCTTTGGATCCCCATATTGTGAATTTAAATGCACTAAACGTATATTTGTTTTCCTTAGTTGCCTGCTGCAGGTTCCTCTGAGCTTTACAGGCCCCTGCTGAAGTCATGCATTGGTTTGACATGGAGCCTTTGCAAACACTGCTCTACAAGAATAGTCATACAGAGTCACACCAAAGGTCTGATCTTGTAGGAGATTGTTGGAAAAAGATCAAGATGACAAAGAGCCTTCCCCTGGTTTAGCTTTCGAGCTTCCAGCAGGTGGTAATTTAGTGCCTTACTGAGCCAGGGTTTGCATCTGTATCATCACATTTGCGAGTCACCGACGAACTTAGTCTTCATTAATATTTCTAATCCATTTTGGAGCCTTTTTAGGCTTTTGCTCTCTGTACCATTCCTTGGCAAGTTCCACTATGGATGGTGAGTTTTGTTAATATTGTACACAAGAGTTTTACTTCTACCCTTCTGGGAGTCTTACAGTTGATTTGTTCTGCAGGCAGAGTTGACCTCCCAGCAGCACCGTAGGTCCAGGGGAATCTGAAGGTGCAGCAACGCCCCGTCCGCAGCACGAGAGCATCACAGCACTCTATCTGCAGCAAAGACTTCTCTCCCACAGCCTCCTCCATCATTTGTTTACCCTGCAGTTTCAGCTACTGGTGAGTAAGGTACACTATAAATATGTGGCAGGATCTAACTGCCAGCTCCCTCTGTAGGAAAAATACAGAGAAACTGCCCAGCCTGTCCCTCCCCTATGTGCGTGATGAAAGCTAGCCTGGGAGCATTGCCCACTGTTAGCTCTGCACCCTGCAGGCAGGCGCTGGGAAGGGCGACTCTGAAGGATTTTGTCTAGGGAACACTTATCTCCTCTCTTCCAAAACCTTAGCAAATAATTGTAAGAACACATGGATGAATTAGGGAGCCAAAATTCATAGAATCATAGAATCATAGAATGGTTTGGGTTGGAAGGGACCTTAAAGATCATCTAGTTCCAACCCCCCTGCTGGGCAGGGACACTAGACCACATTGCCCAAAGCCTCATCCAACCTGGCCTTGAACACTTCCAGGGATGGGGCCTCCACAACCTCTTTGGGCAACCTGTGCCAGTGCCTCACCACTCTGACAGTAAAGAATTTCTTTCTAACATCTAATCTAAATCGACCCCCCTTCAGCTTGAACCCATTACCCCTTGTCCTGTCACTACACTCCCTGATAAACAGTCCCTCCCCATCTTTCCTGTAGGCCCCTTCAGGTACTGGAAAACCGGCATTAGATCTCCCCGGGGCCGCCTTTTCTCCAGGCTGAACAACCCCAACTCTCTCAGCCTGTCCTCATAGGAGAGGTGCTCCAGCCCTCTGATCAGCTTCGTGGCCTCCTCTGGACTCGCTCCAACAGCTCCCTGTCTCTCCTGTACTGGGGCCCCCACAGCTGGATGCAGTACTCCAGGTGGGGTCTCACGAGAGCGGAGTAGAGGGGCAGGATCACCTCCCTCGACCTGCTGGTCTCCACTGTTGCTCAGTCTGAAGCGCTTCCTGGCTCTGCACTTGTTTGTCTGTCTCAGGCCTGTTCTCAAGGGAGCAGTGGTTGCCTGCCTGCAGCCCAGCCAGATGCTGCAGGACACACAGCATCCCACAGAGTTACATGGCCCCATGCACTTAGCATGGCCAAGAGGCACTGCTGTAGCAGGAATGGCCTCCAGCTGTGAGAAGACCCCGACGGGTTGGCAGCACCATCGGGTCCTCCTGCAGTGAGCTGTGCAGCAGCAGCGGCAGCTCTGCTGGAGACCTGCGTGCAGGCATGGGCTGCCAGGGTGCTGGTGGCTGCACCCATCTCGGCAGCACCCGTGCTGGATGTAGTCGGCACCAGCATCCAGGGGCTCTGCCAGGAAGAAGGTGTAGCTTCAGTCACGTTTTAAAGCATTGCAATGGAGAAGTCTTTGATTAATTTCGTAGACGTTTCTTTCACGCAGGCTGTTAATTAAAAACCAGAAGACCCCATTAACACATCCATAAGGGCAAGTGCTTTGCCTCAGCTCAAGTTTAAACAGCTAAGCCACTATGTAAACATACCCTTGATTGGAGCCTAAGTATTACTACTGATGAAGTTCCTTTTAAGCAGCCAAAAGCTTTGTCTACGGACAACTCCCCAGAGTGGCTGGTTTTTTAAACATATAATTTATTGGATGATATACAGTTTAAATCAGTGCAAACACCTTTTATGTGCAGAAAACCAAAACAAGCAAATAAAAAAGCTACTTTGTTAACTTTTTCCATGCGTTGGTGGTTTAACACACTTTTTAGTGTGTTGGTTAAAAATTACCTGCTGAATGTAAAAGATGCTTTCAGAAATTCATGCAGTTTAAGAATTAAATGATCAGGCCAGCTCATGAAAATAACATTTTGACTTCAGCATTTTTATTATCCAATTTTATGTATTTTTTCTATCATAAATGTGATTGTTTCCTTTAAAACACTAACAATCACGTTTACTGTTTGTTGCTAATGTTAGATTTTCTTCCTTTGTAGTTTCTCAAGATCAACAAAGCTAAAATAGAGAGAAACCTCTTTTAGCTCTGAAAAATAGAGGATTGCCTTAGAGAATTAAAGACAGAGTTCAGAAAGAAAACAACTTTCCATTTTACCTTCTCTCTCACTTTTGTATTTGGACAGCACAAATACAGTACTAACAGCTGAACCTATGAGAGTTACACTGATTCCTCCAAATCTTGTCTCAGAAATGAGTCCCACAGCTCCCTGCAAAGTAATTGGTCTAATTAGGTGGTAGGAAGGAGCTTCTTTAAATTCCTCAGAAATTAAGACGTGTCATCCGCTTAACATCTTAGCATCTGTTACTGCCTCTTGCACATTTCTCCACTACATCAGCCTGAAGGACACTTTCCTGGACCTTTCAAAAGCAAAAAAAGAAAAAAAAATAAAAAGAAACCACCAAAAAAACTCAAGCCTTTGAAACAGAAGAAATTGGCCCTTTCCTCAGTGGGATGAAGCACGTAAGGCATTTCACCCCCTCCTTATTTCTCAGTTTGATGCACATTTGCCTGGGTGAGTACAATAATCACTTTGTTAAGTAAAAATATAGCAGTATACAAGCATAACCTTAAATCCTGTAGTAATCCTTACTGATATGGTAATGTTGTTCTGAAATATTTTCCTTGGCAACTGATCCCTGTGCAAATGTTACCCTCTGTGTTTATATATTTGGAGTTTTGTTTCAAATGGGCTATTTTGAATCTCTAACAGTCAGTTGGTAGAATGACAACTAATTTGTTGTTTCTTGTTTTTTTTTTTTTAACTTTGTTTGCTGTTGTCTGGCAGCAAGTAAGTAACTATTTAATTATGGCTAATTGCTCATGCAGTAGGCATAATTTTAAGACAGCATATGCTTAGAATACTTGGTAAGGTACCGAGGCACTGGGAAAGTTTAAGACTTGCATGTGTAGAGTAGGGGAGACATGTGCAGTCATTGCAAGCTGAAAAGATTAATTTTGCAATGAAGCTGTCTGGAACTGATGGAGATTTTTTTAGAGAGATCCTGCTACTTGATTTGTTTCTGTTGGATTTTTTTTTCTTATATACTTTCTGTCTCTATTTGCTGCTGTGTGAATGCTGGCACAGTGGCATGTAGAAGTAATTTTATTAAAAATATCTGTACAGATACAGTTCTCAAAGTCCATTGCAGCAACTGGGTATGTTACACACCTGTAGTATTCCCAAAACAACTCATGTTTGCTGAGAGTCAGGTAACAAAGCCAAATAACTGCCACCTACAAAATGCTTTTCTTTGGCTTTTGTTTTGTTTTAATTACAGTTCAGGCAAATTATGCCCCCTATTTCTTTGATAACGGAGCCAGAAGCACAAACGGGAACATGGCACTTCTCAGCCTTTCGGAGGACACACCTGTTGGTCAGTATTAAAATTATTATGTTTAAATTGTGAAACTGGAGCTGCTTGCTCTTTTGTTCAGCAACATGTGTTTTGTTGTAGGTTTTTGTTGTATACCCTGGTCTTTTTTTTTTTTTCTCTCAAGCTTTTAATTGGCCTCAATTTAAAATGACATGTTTGAATTGTAGCTGTAATTCAAAACGTGAATTTTAGCTCCCCTTTTCTTGGTCCACCAGTCTATTCACAGCATCAGAGCGCAGACCTTTGCGGTCAGAAATAAATTCATGGTGGTGAGGGACTTCTTACAATTTCTGTAAATGCTTATGAGAAGAAAGCCTAGTTGCTAGTAATTAGCCTTGGTAAAAGCAAGCTGTACATTGAAAGGTAATAGAGGCATGATTTTCTTTAAACAGTTTTCACATTTTTCATGTTTGGTGGAAAATGTTTCTACATGGAGTGAAAATTACTTTGTCTAAATAACTGATGTTTTTTAAAAAGGTCTAGTTTTGTTTTATTGAAAATTCAAAAATTGATACATTTTTCAGCTTTCAACATTTTGAGGCAGTCTATTTATGCTTCTTTTAACTGTAGTTGCATTAAAAAAATTAAATAAGAACAAAAAGGTGATTTATAATCAGTATTTTCCAGGGGGGAAGAATAATTTCCTAACATTTAAAAACTTTTATGTAAAATATGTTATAGCAATGAACAACAGCTTTTCTTCAAACACTGCACTGAGGTTTTGTTTAGGATTTGCTCCTGTTTGTCTGTAGCTTTTTCAGGCTAAATCAGAAAAGTATTTAGCTATTGCAAATTGAGTACCAGAGCACCCATTTATTAGCTGCCTCGTGCATAGAGGAGGGAAATGGCTGTGCTGCGTGGAGGGGTGCCCCCAAACCCCTCCCCAGGGCTTAGGCAGCTGGGGGAGGCAAGGGTGAGGGAAGGATCCAGAGGGTACAGCCTCCTCTGCAAAACTGATGCTGCTGCCTTTGCCTTCCTAAACATGAGCAGGATCACTCACTGCTTTGGGAAGCAGCTACCTGAGTTTGCTCAAAGTCTCCATTTCTGGCCCAACAGTGTTAATGCCAGCCAAGATCCACACTGGGCATGCTAGGAGAGGGGTGACTGAGAAGCAGTGACTTCTCCTTTGCCTGCTCAACCAGAGGAGAGGAAGGGGAGAAGGCATAGAAGTGACGCATCTAGCCGATGAACTTAAAAAGAGCTTGCTTATGATGCAGCAGGGATTTGCTATAAGCTTGGTTGAGCTTAAGTGGAAACCTCAGCTGAAGGCCAACAGTAATGTAATGGCACTTGCAAAAGCCAGAGGCAGACCAAGGAGCTGCAATTTTTGCTGTACTTCTGCCCAGATTCACATGGAAACCCCACTTGCTCAGCCTTGGTGATCCGGACAGCTCTGCTGATTGCTGGAGCAAGATTAGCCCGTGGAATTGCTTGTCCAATAGTGTAGATAAGGTTTGTAATGCCAGATAGCCACAAAATGGGACCCTGACCCAGTTTGTTTGGGGCGGTGTTTGCCAACCCCACCACTCAAACCACAGGCAGCACAGCTCACTTGCTTGCCATCAAACTTCCATACCCTGGTGTGGTGCCAGCTCGCAGATGTTTACAGAGCATCAGCCTCTCCCTGCCACACTGGGAGCCTCTAGCCACCTGCCTGGGGATGGGGAGCTAAAGATGGCATAGTGCCGCAACACAATCACAAATGTCCGTCCTATCAGGACTGCAGTGCCACGCGGTCTCTCAGATGACAGCGCTCCCTGCAGCAGCAAAGTACAGCAATAATTTTCCAGTGCTGGGACCCAGTGCATCTGATCTGGGGCTCCAGGCAAAAAAGGAGAATGTGCATGCCTTGACAGCAAAACAGCAGTGCGAGGGATCAGAGCTTGTGTTAGCGTTCTTGTAACTAGCCTGAGTAAGAATAATGACAAATATGTGATGGGGTTTTGCACGTGCTTTTGTAACACTAGCAACCAGACTAGGTGCGTAGAGGTCCCTGGAGAGTTTATGCTTTGGTTGCAGCAGTGATAAAGCTCAAGCTGCTCCATCTTCAGTGCTGCTGTGCCTCATGTGTGCTGGCTTCATCCAGAATGTGTTTATGTGTGTTTACATTGGCTGGCTTGTACCTCTAATGTGCTGTATAAATGTGCTTTAAAAGACAAGAGAGAAACAACTTCTGGCTTAAAGCTCCAAAGGTGCCACCAAAAGCATTTCTCTGAGGTGAAAGGTTAGGAAGTGTTGAGTTTAGGCTTTTGCAAAGGGCCTAGAGAAACCTTTGCAAAAGGGAGATAAGACCTTACTTTTGAGAAGTCCAAATGTGGTAGCTTTGCCACACAGCTGCCAATGCTTCCTTAGGTCAATTCCCAGAACACCTTGATGGAAAGCTGTGACTACTGCAGGGTCCTCTCTTCTGATAGCACTTTGAGATGTTCCCTTGGGACATGGCTGCTTGGGATTTGCTTAATGCAGACTGCTGCTGCTATCCGCTGCCCACATCAGCACAGCCACTCCTCAGGGATGCTTTGGCAGGGAGGCCCCCAGAGGAGGGCACGAATGACACCAGCACTTCGGTGCTGCAGTGCTGGGTGCGCATTCAGCTTTGCACAGGGCAAGAGGACCAGTGTTTGCATCAGACCACAGTCAGAGCTTTATGCCAGAGCTCAGTGAGGGCTCACATACTGCCCGTGCTAAATGGCTGCCAGGCTGGCCCTTTTCAGTGGCCCCAGTGTCGGGTCTTGCACCGCAGAGGAGGCTATTACTCTTCATCCATCTGCTCTGATCTCCAGAAGGAATCTGGTCTCCTGTGTCAGAGTGCAGTCCCGAGCATCCACAGTCCAGCAGTCATCTTTCAGTTTGAACAGAATGATCAGTGACAAAACAGGGGAATTAAAATTTCCATATGTTTGATTCTGGATGGCTTCACTCAGGCTTAGGTGCTCAAAAATGGGCAGGTTGCCATTGGGTCTTCCAAGTGCTTACATAAAATTTGGAGTCATAGGCAGGATGCTTTTCTTGGCAGCAGCCAGTGTCTGATCTGAGCAATGCCATAGACAGCAGCTTTAATAAACCTCCAGGAATTTTACAGTCTTTGGCCCCACTGAGATTACAAGCAGTTGGCAAAGTAGTGCGTGTTAGTTATATTCCGACATCTGTAGGCAAGGGACATGAAACATTTTGGAGCACCAAAAGGAGATGATGGATTCTCTATGTGACTGTAGAAAGAGAAATTGCAGTGCTGCAGCTGCATGAATGCATCCAATTCAAGAAAATCACATTATCGTGCTCATACCATCCTTAACTTGACCTTCTCTTCCCTTGTGCAATTTTGCTTACTTACAGATAGTTGTGACCTACTAAGTTACATACATTGTGACATAAATTATCATAAAACCAGCAAATACTATTTGTGTGTGAAAGCTTGGAAGTGTCTGCAGATTCCATTTATTGCTGCAGAGCATGAAACCCCGTGAGGTAAGAAGGGCCAGAACAGCAGCCCCTTCCAGTGCTGGATTTAAGAAGAATGGGAAAAGTTATGAACTGAAATAGCAGTTGCAGTTTGTGTGGCTATTTGGCAGGGCAGGGTGATTAGATCTTTGCAAAGAGTTGCCTGTGTACATACAAAATGTGTGTGCTCCTAAACAACGTCTTAAGGCATGTGTGGGATGCTATTTCAGGTTGTTTGTTTCATCTTACCTCATTAAGCCCTCTGAGCCCTCATAGTGGGGACAGAGAACAGCTGCAGAGCAAGGGATTTGAAGCATACTCGGAAGGCCTAAGTTCATTACTCTCCCAAAGCCCAAGCATCATCGGTGCTCTGGAGATCTTCGCATGCCTCTCATACTTATGTTTTTCCTTTCTGTTTTTCCCCATACCCCCAAGTACGCATGCACACGCGCACACACCCCCATTAAAAGCCAGTTTGCAGTGGCAGTTCTTTGATCAAAGCGACAGCTGCCAGCAGTGCTACCTACCACTGGCTGACTGACCACTTCGGGTCCCTCCATCCTTCAAGCTTCCCCTGGTGTTCCTACACACTCCTGGTCTCATTTCTTCCCATCATTTACAGCTGTCTGTGGGGAGCCCTCTGGTACCCACTGTTCCTTTCCTCTTTCTATCACCCTGATCCAACTAATGCTCCCCAAACTGCTGTGAGTTCCTGCTAATGTCTTTCCTGGTCCTTCCTTCAGTGCTCAGCGACCCCACCCTGGCACTCTGCCATCTCTCTGTATGTGTTTCTGTATTTCACCTACCATAGACATAGTAGCTGAACCCACAAGGAATTTTTTCTGCCCACACTATATTTCCAGCCTTCCTTATCACAAAAAAATATCTGAGTGAAAGAATTAACATGCTTCTTTTTTAAATGATAATTCCTTTCTGACCAGAAAGGACACAGGCATGAACAATTTAGCCCCAGCTGTGTCTTGAAATCTGGAGACCGACCAAGACCTCATATTCAGGTGACTCCAGAAAGGCTAGATTTTTTGAAGGTGAAAAAATATTCAACTTTTCCCAGAAATTAAAATCTCCCCGCTAGAAAAGCCAGGAGCTGCCAGAGCAAAACTGTTAAACACAGCCTGCCTTCTGCATCACTGCAGCGGAGCTAACACTGCACAAAATGGAGCGCCCCTGCAAAGCAGAGCACTGCACAGAGATGCACTGAGGACTTGCAGGTGTTACAGCCTTCATTTTTGGTTTTATTCTTCTAGCAGAAACTGCAGATACATCAGAAAATTGCCCTCAGATGGCTTCTCCTTGGAGCTGGTTGCTGTGAGTGCCAGGGGGACAAATTGCTGCTGTCCATGGGATGGTGTTTTGGGCCCCATGCTGAGCGCTTGCCGCCGTACCCCCCTCTCCCTGCCACAGGTGCTTGCAGCTGTGGGGCCTGTTTTGGCTGTTGTGCTGCTGATCCTGGCTGTGTCTCTGCTTTGCCAGCCAGCACAGTGTGCAGGGGTGCAGGGAGGGAGCAGGAGTCTCCTGGCTGTGCTCAGGAAGGAGTGGTAGGTGGTAGTGAATGGGAAAGGAGCCATGTTTGAGGTAATCTTGGTGTGTGGTGCACACCTTCCGGGAGCCTGAGCTCCCCTTTGCTTGAGGTGAGCTTGGAGTATAAAACAGCCGTCTGTAGGCTTTTTGTGTTAACTGTCCATCACCTTTTCTAGTGGGGAAATGGGCCTTTGGCTGAGACAGGTGGAAAGCAGTCGCATAACCCCAGGCGAGATGGTATTTGCTGTGACGTTGGGAACAGAGGTGTCCTGTCCTGGCAGCATGGCCATGTATGTCCCCCTCAGCATCTTGTTAACAGATGTCAGCTGTGGTGGCAAAGGGCAAGGGGAGAACTGAGCACAAGTTCCAAATGTGCCTGGCTTGTTTAACTTGGCAGGGAGGGGATTTGATTGCTGAGTGACACACAGCAGAGAGGGAGAGCCTGTCTTCAGTGAGAGGGCAAAACCAGCCCCAAAGCACATGGACAGAGGCCGATCATGAATAAATCTGTCAGAAATGAAGTAAAATGGAGCAGTGGCATCATGGGACAGCTATTCAGCCTGAGTGGCGGGAGCAAAGAGCAAATGACTTTTAAGATGGAATGGGAAAATGGGGTGAAAGCCTGGAGTGGCTCCTGGGAAGCAAATGTAGCAGGGAGCAGTGTGCAGCTCCCCAGGAGGTCCCCGTTCCAGCCTGCTGCACCGTCCCCTAAGTACTTGGAGCATCCAGCTCTTCCAACCAGGGCCCTTACATAGCGTTTGCCATATCCCTGGGCAAAGGCTTTTCTTTTACCTTATCTTCCTGACATGGAGAGGCTGTTTACTTGGTACTCACTGATAAGATTTTAGCTGGTTTTGCCATTTATTTCCTTTTCAGCAAGTGGAGGCAGCACACTGAGAGGAGATTTTTTAATTGGCATTAACACTGAGCTGAGAAGCGTTCCCAGGGTGTTAATGATATGGAGAGTATTGTGCAGTGAAATTACAATTCAGACAAAATTAGGAATTATAATGAGCTAGAAAAGAAATTTTGATCCACAATCCAATTTAAAAGGCACACGAGCGTCCTGTACTATGAAAAATGAAGAAGTATCAGCTTTATCTAGGAAGCAAACAGTCCAGCATTAAAGATCAATGATGTCCTTCATTACTTGCTCAGAAACCTGAGTAATCTGTACCAATATCAATGTTTCTTCTCACATTTAGCATCAAGAAAATTCCTGTTTTCCTTATAAGAAAATTCCTAGAAAATGTAGGAGAGAAAATTGGAAAGACTGCAAGAACAAGCCCAGGTTCAAATGAATCCACTTTCACAGTCTATTCTTCTCCAGCACATGCCCTGTGATCCCCAAGGAATGGTTTGCAGTTCATGTACTACCCGTGTTGGTAGCTCGGGGCGGCCCCAGTCACAGCACTAGACCATGTGCCTGGTGGTCGCCTGCATGCTCCAAGAGACCCCAGATGCAGGCTGTGATGTCCATCCTGTTTCTCCACTGCGCAGGCAGCACTGCTCAGCAGCTGCTGCAGACATCCACATGAGTTAGAAACAGGCAGGGCAGGCAGCAGTATATAAAGTGGAAGGGACATGAAAAGTGAAGAAGGAGGGCAGAAAAGCACCTAAGTAGTAAAAACTTCTAATGACTGAAAAAGGCTGAAGAAAAGCACTGCATTGATAATGGTGTCAGTGAAGTGCTGACAACTGACACCTTAATTCTCCATTTGGCCCCAGCTGTGATATTAAGACAAAGCTTAGACAAAGCTTTTGAAAAACAAGAATAAATGCAGTCAGTGCTGGCACTGGAGAACCTTCAACAGTCTTGAAATCTCTGTCTCTTGCTAAACAGCTATATCAGGAGGCAGGTGTCCTTTTGGGACGCTATTTTATATCAACCCCAGTTTATTCCTCTCCTTGCACTTCTTTGTACTTACACAGTTCAAAATCATCATACCACTCATTGACTTTCCCTAATAATTTTTGGGGATCTCAGCTAGAGATGTGTTGTTATTTTCTACTCTGTTTTGTGGTAAAAGTCCAAGGAAAATGTGGAAAGTGTTCTGTAGTTTTATGAACCTGTTTTGCAAATCTTGACTACTTGTTGGCTGGCTGAGCCAGCTTGTAACAGGATCTGTTGCTTGTGCCTCTGTGGGCCCATTGGGTTTTGCAGTGTGAACATTTTTCTGGACAAAGTTGCCCAAATACTGCCTTGGTAGTTATGACAAGAGAGTTTACTCATAAGTGAGCACAGATCCCACATGGTGTGGCATAATCTCTTGCTATGCAAAGACAACAGCCATGTTTTCTAAGTATCACCACTGAGGCCTGGATGTTGCATGTCCATTAAGCGCACTCATCTGTTTGCTTCACATTTTGTATGCCAAGGAATAAGCAAAGGAGAAATGAGAGGTTGTATTGCAAAACTGAGCTTCCAGAAGCTGACCTTTCAGTGCTGTGGGCAGGACATCAACCAAAGCTCTAGAGTTAAACAGAAGCTTATGGATCTGGTCAGTGAAGAACTCCACTGCCACTGCAGAGAGGGTGTGAGAAAAAGGTTACAACTTTTGAGTACAGAATTAAAAATCTCTCAAACTCAGGGTCAGAGTAGTTTAAAACTGGAGTCTTCTGGGTTCCCTTTAACAGTCGTCTTCCTTAACTTTATGCTAACTTTCTTAGCAGGGACCCTTCCATCATCTCTTTGTGTCCCATGCACAAGCAAAACTCACTACTAACCAGTGAGTCACTTGGCTACAGTATTTCCAGTGCAGAGGACTTTGTAACATGTAAAGCAGTTTCTGTTCTGAATCTCTGCAACTTGGGTATTTTAGGCACAGCGGATTGGAAGGAAACAACAATGGTGTTTTATATTTCAAGCTCAGTTAACTGATATTTGTAAAGTGCTTGAAGTTATTTGGATGAAGATATTAATGCACAGTAGAATGACAACATGTAAGTTTAAAAAAATAATACTAATAAACCCTCACTATGTTTTGAAAACGTGGGTGTTATAACTCCCCCAGGAAGTATCACTTCTGATAAACAAAGTCAGTTTACTGGAAAAACTGACACCAACTTCTCAAATGTTTAAAAATAGAAATAACAATCTCTTTACCCAGCTTGTGAAAGAAATACATTGATGAGTTTAGAGAATTTATTCATTGGTGTGAGTGGGTGTGTTAAGTAGAGAATTTAATGAGAGGGAGCTAATGAGGGGGAGCAGTAGGAAAGACAACTTGCATCTATAAGTTCTATAAGTGGAAAAGTCTGCAAATGTCCTTGCATCTCCTGAGCTTCAGAGCCTGGGTACAGTCCTGTGGCAGTGCTGCCTTCAGCTGCCGGATCCTCTGCCTGCTAGTTTGTAGTTTTGTTGTTCCCATAGAGGGAATATAGGTGTGTGAGGGCCTTTTGGTACTGCTGAGATTGTCGCCCAGTCGTATAACAGCATTGCTTCTGAGTCACCTGGGCTGAGACTTAGTCAAGAGCTTGTCATCTATGTAAACACTGATGTGAACAGTATTGATCTAGGTGCAGTTCCACAGGAAAGGACCTGCTGTGAGAGAAACCAGCCTGATAAAACTCAGTTTAACCAGTAGACTAAAAAGTGGCAATTAGGACTATTGAGCTGTCTACTTATCCATATTTCACAGTAACTGGGTTTGATTCACAAAAGCTTTGCCTGCCGCAGGGGAGCTAAGTTCCAAAGGAACAGATCAATGAAATATTCACTGATTGAAGTAACCACAGGGAAATGCTGTTGAATGCCAATTTTTCAGGTACCCATGTGTACACTCTGAATGGAACTGATCCCGAAGGAGATCCCGTGACGTATGGCCTGGCCTACGAAGCTGGATCAAGACGCTACTTTTCTGTTGACAAGAACCTTGGAAATGTTACGCTGATCGAGGAGCTTGACAGAGAGGTACAGTGAAATGGCACCACTCTGTTTTCATGGAATTTCCTTCAGTTTAGTTTGATCTGTGGCTTTGAGGGACAATGCCAACTTATTTGCCCTTGAAACACCTAATATACTTTGCAATTCTGAGACATTATACTTCACCCATCATGTTGTTTTCCATTTGACTTGAGCCACTGATACTGCTGTTAAATTTTCCAGCAGCTGTCTGTCCAGCTTTTGCCAAAAGAGAAGTTTACTCTTTATTCCTATCTTCCCACACCCCATCAAAAGCTTAGGGGCAGTTACAGTCCTCTAATCCTCAGACAGGGGACTCTCCTGTCATTAGGAGGAAGTAGAGATTTGTATAAGCAGTGTTCCAGGACACTTGTCTAGTAAGCCCACATGTAACCAGCAATAGTGGCCTAAAGGCAGCCTTATTCTGGGAACACAGGCACTGAACACTTCACGTCTCCTTTGCAGGGAAGGGTATGCAGTACTTAGTAAACCCTTCAAAATACTGTATACTGAGACAGAAGAATTTTGAATTAGTAGTGCCTTTTTAGGGAGCGTTTCTTGAAAAAGACAACTGATTTTCACTAGCACTTTGTGGACAACAGGGATTCCTAGACCAACCGTCTCTGGAGAGTAGCCACGGAAAGTCCAAGGAGCTCCACAGCTGGAGCCTCTGAGGGGTCTTGCTAGCCTCTGCTGTGGTTGCTTTGTGGTATTAGTTGTTACTTTCATCTATCTGCTGAGACACATTTAAATTTGCAGTCCCTTTTCCAGTCAGGGCAAACATCATCTCTCTAACAAAGGAATTTTCTTGGCTTTCAGAAGGAAGATGAGATTGAAGTTATTGTTAGTATTTCGGATGGCCTGAGTACAGTAAGTATTTAATTATGCTGTAGCTTGTCAAAATGTCTGTCCCCACATACCTTCTCTTATTAAATTACCTTACAGGGACTATCTCATTTTACCAGAAAACATAATCTCATTAGAGTCTTACCTCCTGTTTCAAGAGCCACTGAACTCCCAGTAACTCAGGTCTCACTCCAGCTTCTTGCTCAGCTATTTGAGGATAATTACAATGTGGTGTGAGCTGAAAGACTGACTTAGTGGCCTGCAGAATTACAGCAGCTTCCTATGAAGTGTCACTGTCAGCTCAGTAGGATTCATACCTAAAAAAAAATCTAGAGGCTTTTTGGAGAAATGCATGACTTTATAGGAACTAGTGTTGGACACCCAAGGGCTGACCGTCCCTCCACCCCCGCAATGTTTCTGTAGCGTGACATTAAGAAGATTTGCTTAGGCTAAGGTGGTGGGGGTTTTCTTGTCTGCTGTTGAATAAAGCTTTGATCACGTCTAATCATTAAGCACTTATCTGAGTCATTGCACAAGCATCCAATCCTAGTCCTAGAAATTTCCTTGGCATTTTCAGTTTACGGACAGATGCTGTCACAGCCAGGATATTAGTCTGCCAATAAGATGACCTGGGCTTCATTCATCACTAGAGGTGTCACAAAAGTGGGATCCTCTTACTATTCACCAGACAGAATGACTCTAGAGCTCTTCCTCGTCTCAAGCAAATCAATTGCAATTACTGCAACATATGTTTGGGAGGTGCCATCATCCTACAGGCACGACTGCCCTGACAACCTCTGTAAACAGGAAATAATGGGATCATGTTCACATGTCCACTTGCAAACAACTGGAAAGTTTTGCTGGTCAAATATCTTTTTAGAAAGAGAACACATATTTTGTTCAAGATGGATTATTACGTACTAGTAGCGTGCATTTGTACATCCAAATTATGTATGCTATTAACCTAGTGTCATGATATCAGATGAGACATTAATGAATGCTCTTGGCTGTCAGGAACCAACTTTTACAGTCTTTTCTGTATTCTCATGCAATACATGACAGTATTTTGAATGCCATAAAGAAGAAGAAAGACTTTTGAAAATTAGCCCCAATCTGTACTCTGAGACTCCTTATTTAGTTTGGAGATATCTGGGTCTTCTCCACAAAGCAAATTCTTCTGGATTATGAGATTTTCTGTATTTTCTTTTATGTGCTCAGTTTTGGTAGTGCAGAGATATTCTATTACAACATAATTTTTCATTGCCTTTGAATACACCTTAGTAGGCAAATGAACAGGCTGAAACCAGGACAATGTTGAAAATCAGTTTGAGTCATAATATATTCTTCATGTTCTACTCCAGGTTTCTGAAAAAGTCAGGATCCTTGTAATGGATGCTAACGATGAGAGCCCTGAGTTCATCAATACACCTTACATAGTCCAAGTCCCAGAGGTTGGTGAAGTTCCTTTGCATACTGGAAATATATTCCAATAGGATGTAAAGAACAGCTAGTATGTAAAATAGTAAAATAAGATGTTCAGGACTAACTTGCATTCTTTTGTTTTAGGGTTAGGGTAGATATTTAATATTCACTGCAAACTTAGGGAATAAGTCTGCAGGTACTGAAGGTGTGCTATTTTGTGGGTAAGCTCCAAGATGTGAGTCATTGGGAGTTTTTAGAATTTACTTCAGCGGGAATAGGATGCACTCTGTCTTAGCTGAGATTTCCTGTCATTTTTATTCCAAAAAGGTTTTTTTTCCTTCTTGTTCTTCTCCAGTTTGCTCTGCTTTTAATCTCTTTCCTCTTTTCTTTCTGCTCTTTGGTTCCTTCAATGCATTTATATTCTTTCTACCATCGCTCTTTCTGCCTCCTTGCATGCTCATTTTTCATTTCTTCTAACTCATCTGGTTTTCCACTTCTGTGTGACTGGTAACTCTTTCTGGTCACAGAACGCTCCCTCTGGCAGCAGTATCTTTAAAATTGAGGCAGTGGACAAAGACACAGGTTCTGGAGGAAGTATCACCTACTTCTTGCAGGTAAGGTATTTCCTGTACCTTCAAAAATCCTCTCTTATTTACTGAGATCTCAGAAATCAGGCTAAAAAAAGATTTTGAGTGTTGTGCTTGCTGCTGGTGTCTACAGGACCGGTTTTGTTTCGTGCACAAGAAAACAAGCATCGACAAAACAGGTATTGTCTGACTGCAAGCAGCCAAGGGCAGTCCAGCAGGCAAGAGGAGGAGCTGGAGTTGCCACTGTCACTACTATGCTTGCCAGCAGGACTCCTCGTGGCTTGGCTCTTATTGACTTTTCATTTGGAGTGACGGAGAGAGCAAGCCTAACTTGTGATCTTGCATGCATATAGGATTTCTAAAGCATGAAATAGCTTTCTTTAGAAAGCCAAATGCACTGGAAGCCAAAATGTGCACATTGGTGTAGCAGGCTGGTGCGTAGCTGAGACCTGGATCACAGTGTGAAATATGAGGTACTAAGTCTTTTCACTGACAAAGCTGTGCCCACTTGAAACCAGCCTTTTGCATATTGCCCACTGGTCGAGAACAGAAAGGGTTCTGTATTTAAAGCTGAACTTCTCTATTACAGACCTCCTGCAAGCCAAAAGGGCATTTTTTTGCATTATGTCCTTAAAATTCCTTCTTCCTACAAGCAGCTTTGTCCAGATTACCTGTAGTTCCCCTGATTCTAAAGGCAACAGAAAAAAACCCAAAACCAGTTTGTTGCAATATTTACTTTGGATACAAATATGGAAACAAGTTGGAAGATATTTACATAGCACTAAAGCTAATCTTGTTAAGAGCTTGGGCATACTGTGAAATACCACCTTGAGTGCCTTGTTGAAATTTAGTTTTGATTTCACCAATTATGATCCATTTAAAATACATTACATGCAGGATTCAATTTTGCACAGGGCTTTTTCCAGTAAGTTGATAGACTAGGAAGCCAAGGAACAGCAATTTCAAACTTGTCTCTAGTTGATGTATTTGTGTGGCAAAAAGGTTACTAAATACATGTTTTTGTTGTAAAAATGTTGCCGTGTCTTTTGGCGCAATCTCTGGGAATTCTCAAGTTGCACGGAGAAAAAAACCTCTCTGAAAGTCTGATGTGGGTGGGTGGTGATGTCTACTGAAAAGGCCAAGATTATCTGACAGTGACCATTGTGTATGGATACCCAGATGGGAGTGTGTTCGTAGATATCTCCAGTCCAGAAGAATGGAGGGAGATGGTTTTTAGGCCTTTTTGGAAATCAGATGTCTTTTAGATTTTATTTGTATATCACAAAAATCACCAAAACACAACTCTATTGACAATAATCTATGCATGCAAGCTTCCTGCTTTTTTTAAGCTGGAACTTTGAAACACTAAGGGATAACACCTTTTTTCTTCTTCCTTTTTTCCACATCTTTTTTTTCTGTTAAACCTCCCTACCTCTTTCCATGCAATGAACTGTGTTAACCAAAGTTTAAGATTTCACAATGAAATACTAAAAGATTAAAAAAATCTACCTTGAAGGTAACTGATTTATTCTGAATAATGAGACACTCGTGGTTGGTTCATGAATTGTTCATAAACACGCAGAGGTGAAATTCATCAAATGCATTATTCACCCAAACCATATCATTATTCTAGTCTTTTCCCTTAGCAGATGAAATAAAAGATGAATCCCTACGGCAATCTTATTTCCATACCTGTAATCTCTCGCTGTTTCTTCTTTTCTTTTCTTCTAGAACATCCATGCTAATAAGTTTACAATAGACCGTCACAGTGGTGTCCTGCGCATCAAAACAGGGGTCACCCTGGACTATGAGAAATCAAGAACACATTTTGTCATTGTTGTGGCCAAGGTATAAAGCTTTTATCTGAAACTAGAGGAGGCAGGGGGTTGTATTTGAGTAGGAGTGATTAGTTTGAATACAAGTGTGACTTAAAGGGTTGCTGAAACACGAGGCATAACGTTGAGGCAGCAGAGTCGGTCCCTCTGGAACATCTGGAGGTGTGTGGGGTAACATGGAAAAGTGAGGCAGGAACGGTGACCTGTGTCTGCTGCTGAACATCTGGAGGCATTTAGGAGTGGGTTTTCTGCATTTTACTCAGGCCCCAGTGCCAGGGTAGTGAGCCACACTGCAGAATGTCACCTGCGTTTTTTAAGAGTCACCTAAAGTGAAGGGTTGGTGTATGCAGCCCCAGCTTCAAGAAGCATCAGCCTTTGGGCAAATGCAGGTGCCCAGGGCTCCCCCGTGCTGCCTGCGGCATGGCCTTACCACAACAAGGGCAAACCCCAGGCAGGCAGTGCGAGTTGCCGTCATTAGCCGCAGTAAGACACAGGGCACAGCTGCACCCAGTGCAGCACGAGTGACGGACTTCTTTTCTGGAAATACCTGTGGATGTTTCTTTCTTTCAGTTCTCTGCTGCCTTGTGGCAGGAGCTTATTCAAATCCTGCAAATATTGCTGCACATCCCTTCTTGGCACTGTCATTCTCAACAGTGCTGTGCCTGTGGCATGGCTTACGATTCATAAAAGGCATTAAAAGTTTATGGATTCTGAAGTAAAGTCTCTCGGGATCCTGTGGGGACCTGTCACATAGACAGGCTCTCAGAGGTGGAAAGAGGACGATTTTGCTGCTACTTGTGGGGACTTTGAGTTTCTCATGTTTTATGAAAAACATACAAATCTTTTTATGTATTTATTCAGCCGGGGTTCATTTAAGGAGAAGTAACAAAATCTGGTTTAAATGTTGCCTTTGGGGAAGTAAGGAGGAAAAAACTGAGCATATCTTTTCAAAAAAATTTGAATTTTTAGAATTGGTACAGTACATATGCTGAAGAATTCACACTCTTATACACTGGCGTGACTGCTGACCTCCAGCTGGTGCTCTGAGACTGAGGGTGTTAAAAGCTTCTGAAATTGCGAGTCATCTTTCTAATTGGCTCTGCTGTAACAGTAGCACAGATTTGATTGTAGTCAAGTCCCCAGAGACTGTTTATACACCATGGCTATCTAACAGTTCTTGGCCGCAGAGCTCCTCCGTGCTTTCACTTTGTCATGTAAGAGTCCCTAGGAGACTTTGATCGTGTGCACTGTTTAATTTCCCCCTAGAAATGCACTGCCTGCCTACTGCACATTTTCTTATGTTTGCAAAGACTATATGTGGGATGAAAGGCTTAGTGACCTTAGTCGCTAACTTTTTGCATCAGTTTCTAGCATTCTTTTTCCAAAAAAACCCATGAATTCCTTGTCCCCTGTGTTGTTGATAAAAGATCACATATGACTGCATATATTGGCACAACCACTTTTAATATGAGAAATTACTTCTAAGACACTGCAAGCTGTCTTCCTAATCGGAGAGGGAGCAGGACAAATGGAAAAGAGAAGGGACCAGGGCAGCAGAGGTGAATCTGTGTGTTGAGACAGAGAAGGTATTCCTGGGGCTGTGCTTCTGAATGCTTGTGAGGTGCATGCAATACCATAAGCTGATTTGCAAACATGTTTTGGCAGACCGATCTGATGGTGACTTGTCTTCTAGGATGGTGGTGGAAAGCTCAGGGGAGACAACAAAGTGTTTTCAGCCACAACAACAGTTACTGTCAATGTGGAAGATGTGCAGGACACTCCTCCCATGTTCATCGGGACTCCCTACTATGGATACGTCTATGAGGATACACTCGCAGTAAGTACTGCTTTTCATCTGTAGGAGACCAAATGCAATCTTTCACATCTCAGTCAAGAGATGCCCTATGGTTTCTAGCACAGGCTTTATTGGAAACTGGGACCCAAGCTCTGATTTGACTCCTAGGTGAAATGAGCTGACCAAATCTCAGACTTCTTATTTACATCCATTGCAAATTTGTCATGCAAGGCTTTCTGTTGCTGTCATTAAAGTCAAAAAGAATTCTGCCCATTTATGTTGGTCTAAGTCTAGACAATGACTGAGCGCTCTTCTGTAGCTGAGACCTGCAGAGACACCTGGCTGAAGGCTTAAGCAGGTTGCAAGTTACTTCACCTGAAAATATCATGCTAGAAGCCTTTGTGTGTTTGTGTGCTGTGTGGTCTCCTGGTGCTTTTATTTTCTAGCTGATCAGTCTGGTACCCACAGCTGGTTGTGCAAGGGATGGGGAGAATTTAGGCCCAAATGCTCCAGACTCTTTGTGCTGTCCCATTGACATCACCTGGGGACAAGCAATCCTGACATCCCCAAAATGCAGAATACTTTCTGCTCAGTGATGGCTACATAGGCAGAATGGGCCAGGAAGTCCTCCCAGGCCTAAACCCCACCAGATTATCAAGCAAGTAGGGACATACTTAGGAGAACCACTTACAAGTGGGGACACTGCGTTTGTCAGCATGTGTCTGCTGCTGAAGATACCACTTCGTATCTATCACAAACACAGAATCCAAGGAGTACACTGAGCTTCTGGCTGTGCCATCACCTCAGAAATGCCTAATGCAGATTTGCTTAAAAGGGAGTATACAGTTCGGCAGATTATTTATTATATCCACCATGATGCTTTCAGCCACACATTATTCTTGAAACTGCAAACTAATGAGTTTTCTCTTTATCTAAGCAGTGGCATATTTATGTATGGATCAACTTTCACCCTGATGCATAAGATTTTTAATTAAAAGTTTCTTTATACATAGGACAAGAAATGGTATCTACCCATGAAATTACCCAACATTGGACTATTGATCTCTTTGGCAGTGTGATTGCGCACTGTTCAGCTGATCTTCCCTTGAATTTCAGGGAAGATCGTGTCTTTGCTTTCTGTCCAGAACTCCAATGTGCACTGCAGCCCTTGCGTGACTGTACATTGCAGTTCAGTGCATAGGCTGGTACATTCCAGCAGGGCAGAGAAGTAATGCCTGCGTACTTTGCAGATGTTTGGAATGAATGATATTATGTATATCGATTTATTCTGCATAGTTACATATAGATCTTGAAATAACTATCAGGTGCGCACAGGAGTTAGTGTTTGCCATGGAAATGGGAGTCAATATATGTTAATTACATCCAGCCTGAGCTCATAACTTCCACTATTATTGTATTATAATGTTGGAAGCACGAATTGGTCCTTCCTAGTGTGGGTTTTGCTATTAGAATGAATTCTGCAGAGAGAGATGCACTAGCTGATTTTAGTGTTGTTTACATGTTTGGTGTTAATTTTGCAAACTTGCTTCTTTTCTCCTTGGCGGAGTTGTCAGGATTTACAAGTACTCTGTCACCTTCAAAGGGACTGCACTGCATTTTGCCCAGTAGGCAGATTTTATTGCAGCTTCCAGCATAAATGATAATAAATACAGTTCTGTATTTCCAGCTGCTCTAACAGATCTTTGCTCTTGTTCGAAAAATTCACTCAAGGGTTGTCATGAAAATGTTCCCTGTTGCCATTTGTGATTAACTGACAGTTACTTCAATGTTCCCTGTTTTTGCAGCCCCAAACAGTAACACTTTAGTTCAGAGGCCTAAATTGCACAGTTCCTTGCCACTTGGGTGAGCATTTTAATGCTGACAGTCATCATCCTTCGGAGTTGATAGGAATAGTCATACAAGCAAATGGTCTCCAGTACCCAAGTTCTGTACCTATGGCCCACAGCCATGTTACTTGCACAGAAAGACAGACAGTGAAGGTTTAAGGACAGTTAAATCACCATCATTTTCATCACAATTTTATGCCCTAAATGTTCTGTGGGCCAAGTTACTTTGTGTTTTCCTGTTTGCTTTCGCTGCCTGTCCAAACTTAATTAGGTAGGACCAAAATGAGCTGCTGACTCCTCAGTAGCTGCCGGTGTCTCAACACGCTGTGTGACCATGGGCCGTGCAGCAATGCTGGGAGCCTGCACAGCAGCTACTGGGGGGCATCTTGATAGTGACTCACAGTTTAATTTGATTGATTACTCCAAGTCTTCTGTCCAATCTGTGGCTCGAGGTAGGTGTGTCTGACCACAGTTTCCAACTGCTCCTGCAGCCAGCCAGCCCCTGGGGCTGAGGTACACGTGGCCACACAGGGTTTGCAGCTGTTTCTTACCCACGCGTCAGCGCTGCCACAGCAGTGGGCGTGAGCAGCCCGTGGGGAGCAGTGTGGTGCTCCTGCTCATCCCCTGGTGCTCACCCAAAATGGAGTTGGAAAAAAGGACAGGAGGGCAGGGTGCTGGGCAAACTGACACCAGTGTCTTGGCAGGGCATGGCGTGCCCTGAGGCTGCAACATACCTGGGAACAACTAAAACTATCAATGTAGGAACAACACAGAGTTGGCCCAAGGAGTAGCATTCAGCTCCTGCTCTGCAAAGCCAAGCACTGATTTTTCTTCTGGCTGGGAGTCAAAGGCCCTTGCTGTGTTCCCCACACAGCACAAGCAAAATTACCCACTTTCCCCTCCAACACCTCACTGCAAAAAGATTTACAGAAGTTTAGTTTATTAATACGTGGTTGCAGTTTCACTGCTTTTTGATCTCGGCACATAGACGGTGATTTTCCATTTCTCCCCAGGGCTCTGAGGTCCTTACTGTTATTGCTCTTGATGGAGACAGAGGAAAGCCTAACAGTATTCATTACTGCATCGTGAACGGTGAGTAGACTTGTGTTGTAGGAAATCTGAAGAGCAGTCAAAACTAGATCTGACATTAAATTAGAATGGGATATGCTAGAGTTTAATAAAGCTGAGACAAACTCTCATGAAATAATGTCAGGTACCTTGAACAACTCCAGGGCCCTGCCTACCAGAGAAGAGCCAAGACACGATTCACTGAATTTTAGTATCTGCTTCACAGAACTACGCTTGGAGTTTTTAATGTTGCTGATTTGTTAGGCATCAGTAGCCTGCTTGTCATTTAAGAAGGCATAAAGGGAGATGCATTCACTGCTACTGAGCATCTCTATCTTTTAATCTGGGAGGTGAGAGAATGCACTGGGAGACCCAGACATGGTATTTAGAGGGATATTTTTATTAATATTGTGATTAAAGTGACTGAACTGTCAAACCTCTGGTTTCTTGGAAGAAATTATATTTACCAGTGAGGAGAGGCTGGCTGTATGCTGCACTGAAGAAAGTAGGTGTTATCAGAAGAGTAATGCTTTTCATCAGCTATTCTGAGGGTGTCTGTCACACGTCTTTTAATAGCATAAATGTGAGACTGAGCTGAATTGATGATTCATTAGCTGGTGAAGTCAACAACTTAGCTCAACTAAATTTCAAGCTACAACTTTAATTTTCTTTGGTTCTCTCTTCCCCCAAAATGAGACTTCCATGGCAGCTGGGCACCCCAGCTCCCAGGTGTGAGAGATCCCCGAATTTCATTAGAGAAATCTGAGGGGTAGATGCAGAGCTATGCAGTAAGTTCTTCATTGTGTTACGTGATCTAAACAGCAAGAGGATGGAGAGGATTGTAGTTGAGGTTTTGCCTGGATGTGGAGTGGGACCCATGCTGAGATTCCTTCTTCTCAATGCAAGGGAATAGACAGAGGAAGGTAAAAAGAAGGTAGAAGCATTGAGAAAAAAGGTTGCAGAAGAGAATAGGTGGAAAATGAGAAAAGGTTAAAAGAAAGGTGGAGGATGAGGAGAATGACAAACAAGTAAGTGGGATGAAAATATGCTAGACAAGGGGGAAATTGAGAAAGGAAAGTAAATGAAGGCAGATGAACCAGGGAAAATGTCAAAGGGAAACAGGATTAATGAGGAAAGATACAAGGTTTCCAAAGAAAATAGAGGACCAAAAGCTGCTATGGGATAAAAAAAGTGATTAGGAGAGAGTGGAAAATGAAGATGGAAGAGGATGACAGATAAGTAGCATAAAATATGACTTAATGGAGAGCAGGCTTTCCTCATACACATTAACACAGGATTTTGTTAGCATGAAATGGAAAAGAGGGGAAGGGAATATGCTTTTAGCGCATAGAAAGTTGAAGAAGTAGAGAACAAAAGATTACAACAGATTTCTGCTGCTGCACCGCAGACGCTGGCATTACTTGTGACAAGCCATTATTCCAATACCTGCAAGCTGGGTTGTCAAAGGGCAAGAAAATACTAACAGCAAATAGGCAATTATTTATTCTTTATAAGCATTTTTTATCCAGGGAGTGTGGGATAATTTTAGAAAATACTCCAATCCTCTGAACATGCTGTATGAAGGAACACACATAATGCTACGTGCTCTGAGTTACTGATTTCCCTGTGATAACTAGACAATAACATGAAGTATGGCGACTTGAAGCCACTGTTGACTTAAGCTTCTTCTCAGTCAGGATGTACTTTCCAGGCCAATGTATCTTAATAATTGACCATTGTATGAGTCGATATCTGTTCAGTGTTGTGTCTGCTGTACTTTAATGAAGTTGCAGTTATTGCAGGTATTAGCAAAACAGGATACTATGAGATGGTTTAAAAATCAGCATTGGAATTGAGTTAGAGAAAAAGAAAAATGGCTGAGTTTTCAGGTCATCATCCATTATTTCTGAAGGTTTGATCTCCTTCGTTGTAAGGGTTTTTCTCTCTTTTCCTTTCAAAGGTAGGCTCTGCCACAAAGCATAGGTTGTGGCCAATACCCTATGTGAGGTAGCATGCAGGGGTGCCCCTAGCCCCTCGGCAGAGCAGGACAGGGCAGGATCCCCTCCCTGGGCACCAGCCCGCTTTTGGCCATGACAGTGAGATTGGTGCAGACGTTGTGATGAGACACTGCTGCCTCTGTGCAAGCTGGCATTTGCTTCAGCACAAACTCACCAAGTCTCAAGGGACTGCGGCCCTGTAACCGTTATGTTCGGATCAATGGAAGTTAGGTCAGCTGTAGCAAAGTCAGCTTGCAGCCCCGTCCTGCCCATGTCAGACTCTGCCTCAATGCAAAAAGCCTGGGTTTTACCCCAGATCCTCCGAAATCCCCCTTGCAAGAGGCTGAGTTTTTTAACAACTGAATGTCTAAGGCCAGAAGATGCTTCTCCAGAGATCCTGTCTGCAGAAAGGGTGACTGTTTCTTTCAGACAGATTGTCAGACTTCTCACCTTGGCTGATATTAGGGAGAGAAATGTTCTTGTTTCTCAGAGACTTCATTATGCATTTGCTAATTAAAATGAGAAATGTCTATTTTTGTCTAAACCAGCACAGAAAGAAGACAGCATAATAGAAATTAACATCAAATTTGCATGGTTGCTGAGGCTTGAAGGGAACCTGACCAGGGTGGGAACAGGAAAGTGAGGGCAGCTGCCGAAAGGGCCAGAGCCCCACTGAGTTGTTCCTAGGGGAGGAAACCCTTTCTAGCCCTCATTTGTGTTTTCATCTCACTGTAACCAGGCATAGAAATGCCTCATTTTTGAAAAGCAGCTTCAGATCTACTCATAGATATGGATACACACATGGACAAAGATATGTTTAATGAAGTGTACAGTTGATTACACGTGCTTGTTCAGAAAAAGGAAGTGTGGCATCTAACTAGAGCATCTTGGTTTTATTGCAGGAAGTGAAGGTTCATTCGAAATCAGCAACACAACTGGAGCCATTTCTGTTATAAAAAGCCCAAATCAACTCAAGAAAGAAGTGTATGAACTAAAGGTTCAGGTATGTTCTGTGGCCACTTGAAGACTGTTGGTCTTAAATGCCATGAGTAGGCAGGATTGTCTAAAATAGCTCAATTTATAGCTGACTTTACCTGTTTTAGAAACCACCTCCTATATTTGAGCAGAGTGCCAGATAGTATAAAACAGAACAAACTGCTTTTGTTCCTTGGGATATTTAGTGTCTCAAATTACTTCTTTCAAATGAAGTCATCTTGTCCTAATTTCATCTCTGAGTCTAGAGTATCAACGTCCTTTACAGTATGTAGATAACTGTGTTTTCAGATTTTATTGCTAAACTGGGAATTAATGTCTTGTAACCTCTGTGTGATGAGGTAGGTAACTGTCAAACCGACTGGGGTAGATCATGCAATGTCGTGTCAGTATCCACTCCTGACATGTTGATCAGACACATACAAATACAGGCTAACACCTTGATGAGCTAGTATCAGTGTGACAGGCTGCATTATTTTAAGCAGTTTCTAAAGACCAAGAGTTTAAAAATGTGGAGTTAAATTGTGAAGACTATATAATTTTCTTCAGCAAATGCATATTACAACCACGAGAGTTTGCCATGGTAAGGACAATATCGTCTGTAGGCAGCTTTGAGGCCTTGCACGCTGCCGGAACCAATGTAGCATCCCCGAGGGCACTTGCTAGTGGGCTCAAGCAGCTTGCTGAACCTGGGAGATCATAGAGTTCCCGTTGTTCAAGTCAAACTCAGGCACCATTTCTTCCCCTAATCTCTCTGGTTTACTGCAGTCTGCTAGTGCTTCCCAGATACAGGATTAGTTAAGCCCTTGCAAGCTTTTCTGATCTCTTAATTACGTCTGTGGCAACCTGGAGCTCGTGCAGGCTACAAAATCTGCCTGAGGAACCAAGAGAGTGTTGTATTACCCAGCGTAGGTAGTGACAGGTGCCTCAGTTACCAGACTAGCATCTTCAGAGAAATTCAGCAGTCTAGTGCCTTTCGTTTTGAGTCCTTTGAGCAAAAAAGCATGTTAGAGCTGTTTTGTTACAAAAACACTAGCCAGAGTTTCTGTCCTGACAGAAGAAATGTCCTAGGTTCAATCCAGTGAATTAGGCTGCATGTTGGAATTGTTGAAATCCAGTCAGATTTGATCTTTCAGTTCAGAAAAATGCCAGCTAGGTTTGCTTGTCTGTCCAAACTATATCCAGCTTAAATTAAGCTCATCTAGACAGCAAAGCAGAATTGTAAATCAGAGACTAAATCTTTTTTAAAAGTGTGTCATTTTTCTGTTTCAAATATTTGCCTAAATATGGCAAGTACAGGTTTTGTCGCAGAGTTTTCAAGGCTGCAGTCCTTGTAGCAATGTGAAAATCAGCTGCCTGTAGTACCACAGCAAATTTAAATATTGTCTTCCTTTTCTATTCTGTAACACTTTAGGCAAGCAATTATCTTGTCTCTAGTAGATTATCTGTCTTCAGAGAACCATTTTCACCTAGGGTGAGGTACTAAGCTCACAAAATGAGGAGAATTTTTTCACTGGGGCTTTATTGGGGCTGCTTTATTACCATAATCTTCTAATTATCATAAAATGCAGTGTGAAATGGACTGAGATTTTGAGAGAAATACAAGGCTGTGAATCTTCGTACAAGTTAGTGTGTTAGGGTGATTGGTACGTGCAGAACAATACCTGAACATGGAACTGAGGAAAGAGAGTATTCCCTCATCATTCTTCCCTGTCTTTTACCTGCTGCAGGCATCAGAAGTCAGTCAGGAAGGTGATGTGTCAGTTTATGCTTTTGCCATGGTGACTATACGAGTGGTCGACCTCAACAACCATCCACCAACATTCTATGGAGAAAATGGTCCCCAGAACAGATTTGAACTGACTATGTACGAGCATCCCCCAGAGGGTGAAATCTTGAGGGGATTGAAGATTACAGTCAATGATTCAGATCAGGTAAGTGGAAACTATGTGTACTTTCAGTTTTCCTGCCCTATTTTCCCAAAGGCTAGAAAGAGCTGTCAGATGGAGAAATGTCATTTTAGGAACTCAACTGTTTCACCTGCATTCCCCAAAAGCCTGGGGCAGACAAAGTAGTAGTAGGGTCCATTTCCACAGAGAGTTTGGACCTAGAAGTATACTTGGTCTGTCATATACCGTTATGTCAATGAGAAGGGCGGTCCTAAATCTGCAGCCTAGTTCTTGTGGCGACTTAAGGTTGAACAGTCCTTATGAACTTCCCGTAACTACTGGTTACATTCAATTGTTGTCAGTGTAATTGTCCAAGAATATACGCCCTTTGGAGATTTACTTAGAGCTTCCAGTCACTTCAGTAACTTCAAGTGCAATTGCTGTCTGTATCTTCTTAGCCCCTGCCGGAAACAATACAGTCCGTACCCTTATGTTGGTTTTATTACAATATATTATCCTTCTGGCCCTTATGTTACAGCCAGAGCCTGCAGTGCATGCTTTGATGAATCATTCCCACTGGAGTGATATTTTTAGGTAATCTTAAAAATTATGCCAGAG
This sequence comes from Grus americana, assembly GCF_028858705.1. Taxonomy (NCBI): domain Eukaryota; kingdom Metazoa; phylum Chordata; class Aves; order Gruiformes; family Gruidae; genus Grus; species Grus americana. The sequence continues at coordinate 30,707,001 of NC_072858.1, forward strand.
CCAAACTAAGTCTAACCAGATAAAGGAAAAGGAAAGAAGACAGCCTGCTATCCAACTGACCTGTGATGCCCGTAGATACTATGGTGATGGTTGCTATAGGGATCCCTAAGCTAAATACTGTGTGAATGGCATCCATCTGAGTTAGCCTGAGGTTAGGCAGTGACAAGAGAAAAGCTTAATGCATCTGAGAATGGTATTACTATTGGAAAGAGTGCTCTTATATAACTGTGCTCAGTATTGTACTGTTTTGACTGTATTGTACTCTATCAAACCCACTAGCTTCTTCCCCCTCCTTCCTGCTGCTCTGCAGCAAGCAGATAAATGACTGCTTTCAAAGCAGTGCTACGTCTATCCTGCTATTGTCACAGGGGATGTTGCTGCAGAAGGGAAGAAACAAACCCCATCTCTTCTATTTAGAGACGAAATATATATGTATCATATGTAGGCTGACAAAATATTTAGGCTGCAAGTTAGGCTATAAAATAAGCAGAAAACATTGCTAAATACACTGTATAGATTTCTCAAGAAGCTTCCTAGTGCAGTGTAAGACATGACTCTAGGAGGGTTGGGTTGCTTTTCTTTTAAGGCATAGAATGCAATGTTTTCTCTTCCGTACAAGCGGACTATATAGAGAGGAAAATTAAACATATGTCTGCTTCTGTCATAGCCATTAGTGACTCTTTCTTTTGGGAGAGTGGATGGTACAGGTGAGGAGGAGAAAGCAAGGTCTGGTTTAGGCCTACAGTTTGATGGAAATGCCATCTTTACTTGCAAGAACTTTATGCAGAAATTTCTCCCCCAGCCCTCTTCATCCAACAGACACAGCTTAGGGCTCAGTGCTGGTGTTTCTTTAGTCATTCTTTTGTCCCATGGCTGTCTGCTTGGAGACATGCAGGAGCGTGACTTGGTCTGAGCAGATCTGGTGGACATCACTGTCAGAAATCACTTAGCTGTTGGAGGGAAGCAGTTCTCTCCCTGCTCCATGCCACTGTCCCTCCAGTCATGTATAGTTCCAAGTGCAGAGGACTTGGTATGGTTAGATGTCCACTTTGCCCATCAGCACTATCTTCCATGGTCCAGCACCTCTGGCTTTGTGTGTTTCACTTTACTGCCAAGCAAAAGAGAGCCTGTTGTCATCTGTGTAGCTGTGAGGGTTTGTATGACTGAACAACACAGACCACTGAGTTTGGATCCAAGATCATTCTGGTTCCCTTGGGGAACTACTGCTGAATACTTTTCCTCTTGACATGAGCTAGGGTTGTAGCAAGAACTGCTCATAACAAGTCCTCCAGGGATACAGCTGAAAGTAGAGTTATCCTGTATGAAAGTTATTATTAGAAATTCTTCATCTCAAGATTCATGCAAGGGGAGAGCATGACACCAGCCAGGCAGAGAATCTGGCCATTGTCACAGTGTAACTATGACATTGTTTCAGAAATTGATGAACGAGAGAGTTGGTTAAATGGGTTAATTATTAATCTATATTATGGGATTTGGCTTCTAACTTCACCTGGAGCTGTCAAATTTGTGTCATATTTTATCCTGCACAAGTGGAACTCCTCTCTCCCCCCAAGTGCATCAGCTTCCAAAAGGTTTAGTGTTTGTAACTCTGGGCTAGCTTAACCCAGTCAGTGCAAACCGTGGAGTACTGCCTGCGTTTGGAAACTGCATGTCTTTGTGGCTCTGCATCATCATCCCAGGCTGTGACCTCTTAGGACACAGGCTGGGTTTTTGAGGGGTCCATTGTCCTGACTCGGGCAGTTCAGTTATCTTTCCTTGGCAGGAACCAGGAGGAGGCAGGACTTGCCTGCCAGTGTGCATGTGGCGTCATCTGTCACCTGCGCTAGCTCACAGTGTGTGGCACGAAGCCTAAGGCTGCTTGCCATAAGAGTTCCTCTGTTAGCCAGTCCTGCTGCAGGGTTTTTCCATTATGACTGAAAGAATAACCCAGCTTGTCAATCTATTTTAAGAAAAGCTGTGTCTGTCTTGTGACCAGGGCTGGAGGGATTATATAACTAAGCTTCTTAGCAGTCTCTTACCCAGGGGATGGACAGCAGTAAGATTCATTCTAATTATATACAGTGTGAAGAAACAGAGCCAATCTAGGCTGTAAGAAATGCATCGTTCACTGAAAACAATGCTGTATCTGCTTTTATTCACAGGGAGCCAATGCTAAATTCAACCTCCGTCTTGTTGGACCTGGTGGCATCTTCCGAGTGGTTCCCCAAACTGTCCTGAATGAGGCTCAGGTGACAATAATAGTGGAAAATTCCGCTGCTATTGACTATGAAAATTTCAAGGTGTTAACCTTCAAGGTACTGCTGCTTTTCGGGTGCTCTCTGCTTGTATGTATGATATGTGTATGATGGCTTATGTATCTGATGCGGTTTAGGTTCTTAACCAACCTAGAGCTACCTGATGCATTGTCAGTGACATTATAATCCATGTAAGGGAAACTCATTTCTGCCCCTGGTTCATCAGCTTCCAAAGGTTTGATGGATGCATCTGTGGACTAATTTAGTCCAGTGAGTGCAAAGTGTTGAGTATTATCTCTCTATGGAAACTGCACGTTGGTGGCTCTGAGTCATTCTAGATTGAACCCTAAGGGTGTTATTTCTGTTCTTATAATGATAAATTCACAGGGTGAAATCCTAATTTCTCTGGAGCCAGAACTTTACCTGCTTAGTCCTAAGTAATTTGGTTCATGATCATGCTTTTGAATGTTGGCAGGCTGAAGACTCCAGCTGACTGGAAGATAATTTCCCAAAATTGCTCACTGCCTTTGTCAGAGTGTATCCATCCCTATGGCCTTTTGCAGACTGACCCGAGGCTGTCTCACCCATGCTGCACGCCAGCCGTACAAGAACCAGCTTTCATCCGAAAGCTGGACCCTTGCATTGTCACCTTCCCTGATGGATTCATTGGCTCATCAACAAGATAATTAAGTAGTCTGGTTTTGTGTCAGCTGCCTCTGAACATGAGTATAGATGGTTCAGTTCTGACTGCAAAGAATGGCATTGACAATCCCTCTAATAATTAAAAAAAAAAAAAAAGCCAAACCTATCTAGCTGAGTATTAACATATGCTACTTTTGATTTTGTACAGAAAGTGGCACTTTTTGCACAGTCCAGAAGCCAACTTCCTGGATTTTGTTCTCACCCTTGCTATACGGTTTGCTTTGTGTCCTTAGCAAGTCATTTCACTGCAGTATGCTTCATGTCTCCTCTTGTAATGTTCCTTAGTCATTTTGAGCTTCATAGATGCTACAAAAATATGAGGCGTCATTACTGTATTAAAATGGAAGATTCTGAAAGGGCTATAAAGTGCTACCGAAACTAATTACAATAAGTGCACATTTATTCAGGTTAAACTACCAAAAGACCAGTAAAGAAGTTACACATGGCCTCCTCATGAATACTAATAGAAATCAAAGTAGTTAATGTGATTGCCATGAACACTGAAGAAATTAATTGCCAGGAAAAAGGATATATATTTTTTTAGCTTAAGAAGTTACTCACTTTTTTTGGGGGGATGAAATTATTTCTACTGGAGAAAGACCATAAGACTTTGCTAAAAATGCGGCACCTTTGTCTAGATTCCAAATGAAGAAGGTGCAGCTGGATGATATGGTAGTAATATATAGCAGCAAATACTTTATAAAGACCTCACTGCTGTCTCCATTTCCCTGAAAAGTTCAAATTGCTTCCTACTCAGTTGTAGTTGCCAATGTAGTCATTCTGGTTAGAATTTTGGATGAAGTATATTCTCATTTCTATTTAACATGCATCCCACAGCAGCTTTGAGAAGCTATTTTCAGTTTGTTGGGGTTTTTTTCTGTAAGCAATGATCCCTCTCCTCTGGTGTGTTATTGAACAGTAAAATATCAGAGAGGAATTAAAGCTCATTTGACTGGGAAGTGCACTGAGAAACTACCTGCAGCAAATGCTACTAGAGAAAATCTGTCTTCCATTTAGGGCTGGCTCTTAAATGTAGTTGGTAGTCAGGACCTTCTTCATTTTCAGCTGTCCAAGAGCTAGAGCGGGTTTCCCAAGGTATGGCAGCTGGGGTAATTTGTACACCTCCAGCCTGGCCTCTTAGATCTGAAGTCCCTCTGCCACAGGGGCCAGATGTTGCTGCCCCACCTTGTCATGGGCTGACATGCTTTGGGGGCCAAACCTCCTGCCTCCACCTCCTTTGGCTTAGAGTACATCCTGCCCTGAGAGGAGCCTGGACCTATCCCTCACATTCTGCAGATGCTCACATCTACCACAGACGGGGACCAGATCAGGCTGCAGTTATCTTTAGTTGCCAAAACCAAACTCTATTTAAAAAAGAAAAAAAACCCTGCCACTTTTAAGATTACATCTCAGTTTGCTCTTCTGGCACTTCTATTAATTGTTGATAAGTTGTCCTGTGAAGTAATAGTTTTATGCTTTTTTTTTTTTTCTCTTTCTGCATAAAACAAACAATACAGCTCTATATAAGCCATTGCAGGCAAGGAAGCTGATGAAAATCCCTTCCTGAAGGAACATGTTGTCAGCATGTTGACATAGCTGGACTATGGCTGCTAAAAGGAGAAGGAATAAAAAAATGAATGTAGAAAACGAAGTAAAAATACTAAGCCTTCATAAGATATTCTAAGACAGGCTGATTCCAGCAGCAAAGATTATTTCACTGCAGATGTTAAATTTAGTTATAGCTCCACATGTACAATAAGCAATAAGATTTTATCTCTGTGCTGCTTTAGAAACTGTGATTACTCACAAGCAGGTTTTTGGTGATGTTTGTATGACTGTCCCTTCAAAAATTTGTTTTGCTGTACCACCATCCAAGACTCCCAAACACAAAAGTTAGCACAGAGACCCAATGACCAAGCTCCCCTTTTAGAGCAGATAATATAGTAATTACAAGCAATCATTCGAGATTAATTTCTTCAAGGACCCTTTCACTGCTTATTTCCAACCATTATGTATGTTCACAGAGTAAGAACAACTCCAGGAGATGACACTGAGATAGCCTTTTCTGTCTGCTTAAACTGCTCCCCGCTGCTGGTGTGCATCATGTGCTGCCTGCCCCATGGGGAGCTGTGACCAGGCGGGAGAGAGGCCGAGCACCCAGCAAGCAGGCATGGGAAGGATGAGCTCCCACAGCCGTCGTCCCTCCTCTCCGACAGAGCAGGAGATGCTGTGGCAGCTCTGCTCCACCTTCCAAAGCTCGCTTAGGTGTTCACCCTCTTTGAGGGAGCTCCTGGGACATATGTCTACTGGGAATTAAAACCCACGCAGCTGGATTTTTCAGCTGAGCCTCTCATATCTCAGTTAAATGTCCTGCTCGCTATTCTATTGGTGGTGTGCTGTCCTCAGTAGGCTTCTAGAGCCCTCCTGCTTTGTATTAACTAGGTCTCTGCCCAAGCATGAAAACCAAATGGTTGGCCGTTGGTCATTGTGTTAGTCATTTGGGTTCAGCCAGAACATCCATGCCGCTGGCTTCTCCCTATCCCTGGTTGTGCTGTACGTGGTTGCCTGCCCTTTCAGATGAGCAGAGTTATGAGAACATGTTACACCAGAGCTCTCTGTTCCTCCTCGGAGACAGGCAATTCAAAAGTCCCAATGGGTATCTGATAAAAGTCCTAATCAGCGGGAGGCAGGGAGAGTAGAGTCCAAAGAAGCCTGGTGGTACGAGTTCTCACAAACTTTGTGAAATGGGATTCTGCTGTACGTACCTGAGCCCTGACTGTCCTGCATTTGGGGTGGGGATACTGCTGCTTCCAGACATCCTAGGGCATCAGTTCTCTCATCTCTTCACCCTGTTTGGTGCATTTATTACCCTGAGTTATTTCCTGATGAAGAATTTATGCTTCCTCTGCAAAGGATTATGATTCAGTTTACAAAATTATTCAAAATTCTTCAGTACTTGTGTTTCCCTAGGTTCTAGGAGCTGCCCAGGGATGGGTCTTTGCTTGCTTCTGTTATGTCCTTTTTGAGCTGTGTTGGTTAGTTATGATCAATCACATCTGTCATGTGAAGTCTAATATGTATATGCAGGTTTCAAGTCCTTTTACCACATCTTGATAGCTCATCGCAAGCATGCACAAACAAGCCTCAGCTGCACACTCACCTAGCTCATAATCTCTCCCTTTTTGAGCTGTCTGGCCCAACCAGACTAAAATGCACCAATGTGCCATGGGTAGTGGAAGGAAGCTCTTTTAAGAATAATAGCTGCTTTTGGGTAATTTCCTGGTTTTCTCTTCTTAGCTTCTTGCAATAGAGGTGAACACACCGGAGAAATTCAGCTCGACGGCTGACGTAGTGATACGCTTGCTGGATACCAATGACAATGTCCCGAAGTTCTCCTCCGACTACTACATTGCCAGGATCCCCGAGAACTCCCCAGGAGGCTCAAATGTAGTTGCTGTTACTGTAAGTTTCATTCGTCTTTTAAGAAATGGTCTCTTTTCTAGGTGTCTGTGGAGACAGTTCAAGCACCTTAGAAATAGTGGACAGAGGCAAGTAGCCAATCTTACTTGCCATTCAGCTTCTGGACTGAACTCCAGTTCCTTTCCAGAATCAACAAAATAACCCCAGTTCTGATAAAATAAAGTTTTAGGCAAACATTTGCAGAACAAATTTACTTTGTTTTTTAATTAAAGGCCATCTACTTTTAAGTCAAATCACATGGTCTGCGAGTACTAAGAAAGCCCCAGTCAAATCAGTGTCCAGCAGGAAGATTCAGTTATGACTAAGTGGAATGGGATTTACTGGATTTGCTTGCTAAATACAAGTAAAAAGAAAACAAGATGGCCACTTAGTAGGTATTAGCGTCCTCCTCCTGGGAGGCATCTGGCTGCTAAATGCATAATTAGGCAGTTGATGAAGGCAAGAATATAATATTAAAAGCTGGGAAAGAAAGATCTCCATGTAACTATCTTCTCGCAGTGGGAAAAATATGCCTATAGATTTTCCAGTATCTCACGTTTTTGTAGAAAGAAGGTCAGGGCATTACATGGGCTCTGTGTGCTGGAGAAGCATTTCCAGCCACTGGTGTGAGCTGTACTTCGGCAGTGCAGCTGCTCAGACTGGAAACAGATTTCATGTCGCAAAGAGAAAACTCTTGGCCACGTGGGGCTCGGTGGGTGATGCCAGTCACTTTGCAGAGGCCTCACGGGTTAGGATGATGGAGGGAGGTTGCCAGACATCTCCAGCACAGACTGGCTGCAAGTAAGAAAGAAAATTAAATAATCAGAATAATAAAGTGCTGAAGGCAGATTTTAGGGATGGAAGAATGAAAGATGAAGTGAAACATAAGCAACACCAAAAAGGTTATTAGAGGAGACTAATAGGAAAGCTGTAGAAAAGGGAGACTTCCAAACATCACTATCTTTGCAGCAAGAGGAATAAAAGATTCTAGAAGGTGGACAGCAAAAAAAGAAATGTAAAGAAAGTTTGCAAAAGCAACAAAACTAGCCATTCTGAGCCAAGGTGAACAGGACAGCATAGCTGAGGAGTCCATGTAAAATTTACTGTCATATGCTGTCAATTCAGTGCTTGACCCAGATTCACAAATATACTTCATAAACTGAGATGCTCCAAGTACTCAGGATGGCAATTCTGGCAGAAGTCCCAGGTGTGCAAAATGTTTTAGGAATAGTTAGGCAGTCCTAAAGTAGACCGCAAGCAAAATTATGGGGTGAGAGAATCTGACAATCTCATGTCAAAGCTATGGAAATAACTGTCACCAAATCAATAGCTTTCCTAATCCTAAAATAAGAAAGGAAGCTGACAAGAGTCCAGAACAAAGACATCATCTGGTGTAGTATCTGCATTATTAAAAGTCACACAGGCACAAGAGTGATTAAAATATAAACAAAGCTGAAATATTGTGTATAGATTAGAACATTTGTTGTGCATTACTTTGGATTTAGAATCATAGAACCATAGATTGAATCACTTAAGCAGAGGCTGAAAAAACACTCTATATAAAGTAAATAATTTTGTTTAGGGAATATACATTAATATTTAACAGATCGTTAGGAAGGCTTGAGAGTGGGCAGTTTGTACTTGTCGTTGAGATTAGCTTTGTCTCTATTGCAGGAAGGATGTGTGACATGTCAATAGATGGAGCCGTCTAGTGGCTTTCTCCCTCCTTTCTCCTCTGGGCACCAGCCTGGCCAGGAGACAGGTGACATCTTTGCAGCTTCCCTGGGACAGCCACTGACATTTCCTTATGTTAGATTTTTCAGTTTTCTAGGTGCACATTTGTTTATGTGATTTTCTACTCATCCACGTTAAACAATGAATATCCCTCAGCAGCCCTCTAAAAATGTGATGGTAAAAAGAGAGAAAAGCATTTGGGTTTTTACATGGCTTGTTGTTAAATAAAAATGAAACATTTCTTTTTGCAATTTAGTAAAGGATGACTCTTTTATTTTCTTTTCTTAAGGCTACAGATCCAGACTCAGGGCTTTGGGGAGAAGTCAAATACTCTATCTATGGAACAGGAGCAGATCTGTAAGTTTAAAAACAAACAAACAAAAAAAAAAAACCCAAAACAAAAAGCATCCTACATAACCTCTAAGCAGAGTTTTAAAAGAATTATTTAAAAAAAAAAAAAGACCTGCTTATTTTCAAGGACATTTATGCCATGTTCTTTGTAAGCTCTGTGAAAACAGCAACGGAAAAACTAGTGTGATCATTAAACATCTGCTTCATGAACCCATGGAATTTTACCCACAAGGCCCCAAAGAGACATAAGGTAGCTGAAGTATCAACACACAGGATCTGTTCAATCACCATCTGAAAAATGCTTGTAAGAGGAAGAGGAGGTTTGGGTCTAGTTGTTGTGAAAAGTCAGTTCGGAGGAAAAAAAAAATCCCTTGCTCTTTCCCCTTCCTTTTCCATATAGCTGGACAAATAGTTCAGTTTCAACTCTTGTCAAAATGAATCAAGGAAGACAAGACTTTCAAGAATACAAATTTTAGCTTTGGAGGCCAGCTGCATTGGGTATTCAAAGCATTTTATATATTTAAACCTAATAGTCATGCATCAGGGAAGAAGGGAATCCAATGCTTACTTGATTTTGTAATGATGCCTAGCTTCCTCTCCCTGCCTTTGGGGACAGTGCTGGGGTAAGAACATCGTGAAACACTGGTTTCTCCCACACCGCTTCCATCCCAGCAGTTGCCCTGGCCCATTGGTTGGGGCTCCCAGCCATGGCGAGCAGCACTGGCCATCACAGATACTGCTGCTGGAACCTGCAGCTCCTGGACACGGTGGGGCCGCAGGGCAGAATACGAATGAGCTTTTCAGGCACTCATCCCCAAAATCCTTTTTTAACTCTACATTATCCACCTGGAGTTAAAGCTGAACTCTTCTTGCTAAGGTGAAAGCCATATAGGAGGCACAGTCCAAGTCCAAAATCCAAGATGTTAAGGTCGAACCTGTTCTGTAGCCATAAGGATACACACATGGGAGCATTTCCAGGATGGATTATTTTGAGCTCTTCACTAAGTACTTAAGCTAGCTGCTAACTGCATAGAGGGAAGCAGGCAAAGGTCATGTTGTGCAGGCAGACCTCTTAGGTTTAAAATGTAGCAGCTGGTGCAAAGAAGTTTGTGAAGGTTGTTGATGAAGGATTTAGAAAAAAATGTGAATGCAACTTTATTCTGATTGGAGTTATGGGGATGCTCAGACTCACTGTTCTTATGCTGTTGAATGAGGAAATTAAGATGTGAAGACTTTTTTTACCTTAAGTATGATTATTTTTTTTTTATTATTTTCCTTGTGCCAGAATGGCATGGCTCTGCGAGGCTGGATTAATTTCCTGGCCCTGGGATCTCCAGATCTGCTGAACACAGAGTTTGATGCAGATTTGAAAGTTTCAATTAGAGGCATGCTTTTTTCTGTCTCAGGGGTTAGAGCAGTGGATGTGCAGTGGCATTGACAGAAAGATGAGTTGTACTGGAGTAAGAGGAATAGCGTTAACTGTTGAAGATAAAACCGTTATGCTGGTAATCCTACATCCAAGCTGCCAGTGGGAGTAGGGTATGCTGCTGTAATCTCTTCACATCTCAGTGCTTCTATTCTTCCACTAAAATGGGGGTGATGAGTCCTCTCTGCATGGTTAAGCTGGGTTGGATGCTAAGGGGGCACTCAGCACAGGCACTGTCTCCTACCAAGAGTTTGCACAGCTCTTTCCACCTCCAGATCTTGGACTTGTATTTATATTTAACAGAGTAATGAAAACAATTGAAGATTCTGGATTATTAAGTGCCCCTTTTATAATCACTCTCAATTGTGCTTGCAGTTGGAATACAGAAAATTTTTGGTATCCTGTACATTAATTAAAGGTTATATAAAACCTTGCAACTGTTAAAAACCTTACGGCTTGGAGCCTACACTGGCACTCCATTTTAAAAAGACACTGTGTTGGTATCTTCTCTATAAATCCAAGCTTTTGGCTGACACTTTTGACAGTGTCTCAGTAATTACAAATGTGTAGAATTGAACTTGCTACAGATAAATCTGAACACCCACTCCATCCCAGTGCCAGTCTATGGAAAAGTGATTATTTTTGGAGGAGATAATTTGCCCTGCACTTTGAGGGATTTGAGAGCAGCCATTTTTCTTGCCCATTCCGAGAAGTTAAGAGCTTAAATATGATATGCAGCATGCTTCCTTTAGCTATTGAAGTGATATCAATCAATCTTAATTTATGCAGGACATGATCTAATACATTGTATGGAGAAAAAAAAAGGCAGTTCTTTAATGTTTTAATGCAAAGAAACCACTCTGAGCGTTTACTGAGGCCATCATGCTGAGCATTTACTGAGGACAAAGGCTTTAACAGAAAATGCAGCTAAAATGGTCAGCGTACAATAGATAGAAAAACACCAGACACTGATAGTTCCCTGGTTTTCAAGCCTAAAGGAACTAGCGAAAAATAGGTAGCGTGAATGATTTGGAAACGTCAGCCAGACAGGAGTTATGAGAAGAGTGCCAAACTTTGGGCACAGCATTTCAATGTTTAGAGCCCACCTTTGCCACAGGCTGTAAACACACGTTGAGTGACCAAAACACCCAAGTCTTACCATGCTTCTTTTCCAGGTTCCTAATCCACCCATCAACAGGTATAATTTACACCCAGCCCTGGGCTGTATTAGATGCTGAAGTGAACTCAAAGTATAATTTCTATGTGAAGGCAGAGGACACAGATGGGAAATACAGCTTGGCTGAAGTGTTTATCACTGTGCTAGATGTCAATGACCACTCTCCAGAGTTCAATGAAAACATCCAGGAAAAGACAATGATCGTCGGGTCACCGGTGAAGATAGAGGTGAGAGAGGTCACAGTGTGTCACAAAGCAGAGTGCTTTGGAAAAGCCCCAGCTCTGCTGTTTATTGCTCAGGGATCATGATGAATGTCTGAAAGTTGGCTTTTCCTGGGGCTTTATTTTGCACATCCACTTGTATGTAACAAATGGATTAAAGCATGGAATGTATTTACAGACTGCTGAGAAGGAGAAATAAATTCTATAGGCAAAAGACAAAGTTCTGTTACAGTATTTGAACCATCAGCTGGTGGAGGATCCTGGATTATATGATGATCATAAGAAGCCCAAATAAGATGAGTGAATGAAAGTACAGGGCTTTGAATCCTTAACCTTCCTGCCATGCCTTTGTGCTTAACCACACAACTTCTTTCCCTTCCCTTTGCAGAATTGTATTCATTGATCCAGTGTGGAACGGGAGGTAAAAAAAATGCAGTAACAATTCACAGGCAAAGGAGCAGAACATCCTGTGTTACACATATTTGAATGCATATAGTGAAGCCTGATTACACAACATCTAATGTTAGTAGAATAAATACCACAGCACAAAAATTAAGGCAGTGATAGTTTATGGCATGGAGCTAATCCCATTGTTCTCTATTCACTTCACATTTGTCCCCCACACTGTGTAAGAAACTCCCCAGCAGTGGACCATTTCCATTCTACAGATAGGTTATGGGTCAGTTTTTCCTCTGATTTTATTTAATCTCAAATAGAAATCGCTTATACAAAAAGAACCCTAGTCCTGCAATTTATCACTAGAAAATGTAGCATAGCTGATAGCAGAAAAGGGGAAATTGTTTCCAGGATGAAACAAAAACAGCCCAGTCATCTCACAGCATGGATATTATGGGAAGTGAATGCTCAGAAACTTTTAGAGCTTTGTCTTCAGGCAAAGATACAAACAATAACATCTTTGTTCTTTACACTTCCCCTACCAGGCTATAGATCAAGATGCAGAAGAACCCAACAACATTGTGGATTATTCCATCATGCAAGCAGATCCAGCCAATGTGTTTGATATAGACCAAAGCACTGGGGAAATCAAGCTGAAATCCTATATCCGTTCCCTGGACATCATACACAACATCACAAAGAACAAAGACTGCATATGGTCAGTGGTGGTGCAGGCTAAAGACCGCGGCTCCCCATCCTTCAGTACCACGGCAGTTCTGAAGATTGATATCACAGAGGAGGTAAGCAAACAGTTTAGAAAAATCCTTATGTGAGATGATCCTTGAGAGGCACCAAAGAGTAGTCACTGCTTGCTCCATTTCTGAGACTGTTTTGAAAATGCTTCAGGAGTTGAAATCAACAGCCAAAAAGTTGCCAGCCATTGCTTCTCCTTTCTTAAAGCTCCATTTTGTAAAGTGTTTCTAGAGCCTTGTGGTGAAGCTGAATTCTACAGCCACAAATGTAGAAGACATTTTGATCTGAGAATTGCAAAGGTACAAAGGTAGGACCATAACAGAGTTGGGAGAGGAGTTTCTTGCATCTGATTGTTAGAGATAGATGCAAATTAAGGCCTGTAGGCTCCTGAGAGTAAAGGTAAATCCTGACTGCTAAATTTCTGTTTTGTTTTTTTTTTTTAATTCAGAAGAAAACAATCTTTTTCCCCTACAAAAAGTTAGTGGAAAGTAACTGGGGCCAGAGTGAAATATAAGTGACATAGGAAAAGTGAAAAAACTATAGAAATACTTTAAAGTACATAGAATTTTGGATGTGAGTTCAATAATTGCAGTATTATTAGCAGATGAAACAAAAAGACGCTAAAAGCACATGTAGGTTGAGAATTTCCTGTTAGTCCAACTTTTATATCAACCAAAGAACAAGCAGCAATTTATGGTGAGCAGCACATGCTTGCATGATTCTTATTATAACTGCCTTGCCATGCCTTTAAGTAGGTACCAGCAGGGAGGAAATGTGCTTTAAAGTAGATGAGAAACACATCATTAGCCTGATAGTCTCTGGACCACACACATACTGGGCAAAGATGCAAATCTCTTCCTACAGACAGTAACTGGCCTTCTCTTTGTTTGGACAAAATGCATCACTGCTCCTTCATCTGTTACAATCCTTCTCTGTTTTCACCATCTCCTCTTATTCCACTGATACTCCTTATCAGGTGCATTTATATGATACTGCTTGTATACAGTTCAGAGCCTGCTGGAAGTTAAAAGGTGTCTGCAGACAACACTTGTGCTCATCAGCAAGGTAAACTTAGCCACCAGCAGTACAGGAGTAATTCCCAGTCCCTGTTGTCAGCGCCTGCCCCACCAGGGCTGCCAGAGGACTCAGGTCTGCCCTAGCAAAGGGGCTGCCCGGCGTGAGGCTGCCTGCTGGGGCTGGCCAGCCCTGTCGCAGGCTCATGAAAGCTGCTGTGTGCGGCGCTGGGGCTTGGCATGGGCAGGGCGTGCCACTTCAAGGCACTGCCATGTGGAGCTCAGGGACTCTGCATGCTGGGTGTCTGCGGTAAGTCTGGAGATTTAGCCATTCTTACTGATGTAAAGGAAATAAACAGCTTAACACTTTGATTTCCTACGCAAACCATAAGTTTTGGTGGGTTTTATACAACAAAGAAGAATTGCTACCCACAGCCAATTGCTTCCAGGCTTCTCAGAGGGCACGTTTCAGGAGCACATGGCACCAGGTGGCCTCAGGCAGTGTCCCCACTGTTGGGCTCCAGCTTTCCCTCCTCTCCCAGGTGAGCTGGTAAGCTCTCTGTTAGTGTGTGGGGCTAAGGTACAGGGCTGGGGGGTGTGGAGGGGAAGGAGGATGCCCCACACCTCCTCTGCTGGGGGAGAGAATGTGCCCCTGAACCAGCTGATGAAGGATACCTGGAAGGAAAAAAAGAGCAGCTGATGCTTTGGGATAGTTTCCTGGATTTCCTTCTAGTGCTTGAAGCAACATCAGCACCTGATGAAAGAAGGCGTCTTGTACAAAGTCCCCTCTCTGCTTCCTTTTCTCCCCGTCCAGGGGTACAGATTTGGCAGAAAGTGAGAGAGTGTCCTTCTCGATAAAGTCTAAAGGGGAAGCAGAGAGGGCTGTGAAGACATGGATTCCTCTCAGACACAGTTTTTCCCTTCTTCCGATGCTCTTCTCGATGTCAAGTCCCAACACAGAGCCTGAGACAGCAACAGCTTCTTTCTTGAGTAGGTCTCTTCAGCAGGATCTGCACTGCTCATCTGATGTCACATCCTCCATAAGCCTTTGTACATTTCTCCATTACCTCTTCCATTGTTTGCAATGATTTCAGTTGTGGTTTTTTTTAGCCAAGAGCATCACATTTCCGTGCAAAAAACACTCTCAAATTTCAGCTTGCGAGTGCCAGCGTACAAAACCCTTGGTCACTCCCTGTGTCCCAGAGACAGCACAGTCACTGCTAACCCTTTGTGAAGAAAACAGTCTCTTGGTACAGGGACATTGTGTACACACACAGACACTCTCTCACACACACACTCAGAGGCTGTTACAAATGTACATTTCATCCCTCTGTGCTCCAGCTGTACAAAGTCTTTTTTAGTTAGCTGTTTGGTGGGCATTTATGTATTACTGATTTTGGATATGGGGGATATTTTTGAATGCATCCTCTAGAGGTTTCCTGCAGTGTTAATCACACCAAGTAATTAAACAGGCATATTTTCTGATTAACATTTACCATTGCAATTAGCGCAAGGCTGTGCCCTTCGAGATAGATGCCTTGTGGCTAAGTTCAGCAGTATCGCACATCAAAAGGACCTTTTACTCTTGGAATAATACAGTGATAAAAAAAAAATCCAGAGGCCTTTTAATTTAACTGAGTCTGGTTTTATGGAAATTGGTATTGAGTGGCGTCTGTTCATCTCCTATCCTTTCTCAACAGAATAAAAAACATACTCTGAAAAAGCCACTCTCTTTTCACCGTTATGTCTTAAAAGTCTATTCCTGCTGCCCAGGATTTCATGGAAAACTGATTTCCACTCCTGATCCTGAAGCTTGGCCTGATGGAGGGGATCCGTCTGCCTCTTCATGAGGGTCTGCAAACATATGGGGGCATTTATTTACACCTCTTCATGGACTGAGGCTTAAGTCCACATTTAGCATAATCTGTGATTCTTAATAGCTTTGGCCACTTATTTAGACTTCTAAATATAGCTGGTGAGTCTCAGTTTTAGATTCCCCTAATTGAAAGGTTCAACAACTACCTTCCTGAATTAATGTGGATATCTCCTCCTCTCTCATACTAACTCTGCAACCATGGGAGCTGATGGCACTGAACATCTTTTGCCAGATTCACAGAGCAAAAAAAAAAAATTGTTCAGAGAAGGCTGGTTTGATTTGAGAAGTCTTGCCCCATGCTCATGTTTATATTGGAAAGCGATGTAAATGCAGCCTTCATATATGGTGATAGCACTGCTTTGGGATAACCACTGGAGGGGGCCGTTTGTGTTCTACCTCACATCAGAAGTTCTGAAGCAAATTTCCTGATCATCCCCACATACTGTGGGATGGCTGATCTCTCAGGTAGCTCCAAGCACATAAAGTGGACTTCTTTCAGATGAAATGTGTTTGGGGAGCACGCCTAGTGTGCTTTGGTACTAGCACGCAGTCCCGTCCCTGCAACCAGGCCAGAGCAATCTGGAGCAAAACCCCAGAAATGCCAAATATGTGCAAGTGGGCTCTCTCAGAACCAGCTGGTTCATTGTACATATCCACGTGCTCAAGTTGACACAGCCTGAGTTGTGTATAATCTGCAATAGCTTGGGCTCTTAACAGCTTCACCCACTTAGACTTCTAAATATAACTGATGAGCCTTAGCTGGTCTCGTGGTTCAACAGCTCAACCACACGTTCCCATTGAGTCCAACTTCTGCATACATGGCCTGCTTGTTCTGCTTGCTGCAGCCCATACATTATGAAATGTTCCTGAGAAGCTGCCAGGAGGTGTGGATGTCTGCACGCTGCGAACCGTTGTGGCAGGAGAGAGAAAAAGCAAGGAAGTAAGTCACCATTTCAGTAGCAGAGACGTGGGCATCTTCTTTGGTAAACTCAGGGTTTTGAGGAGGAGGCCACAGTGGAGGAAGGATGGCAATAATAAGCCCCACATGCTGCAGCGGGGTGTTTTCTGCAGCCTGCCCTTCAGGTACGCAGCTTGAAAGCATCTATCTACGCTTAAATCTGCATCTACAGTGCTGGGTCTTACGAAACCGGTTTCAAAGGCATGTGGCAGTGTTAGAGCCTCTCAAAAGCTGGCGAGTCCCAGTGACTGCTTGGATACTTCAGCACCCCGCGGGACTTGGGCTGAGGAGCTTCTCTGCAGGGGACAGTCAGTCACAAGAGTTCTGCAAGGGCCCATACTTGTCCGTTAAATAAAAAAATAGGTGATGACATCTTTTAATCCAAACAGTTGCTTTTAATCTTTTTAATTGTATTCTTGTCCCAGGATTGACTTCTCCTTTCTCAAAGCTGATATGAACAGCTTAGCTACTTCCAAACTTCTGCCATGGTTCAGTAACCCTCTAATGGTCCCCAACTCTTCTCTGGGCCAGTGCTCATTATAACTGTGAAGTCACAGCAAAATCCAGAGCATTATCTTTTGTGAGCAGTGGTATTTTAACTCGTTTGATGGCTATTAAGATAGTGTTTCTTCCAGGTTTTGGGCCACAGAGATATGACAGTGCTTCCCATACCAGTTTTCATTTCATTGTGTGTCTGCTTTTGGTTTATGTGTACAAGAAAAATCAGTACTCTTCAAAATGCAGAATGCCTCTTAGGAAAAAACAACAGCTAAATAAATTACAGAGTGGCACTATTTGTTGACCCAGTGCTGAGGCACTGTTGGTAATCGATACAATGACTTGAGGGTGTTTTGGATGTGCTGGGTAGCACTCGGGGCCAAAGCGCTTAAACTTAGGTGTCCTAATGCTCCCAGACTTCTGCTGTCAGAGGGTGCTCAGACCTCTCTCAGATCTAGTCTATGCGTTAACTGACTGGGCCACAGTGATGACACGGACGAAGCTGCAAAGCTTCTTGGTGACAGCATCTCTGCAGGCTGGCTAAGATGATGACATTCCAGGCTTGGTTTGCAAGTTATTCCTCCTATTTATCCTGTGAGTGTCATGGCCACGACACACAAAAATTCTCCCGCTATATGATTACAAAATGCCTTATGTTTTTGTGCAGACATTACAGAAGAGCTATTATCCAAGGCTGATTCTAGGCAAAGCTTTGTATAGTACAGACCGGTAACTAGAACACAGGCTCAACCTGCTAACTGTTAATGGTTTTAGTTTTGGTATTAATCACCTCTTCGTAACTGGGAGCTCTGAACAGGTGCCACACTGGGTGAGACACTGGGGAGATGAACAAAGCTGAATTCTGAAACTCCCCATACGATTTCCATCAGTTTTTACCCCTGCAACTGTTGTACACTGGCAACATAGACATGTACTTCTGTCTAATCCCATTTAGTCAAGGTTTTCAAATAGCTAGTCAAATAATTATTACTGAGATGTAGGATCTTCTTAAATGTACGTCGTCTTTTTCCTTGTGTGGGTCCTGTGCTATTTAGCCATCAGTGCCTCGCTACAAAATAAGTCTTGACAACACTCGTAATAAGTGGACTCATTTCAGGTCAGGTACTACTTAGTAGGGCTTATCTGACACTTAATTCAATAGACTTTCACATGAAGTTAAGTAAGCCAGGATAGAATTTCTGTCATCTCGTGGGATTTAAGTACCCAAAATCCATGTAATGCAGAACAGCAAAGGTGATGTGAATCCAAGCTCCACCAAAGTCATGGGTTGCTCTGGTTTTGGTTTCTAGCTAAGGTCCATTCCTAATTAAATAATGTAAAAACTCTTTGCACGGCAGAATGATGAAAATTGGTTGCTACCTCTAAGGTAATGTGGTCCATGAGTTTCAACAGTATTTCTTTGCCCATTTCTCTTTGGCAATAGGAAACATTCAGGGTAGGGGAAGAGTTGTCTTGGATAATGTGTTTGAGGTAGGTTGTGAAAATACAGAAGTGAAGTGAAGACAATGGGGTGTGTATTAATGAATTTATATTCTCTAAGCCTAGGGATGTGATTTAGAAATAGTGTTCCTGTGTAATACATGACAAGAGGTACTCTGAAGTGTCCTTTGGGGATACTCTTAGTCATCTCCCTCCATAGACTGGGGAGGGTAAAGAGATGGGCATCCCAGTTTACAGTCATACAGGGAAACCCATCTGATCTCACTTTAAATGTCTAAAAGTCAGTTTGAAGTCCAAGCTAGTCACATGGCTCTCATACTCACTATCTTTGATACCTATTTTAGCACATGGTGACCACTACTCTGGAGGTGCCCCTTTTTCCCCATTGACTAAAAGCTGGGAGCTTAGACTGTTGATTAAAATGTAGATACCTTGTTACTAGACATGCCAGGTTTGATGATGATTCCCTCCTCGCATCCAGGCCAGAGGAGTGGGGCATGGACAGCTCTGTCTCTCCACAGCCGCACGCAGCTTTATGACCAGCTCTTGGTAAACAAACCTGCTTGTGAATGTGCCATTTCTGAAGGATCTCCTGGCCTTGCACAGCACTACTGTCTGTCCAGGTACCCTTGGAGGAGCTTGTATTCATTATAAACCTCTCTTGGAAATGTAGTCCAAGGGTGGACCACCATGCCATGAATAAGAGTGATCTATGTGCCATGCTGCTACGCTTTATTCCCTGATCAAAAAGGTGTTTATACAGGCTTCCTAACTTCTTTTAGTGTTTCTGGATTCAGTTCAATGTCATTGCAACTGTCCCCTCTCCTGTGCCTACTTCAGCACTTAGTACCCTTTATTTTACATGCTTTCTATCCTGTACACATTTTACCCTAGTTACCTAGTTTTATTTATAATAGATACTGGCCTCTTTCAAATATAACTATGTGAGGGTTGACCATTTCTCTTATTTTTGATATTTCCAGATCAAGTCCAGGGTAAAATCCTATATTTTAGGCCTCAAGAAGCGTCCATGGACAATATTTGGAATTTGCATGAGTGGCGTCCTTTCCACCATTTCTGTAACAATGGTGATCTCCACCATCATGTACTGGAAAAGTGTGAAAAGATCCAGGCTCCACCCGCAGGGCAAAATCCGCAAAATTATACGAGGACCTCCGAGACGCAGAGTGTGCTAAGCTGCAAAGGGAACTGGCCATTCATTTGTCCTTAATATGCCATATGTAGCTTATGTTATTGCTTATCTCTTTTATTTCTAAAAACAAAGCTCTTTAGCTCTACTCACATCCCCTACCTCAAAGAGTTTTGTTATGTCTGTAAAAGAGTACTTGAAAACAGAATGCAGCACGTACCTGCTAACTACTCATTTGTACACTGTAATTTTATAAAGTGAAGTTTTCTCATAATCTTTTTAATGCCATGCTCAGGAATAGTCCTATAAACTGCATCACCATATCACCTGCAAATGTTATTGAAAGATTATTTTCTACTCATAAATTTCTGTTTGGGTTCAACACTATTATTCCTAGGAAATTAACTCTGAAATGTAGTACAACAATACAGCTGCAGATCCCGGAGCCAATTGTTTCTTGCTCAGTTCTTGCAAGTTAAACAAACACTATGGTGACACTCAGGAATTGGTCCTAATTTGGCGGTAATGCTCCTGTAAGCTTTTGTGTTCGGCAGTCATCCATCTCACAACACTGTAATGTTTGCCCAGTCTCCTGCTCCATCTAAATTCTCCAAACCTGGACTGGCTCTTTGACTCTGGTTTTTTTAGAGACAACTGCCATTAGTCAGCCCCGCTTGTTACATATTTTGGACAAATGAAATTTCTGGGTCACTGTCTGTCCCATAGAGTAAGTCATGTGTTTTCTTTGTACTCTTTTACAGACTCTTCACAAAGGGCCTATGGCCGCCTTTTTGATGCAAACTAAAGATAACCCCATGAAAGCCTTAGGAGTGCTAGCTGGTGTCATGGGCATAATGGTGCTGATAACTATCATGATCTCCACTGCCATGTTCTGGCGCAATAAGCGGTCCAACAAAATCATGCCGGTAAGAAGGATCATAAAAAAGAGACAGACCCCGCAGTCCCGCACAGTCAGGATGGAGTGGCTGAAGTTCAAGAGGCCCAGCAATGCTGCAGAGAAGTTTGTCGTTGAGGATGATGCCAAGAGCCTACACAATGAGAACAGCAACAACAACATACATGTTGCCCCCATGCCGCCGACTGCCCCCTTGCCCCCACCGCCCCCCACCCTGGCTCCCAGGGGGGACTCCCCAGGGTGCTGGGTGCCAACTGTGTCTGGCTCCCTCACTCCCAAGTTTATAAACAAGCAGCTGAAGAAGAGAGGTCACAGCAGCACCCACAACGCCCTCGTGTCAGAACTCAAAATGAAGTTTGAGAAGAGGAACGCAGCTGTCGGTGAGCCCCACATCTAGGTGCTCTTGGCAGCCCCCAGAGGCTGCAGATTATGGCTGTGCATGGATATATTTATGTGCTGTGGTCTTCCCCGTGTCTGTCAGCACCCTGTGAACTGAGAGCAGCTTCTCACTATGATAGCCACCCTTCACCTAAGTATTACATGCTACAGAGTCACCCCACCCATAGCAAATGCTGCAGTCCGTGTCCGGTTGCGAGTGCAGTTCCTTCGGCTCATGTCCCAGTGCTGGTCCCTCCCTGCAGCTGTCTGACTGGGGTGCTGAGTACCATCGTGCTGACCACAGTCTCCCCAAGTGAACAGGGGTTCAGGTTGCCCCTGTTTTGGAGGTCCCTACCCAGAGTCCCAGTTTTCAAACGAGGCACTCTGCAGCCAAGGCACTGGTGGATGCCACTTCTGACCTGGTCTGGCAGGAGGGTTGAGGTGTCTAAAAATCACTTCAAATCCCAGACCCGCTTTTGAAGTTGTTGGCCTGGCTGTGGCACCAGCACTGAGTTGACATGCAGGCCTCTACAGCAGTGACACTGCACGCTGCAAGAGGGTAGCGCATAGCTGGTACCTGGTGTCCTCAGGGTGCGGTGGCTGCTTTGCAATAGCTGGTGGAGCCAGCCACCTCAGCCTTCCCTAGACCAGCTGGGCAAGATTTGTGTACAGAAGTTCAATAGCAGCGCTTGCTCAGTACTGCCTCCTCCTGACACTGTGTCCCTTAATGAGGGGGAGGCTGGCAGGAGAAGAACATGATTAAAGCAGTAGGGAAGACAAGGTAAAACCAAGAGCAAAATGGTAAGTGAAAAATACAGACAAGTGCTGGAAAGTCACATATGTTGTTCAGGGAAGTGTCTGGAAAGGTCATTTGGTTTTGTACACTGCTAGCAGGAGGTGTTGGGGAATGTATTTCTTCACCTCTCCTGGCTTGCTCCAGGGACTGGTGAGTGCAGAAGGAGGTTTCCATAAAATATTCTGTTCTATCAGTATTTTTGAGTGAATTATGCAACAGTTAACGGGGAGGGCAACAGGCAGCTGATGCTTTTTTTTCCTGTTATGTGACAGTAAGAAGGCACTGAAGGCAGAGCACATCTTTTCACTGGATCTATCCCACAGTTGCTCCCTCATGTTCATTTCTGAGGAGATATTTTTCAGCTGGGCCTGGCTGTTTCCCATCCCTTGGGGAGAAGGCAGCGTGCACCAGGCTGGCTGGGGAGCAGCACCCTGCACCCTCTGCCTGAGCTCTGGTCATGCAGGGCAGCTGTGCCGTCATGGATCGGCACCATGAACATCAAGAGGGGGAGCAAACCCCACAGGACAGGACACTGTTAATTCAAGGGGGTCATGAGACTCTTCTCCAGCTGTCATTTCAGCTGGCCAGCAGACCTGCCCCTTGGGGGCTCCTTTTCCCTCACCCTATTAGCTGGTCTAATTTCCTTTGTTTGCAGCAGGACTTCATCAGTTTAGGGGATGGCTGGTTGAATGAGAAGTTACCCACTTATGGGAAAAATCTTGTGGTTTTTAACTTCAAGTCACCTAGAAGCCAGAGGGTGACTGTGGCTCATGTCACCTGCAGGCTCAACTACGAGCCATAGCCGAGAGGTGCAGCAGGGTCTCGGCTGGGGGCCATTGCAGTAGCACTGCTCCCAGAGCCTCTCCTGCTGCCGTTCTCATTTCCTCCACTGTTTTCTTGGTTATCCCTCCTCCTGGGGCTGTGTGGTGTGGGGCCCAGGCTCTTGTGTTGTGTGCAGTCACCTCATCCTTGTCCTCTGGCTGCAAACTGGTGGGAGGGAGGGCACGTGCAGTCCCTGGCCCCACACCTGATGCCCTGCATGAGCACACACCTTCTGCTGGTTGTGTCTCCACCAGGTTCTGCAATGTTGCCCGAGGTACCAAAAGTTCGTGATTTATTTACTACTGTTTTACCGATGTTGTGTTGAAGCCAGTATTCAATGTTCATTCTCCAATGAGGAAAGCCTATAAAGACCATTCAATTAAGTGAGATTTAACAGGAATTATAGGCTTATAGTCTTAGAGATTATATTTAAAAGGGAATAAAGATGTTTTATTACTATGTTGTGAGACTGGTTTCCAGTTACTCTGTATTTCAAATTCAGGGTGGTTTTTTTTTATAAATAAAAAAACCCTGCAAAAGGTGCTTCTGTGCATGGTGTGCTTCTGCTGGCAACAACGCCTTGTCATTGCTTGTCGTGTGACCGCTCGGGCACAGGCAACCAGACAGCTTTCCAGGATGACCAAATGGCCCCTTTCACGGGCCGCAAGTCAGGAGAGGGGCTGTGTGGGTTTTGGGCAGCACCAGCCTGGAAGAAGAGGCGAGAAGTGGGATGCCATGGGGTGCAGAGGACGGGCAGGGTCACAGACAAGCCCCTGGCTGAGCGCCTGTTGTGCTCTGCAGCCCACTGTGGCACGGCCCCGGGGGCAGGAAGACTCCTCGTGAGGCGGCAGGTTTAGTTTGATGCCAACACTCTCTGGGTACATGATTGTGTTGGGTTTGCGTGGCAAGGTTTTGGTAGCGGGGGGGCTACAGGGGTGGCTTCTGTGAGAAGCTGCTAGAAGCTCCCCCTGTGTCTGACAGAGCCAATGCCAGCCGGCTCTAAGACGGGCCCGCCGCTGGCCAAGGCCAAGCCAATCAGCGCCTCTGTGATAACATATTTAAGAAGAAGAAAAACACTTAGAGAGAGAGAGCTTTTGCAGCCGGAGAGACGAGTGAGAAGATGTAAGAAACTCTGCAGACACCAAGGTCAGTGCAGATGGAGGGGGAGGAGGAGCTCCAGAGTAGAGATCCCCCTGCAGCCCGTGGTGAAGGCCATGGTGAAGCAGGCTGTCCCCCTGCAGCCCATGGAGGAAGGATGAGGGGGTGTAGCGATTCCACCTGCAGCCCATGGAGGACCCCACGCCGGAGCAGGTGGAGACACCTGAAGGAAGCTGCGGCCCGTGGGAAGCCCACACTGGAGCAAGTTCCAGGCCGGACCGGTGGACCCGTGAAGAGGGGAGCCCACGCCAGGGCAGGTTTGCTGGCAGGACTTTTGACCCCGTGGGGGACCCCATGCTGGAGCAGTTTGCTCCTGAAGGTCTGCACCCCGTGAGAGGGACTCCATGCTGGAGCAGGGGAACGATGAGAGGAGTCCTCCCCCTGAGGATGAAGAAGCGGCAGAAACACCATGAGATGAACTGACCGTAACCCCCATTCCCCGTCCCCCTGTGCCGCTGAGGGGAGGAGGCTGAAGCCGGGAGTGAAGTCGAGCCTGGGAAGATGGGAGGGGTGGGGGGAAGTGTTTTAAGAGTTGATTTTATTTTCTCATTCCTCTACTCTGTTTTGCCTAGTAATAAATTAGATGAATTCCCTCTCTAAGTTCGGTCTGTTTTGCTCGTGACGATAATTAGTGAGTGATCTCTCCCTGTCCTTATCTCAACCTACAAGCATTTCGTTATGCCTTTTCTCCCCTGTTTAGTGAATGAGGGGAGTGAGAGAGCGGCTCTGGTGGCACCTGGCCCCCAGCCAGGCTCAACCCACCACAATGATTTATTATGAACTTTCTACACATGGTGATGGGATGTTTTCTCTTTCCCTGCCTGTGTCCTCACTGTGATTCAGCAGCTCTTTCTACAGTCTCTACAGCTTGCAGTTGTTCCTCTGTGTTGACTGGGGTGAGAGAAGGCCAGTTGTTACAGGCACTGGTTTGTTTTTCACTTGTATGTGGCCCGGTGCTGGTCCTCAACCAACATCAGCTCATGCACGGACTCCCCAGTGGTTTCTCCAGGACACAGTTGTCTCCCTGCTTGGCCCGCCGCTTCTGCCCCTTCCTCACTGCTCCAGACCCCCCTTCACACATACTGCGACTGCTCAGCCTCCTCCGTCCCTGCAGCCAAACCCTGGAGATCCTTGGCATTCATGTTTCTTTGCAGTTTGTAACTGTAGGATAGAAATGAAGCAGAGGATCTCTGCGTATTCTGAAAATCCATCCTGTTTATTCTTCGACACTAAAAGACTGACAAGACTAGGAAGTCCCTTGAAGTAGAACACCGAGAGTCAGCACTGACAAAACAGGCCTCAGTTCAAAAGCTGCGCAGTAAGGAGGCGCGTGGAAAACTCACAGCAAAAAACAAACTACAACTAGAAAGCCAAACTGCCACATAGTGAAGCTCACATTAGGCTTTATCACTGCTTACAGCTGAGGTTTCTACTCTAGTTTTTTTCTTTTTCAGTCAGTCTATAGCAACACACATGACAAGGGCTGCGGGTCCATCAGCCACGTGCTGTGGTTGTGCTGGAAAGCATGAGTCCTCAGACTCCCCCAAGAAATGCAGTATGAGCTGCTCCATGAGTAGGGGCCATTTGCTTTTACCTGCATATTTGGGGGGTTGCCTCTAGAAAGGAGGCAAGCTTTGGTTTCAAAGCAGCAGGATGGGCAGGCAGCCTGTCTGCATTTGGGGAAGGAGCCTGGCTTGCACCTTTGGCTCCCAAACCCTGGCTCCACCACACTCTCTGCCACTTGTCCCACCAGCCTGGTTCAGGCCAAGCGTCCCCGTCACCCCACAGCCACTGCACCATCGTGGGAAAAAGGAGACAAGCAGTGGGGAGGGCGGAAGGGGAAACAGCAGTTGAATGTTTGCCTGCAAGAGAGAAACTGTTCATTTTTCACCAGCTCTTGTTTTTAACTTTAAAAAGAATGTATTAACACTTTGGGGGGGTGGGTGTTAGTGCATTAGTGTTAGAGAGACCTGTGCGCGCGCGTGTGTGTGTTAGTGTGAAACTAAAATGGTCCTTTCAGATTTGTTTGGACACAAGTGAAAGGCCCTCCCCTCCCCCCCCCCACCAAAAAAACAACCCAACTCAAAAAAACCCCCAAAACCTTGTGCTGCGACTACATTACACTGGTGTTCAGTAAGCACTTGCACTCATCGCCAAAGCTGTGTAAACCTTAAGGTGGAGTAAGAAAAGAAACAACAAAACAAGCAAAAACCCACCCCCAACACCCCTCTGATCAAAAAAAAAAAAGAGTTTTTCGCCAAGTGAAACAAAACAGCTCCATCAGGCTGACCCAATCCCACACACACTTTTTGTTGCTGGTTATGACCACAGCCCTGCCCTGGCTCCATGAGACAGCACCCAGGAGAAGCCAGGACAGGGCAGAGCTGCCACCAACCCTCCCCACCCATCTCCCTGCCTGGGAAAACAGATACAGACATGCCTGTGTGAGTGAGCAAAGGGGGACCTTTGGCCTTTTGCCGCACGCGTTGCTGTAGGGTTGGGGGGGGGGGGGGGGGGGGGAGTTTTTATGCTTGTTTCCTTGTGCGTGTCTGTGTGTCTGTGTGCATTGCTCTGTGATAGTGCTGTGAAAGCAGTCCGGGGCTGCAAGGGCATAGCCACACACCCAGGTTGCACATCCTGGGCACCCAGTTCCCAGGGCTCCCCAAACCTACTGTGAATCCTGGTCATGCACACTGCTGTGCCCTGAATCCTTGCAGCACAGAGCCTTCCTTGCATGGTCCTTCAAGAAAACTAGCATGTGCTGTAACTCAAGGTCATCTGTCAAAGTGCCACTGCGGCTGCGTTCGTGGGGCAGGCGGGGGCTGGGCTAGTAGAGGTCGGCACTGTTCCTGTGGGGCGGCCGGGTCTTGCCAGGCTCCTCGCGGGCTGGAGGCCGCCAGGTGCCACGGCCGCCCTCGGGGCGGCAGAGCCCATCCTCGCTGCCAGCGGGTAGGCTGTCCAACGTGCTCTCCTTGCTGCCGGCAGCCTGTGCCTGGTCCCCACGACGGCGGCGGGGGCAGGCGCCAGGGCAGCGAGCCAGGCAGCCGGGGCGAGCCTCGGCGGTGCAGGCGTACATGCCAGCAGGCACTGCCAGCACCATGGCACATACGATGACAATGATGTGGATGAGCTTCTCACGCTGCTCCAGCTGGCTGACGTCGCTGCCCGTGACGAAGACGACGCACTGGCCCTTGCGGGGTGCCTGGTTGCGCACGGCCACGCAGACCTCGTACTTGGTGGCCGGCAGCAGGTCAGTCACCGAGTAGGTGTTGACACCAGGACCAATGTAGATGGCATCCTTCTGGGCGGCATCATAGCGGCCTACCAGGAGGGTGTACCAGGTCTCTCCTGGCTCTGTTGCTGCCGCCACAAACCACTCCAAGGTGATGCCATAGACCGTCTGCTTGGTGATGCGCACTTCTATGTGGGCACCTGCCTCAGCAGGGGCAATGGGTGCCCAGCCTGGGGGGGTAGTGGATGCCCACGGGGCCCCCACACTGAGGGTGATGGCCACCGAGGTGTTGCCCAAGAAGTTGGCGGCCGTGCAGGTGTAGTTGCCGGCATCCACTGGCCGTGCCGCCGGGATCAGCAGCTCTGAGCGGACAGTCTCCTCGCTGATGGGCTCAGTGGACACTGTGGGCAGAGGGGAATTGTGTCAGCAGGCAAGGGTCCCTCCTGCCCGTGCAGGCAAGGAGCCACCATGCCCTTGGGGCAGCCACAAGACTACTCCAGTGTGGGATGGTGGCCAGGCCAGACCTGCCCAGGGAAAGAGGAGGAGAGGCACTGGAGTGCAACAAACCCCACAGACCTCATCAGCAAAGCATTATCTAGGCCAAAAGGCAATAAATGCACAGGGACACCCGAGCATGGGAGACAGGGAGAACATCCGACCCCATGTCAGCACGAGCAGCTGGGGAGGCTGCTGCGGGCAGAGGCCAAGCCACCCATGTGCTATCTGCCATCAGTGTGCTCGGGTTAGGGCAAGCCAGGGCAAGCCACTGAGGTGCAGGAGACACAGCTGCATTTTGGACACATACCCCCATCCTCAGTTAGGATTGAGTGTGGAAAAATGTTGGTCTCAAGGCTCAGGCCAAAAAGAGGCATCTGGAGCCAGGAAGTATTGTGCTGGAAGTGAGATGCTGTTTTAAGAATAGTATAAAACACTCTATTCTCTACCCAAAGAGGGGCACATAGCTGTGCTTGGGAAAAAGCCTGTGTGTAATTAATTCAGCATCTGCTTATGTAAAGATGCGCAAGTGCTGCTGCAATTACAGCAAACATCAGCCCAGGATTAAGGGCTAAAGCGATCTTATTTAGCTAGCTGGCTTATTAGGAACATACATAACCTGTGTGGTGCCCATATGTATTATTAGCTTACCTGATGAAAATAGCAACTTGTCCTATTGAAGGCTCTTAGTAAAAATAAATGTGAGGGAGGATATGTAAGAGCCATGCTGGATGGGGAGGAAGAGGAAAAGGCCTCATATTACAAGACCCTCAGTAAAGAAGATGATAATTTAGCAAGGCTCTGTTTTGGTTGTTGAATGTGAATGGAAACAGACAGGCAACGGGGCTTCAGGATTTTGTGGTTTGTGTGGGTATGTATTGAGAAAACTTAGGGGAATAGTATATAGGTATACATGCACAAGTATGTGTGTGTGGACTCCTACAAACACACATACATACAAATATATAGTGTGTGCATATATACGTAGTATATAATATATAGTGTAAATATATATGCACGTCTAGATTAACTATGTATTTATTTTATATATATATGACTGGTGTATTATTAATAGTTCTTACATCATGTATCATAATGAAAGAGTTACTACTCAAAATCCACACATAATTGTGTAAAAATGAGGCTGTGCTCCTTCATCTTTGACTTATATCCTGCGTGACGCAGCTCTTCTCATGCTGGTCTGACATGCTTAGATACGTAGGATGATTAAGATCATTTGGATTATTGCCACCACAATAACTGTGATGCTCTAAAGGGGCTGAGACCTGGTGTGGTGACTAGATGGCCTGAAGACCTACGTAAGAATAGCAGAATGTAAATTTTTAATTTTTTTTAAAAAAAAAAAAAAAGAAGAAAAAGCTTTGCTTACCATTAAATGCCCTTAAAAGTTTGAGTGCATAGGTCCACCAGACAGCTGGGGAAGGGCTGGCTTGCACAAAGCAGGTCAGGGTGATGTTCAGCCCCACCGGGACTGTCAGGTTGGTGTCAAGGGCTGAGGTCAGGGGCTTCATGCAGCTTTTGAGCTCCACTTCATGAAAAAACTTCCCTGCCCTGAATTTTGGGCTTGAGCAAGTTAAATAGGAATTCATCAGAATAATAGGTGGGCTGACTGACTTGATAAACTGGACAAATCCCCGCAGGCGACAGTCGCAAATCCAGGGATTGTCATGAAGGGCCAGGACAGCATTGGAAATAGCTTCTATCTGCCCCTCTGCCCTCTGGCTTCTCTGGTAGACGGGCCAGCTGTAGAAGACATCCCTGGATATGACGGTAAGCTGATTTGAGGATAGGTCTAAATAGGTCAGGTTGGGCAGATAGCGGAGCGCATGTTCTGGAAGGACATCCAGCCGGTTGTGCTTCAGATCCAGGATTTTCAGAACCGGAGTGTCTTGAAATGCTGTCCATGGCACCGAACTTAATTTGTTCCCTTGCAAGCGCAGCTCCTTCAGAGCCGGCAGATATTCCAGGCTCTTGATGTGCATCACTGTGATGTTGTTAAAATTGAGCCAGAGATACTCCAAGGCACTAATGTTCTCAAAAGACCCACGAGGCAATTCTGTTAAGTGAGAATTTTCTATTCTAATTTTCCGGATGTCTTGAGGGATGTTTGCAGGGATCTGCCTCAGCAGTGCAGACATGCAAAGCAAACTCCTAAGGAGGAAACCAGAAAATTCTCCAGGTTGCAAACTATGTTCATGGCTAACAAACCAGTTCCCCATACAGGTCTACAAGCACTTGAATAAGGTATTGTATACAGAGCATGCATAAGCCATACATCCAGCCTTCATTTTGGTTTTGCACCCATTTTGCCACCAAGGCTACAAGAAAGTCATCAAAATTGCTACGTATGCAACTATATATCTCAGGGAAATAAGATAAATCTCATTCTATGCTCAAGCTAGTACTATTCAAGAACTAGAGGCATCATACCATGCAGCCATCTGTTTGGTTTTGGTGCGCGTAACTGGCAAGTATCTATTGGGAATCTCTGAGCTGCTTTGCTGGTGCTACAACTAGGATAATTAGCATTCTTACCTTCCAAAGCTGTTTTGAGAACAAGAGCATCCTGTGACACAAGACGAAACAGAAGGGTTTATCTTGTGAAAGGCCAGAAGAAGAAGAAAAATATGACACATCATTGGGTCCATATTCTCCTTTAAGAAAGCACTGTGCAGGGTTTGCACCAAACAAGCCAACAGCCTCCAAGAAGCAAATCCTATTAGCTGTAATCTTCCTTGACGCAGACATAAATCCTGCTGGGGACCCGACCCTAAAGAAGACATATATGGTTCATAGCCTGTGTCAAAGTGCAAAAAAAATCATCCCTGGGACCACGCTTGGCATTTATTCTTTAGCTGCACGATTATGACAGACGTTTATTTGGTTGGTAACAGAAAGATGGAGCCAAAAACACTTCTGTTCCCAAGTCCTTGCAAGTAGTTAACCAGGCTATTTACTTTTTTATTTATTTCAAGGGATCTGTCTCAATCTATCATCTCCTCTATTTTAATAGCATTTATCAAGGCAGAAAACCACAGACTTCACAGCTGTAATTTGGTAGTGCATAGGGCTGTCTTGCACAAACCATCAGGACCCAAAAACCTGCCCACAGCTCTGTGCAGGGTGTACAGTTGCACATGGTGAGTGAGAAACCAACTCTCTAGACTTAGTTGCTCTGTCACAGAAATATAAGAAATATGGCACAGTTTTTCTCTTAAAAACAGCTTTCCCCCCCCACTATCTCCATTCTTACGCACTAGTAACGAAAACAGCAAAATAGCTGTAGCCAGTCTGTGGGCTGCTCTGAGAAAAGAGTAGCTTTGAAATTAATCTCTGTTGTATAAATACAAAATTTCAGTGCTATTTCAATATTTTAAGTTCTCTGGCCTCCCCTGGAAGACATGCTGAAAAATTCAGTCTAAATTATTCTATGAAAGGGGATTTGGAGTAACCAGATTTTTAATTTTTTTTTTAATTCCAAAATAGCATTTTGGTTATGATTTCCAAGCCACACTGCGTTCTCCTGGAGCCATCTAGTGTGTATAGGCTTCATTACAGCCCGCAGAAGGCAGCGTGCTGCCGGAAAAGGGCTTAACCTCACTGCCAACACATGCAAAGCTGGGTCACAAATCAAGATTAGCCTGACCCTACTTAACCTCTAACCTATGGGACCAGGATAGAAAAATATTTATAGTGTGACGGCTTAGATCTATACATGACTGTCAGAGCATGTGCAATAGGCTAGCTGCTGCAATGGTACAGAAGACGGATTGATTCTGCAGCTTTTAAATCGTCAGGCGCTTTGATTTCAAGGCAAATCAGCAAAATGAACTGGTGGAGAAACTGCTGTGGACTGTTGCAGTGCTTCGTGATTGCCTTCTGTGTACAAGCAGCAGGCTGTGAGCAGTGGGCCTGTTGGGCTGCCATTGCTCAATATGCTCAGAGTCTTAACCATGAGCATATAGGATTTAAATTTTTTTTTAAAGTGAAATGTTGCTTATTTGTCCATGGTGCAGTATTTGATATTGCAATAGCTACCCTACATTTTAACATGTCAGTAAGCCATGAGTGACGGAGCAAGGCTGCTGGTCTGTAGCACAGCAGATGCAGCAGCTATAAATCCCGCACTTAACTGTGGTGGCTGCTGGGGACATTTCTTGGTGAAGCTGTTGCTGTTGCAGTGAGAGTGGCACCAGCACAGACCCCATGAGCTGAGGCAGATACTCCTTATGCAGTTTCAGTGTCACTCAAGCAGCAAAAGGACCACTCATCAACAGGGCTGGCTGGCTAAACTGAGTGCTGCAGGAATGACATGCTGCAGCCACAATGGGAGGATGTGTCCTTCCTGGTCATCCCTCAGCCACGGAAGCAGAGGCCTCAGGGACTCAGTGCCCACCGTCCATTGGCATAGGCCTCTGGGGAGACAAACACCACACTCACCAATGCCTTTGGTCCTCTTCTGTAGTCTGCCATGGAAAGATTCCCTAATAAAACATCATCATCATCATTATTATTGTTATTGTTGTTATATAATTTTACACTTTATTATAACACCTGATATTATTACTTGGTAATAACAGCAGTAAACAACATATGACACAGTTAGTTAAACTACAGCTGGGAGTCAGGAGCAAACCTGCGGTTTGCCCCTATGTGTGCTGCAGGGACTGGGAGAGAAAAGCTTTCAGCAGAAGCAGAAGAAAACCAATATTTTGATGATGGTGTTCACCATTAGAGGTGATGCAGCACCTTCTCGTGATGGAAGAAATGCCTGAAGTCCACCTCGGTCATTGGCTTGTCCAGTCATGCTGGCCAGGTAGTCATGAGGTGATGGAGATGCCCATCAGTGCATGGGGTTCATGAGGGAAATGTGCTAGAAAACTATCCACTTTGTGAGCTGCACACATGCCACCGGCAAGGCTGCTGGTTCAAGGAGAGTTCAATTGTCTCCAGCATCAGGTGGATCAGCAAGAGGGATTCACCACTTTTAAGGCCCAACCTTGCACAAACATCCATTGCTCGCAAGGAAGGCACCTCCTTTGCCACTTTCACATCCTTCCTCCATGGCCTGCAGGGAAGGTCTTAAAGTATGTGGCAGCTATGTCTTCAAAAAAAAAAATCTTTCATGAAAAGCATTATTTATTAACAGGTTTATATACAGAGTAAAAACTATTGGTGGTTCCCCCATGTACATCTTTGGGCACAGTACAGGTGCATAATAATGCCCAATGTCCTGGGATACAGCCAGTAAAATTTCACCCAGGCTTCTCTGTTAGAAAGAAATACATTAATTTAAATAAATGAGTTTTGATTAACAGAAAAAAAAGAATTGTAGTTGAATTGGGTTTTTTTCCCCACATGAGCTCTCCTCCCAGTCCCACCTATCTTCTACGAGGCCAGAAAATGGCTTTCTACAGAGTGGTGTCAGTTAGTACCATGGGCCAGTGCTCCAGCTGTTTTCAGGCTGATATTTATTTGCTGCTTGAGAGGCCATTTCTCTAAATATTCCCAAACCCCAACCGTACTTACAAGGTCCAGTATTAACCTGGGAAACTAGTGGTGAATTACTTATTAAAATTACATGAATTAGTGGGTAGAGAGTCTATCCACTCTTTAGGGTAGAGACAGTGGGGAAAGAGAAGAAAAAAGAAAAAAGAAAAAAGAAAAAAAAAAAGAAAAAAAAAAAAAAAAAAGAAAAAAGAAAAAAGAAAAAGAAAGAGAAAAGAAAAGAAAAGAAAAGAAAAGAAAAGAAAAGAAAAGAAAAGAAAAGAAAAGAAAAGAAAAGAAAAGAAAAGAAAAGAAAAGAAAAGAAAAGAAAAAGAAAAGAGAAAAGAAAAGAAAAGAAAAGAAAAAGTAGAGGAAGAAAATCCCCCAAACAGTGTTAGCTGCAGGCATTATGTTTATGTTTCCTACTGGAGTGGGATTTTGTTGCCTTTTTAATTCAGCCCAGTTTATGCCTGCCTGTAAATTTAATGGTCACTTTTGTGACAGCAGATGTCCACTCAGTTCAGCTGGTCTTTAATGTCATGTGGCATCCTGGCCAAAGCCAAAAGGCAGAACAAGCTGTCTAAAACCCAAGCTGTCAAAATAAATCTCAATAGAGACATTGTCTGCTAATCTATGGGAAGTGGAATTTAAGAGACTGCACGTATTGCCAAAGCAAACGCCAAAAGGACGCCCATTGTGTGCTCCCAGCAATGGCGAGGGAGTCGAACACCATCTTGAAACAACAGGCACACACAGGTCCGTAAGAAATCAAGTCCAGGCTGATGCTTTACAATTACAGTCCCTCTGCCAGTGCCATCAGCGTTAGAAATCCCTGCTGGGGAGACCAGATGAGGTGAAGGCTGAAGATGAGTATTTTAGATACGGTGCATGTAACACCAAATGGTACAGGCTTGAAAAAGCAGCTTTGAAAAAAGAGGGGGGGGGATGTGAAAAGAGGTAAATAAGACTCTTCCTTCACAAGCCTTCAACAACAACAGCCGAACAAACTTGCAGGTTTTTCCCCAATTTTTTTGAGTAACCCAACGCCCCTGGCAGGGTCCCCTGGGGCACTGCAGCTCCAGCTCCACCACAGCAAGTCCCATGGAGAGCTGGCAAAGGGGCACCACCTGCCCCCTTTCACCCTCCGGAGGAAAGGAAAGGCTTCCTCTCTTGCTCAGGGCACCTCAGGGCAGGAGCAGAGTCCATCTCCCACACCGAAACCAGGATCCAAGGGCCAACACATTCCCATGGGATGTCACCACCAGCAGCCTCCTGCCCCCAGGAAACATGGGCACCACTCTGAGGCTGGCTGCCGCCTCTGAGAAGCTCCTAATCCTGCTCTCTGGGGTGTACACACTTATTTCTCATCAGTTTGAACCTTTGCTGGCAATTGCTAAATTCTTTCTTTTTAATTTTGATTAATAGGAAAGTAAAATGGGGGGGTGTGTGTGTGTGTAAATATGTTCCTCTGTTTTGGGCCACAATTTGTGTCTTCTATTCATGGACTTTAAAACTGGTGAAGTTCCCACTAAGCCACAGTACTGTAGCACCAACTATTGATTAAATACATCCTGAAACTTTTCAGACATTCTCAAAACACTCTGACATTGAGGGACTTTGATGCCAGCTTCTTCAGGAGCTTTTTAACCTTTAGATTTTATTTTACTATTGGAATACTTTCAAAGCCATTCTTCAATGTCCATTCATTTTTGAAAAAATATCTTGAAAAATGTTTTCCTGTCCTTCTTGACATTTTTGGGTTCTTCTTTTTTTTTTCCCCACAAACTTCTATATATGCACATGCACATTTTTTAATCATTTAAAGACCTTTTAGTCTATTCTTTCTGGGCACACAGAAATAAATGTGAAAGTGACCACACAATGCAATTACAGCCTTCAAAAATATTTAAATTACATTGTGGAAATAAGGTGTTTGTCAGCCTAAACATTATTTTGCATTTGTGGAATTTTTATATATACATGGAACTAAAAATATTGCAGAGCCAGTATTAGCTTTTGTCTGGATCTACTCACCAAATAACCTGGACACCTTATAATATGTTTGGAAAAACATGTTTCAAAGCTTCAACATCTTTTTTACATTTCTTCTTGCACTTCAACTACTTGCAGTACTCCTTTTTAATTACTTTGGGCACATTATTTCATTTATATTCTGCTCAGTTCCCTCAGTTTGATAGCTGGTTTTCTCCAGATCCTTTTAAGAAAAAGAAATAATAACAATTTTTCAGTACAGTTCAGAGCTATTTGGATTAAATTTTAAAACACTATTACCTTCTTTCTAAAACCTTATCCTTAATTTTTCAATTTGATACTAATCATATTTCCAAAATAAGTATAAAAAGATACTGTGGAAAGAGGAGCTTGTCTTTGTTATATATCACATGAAGTGCCCATCAAGGAGTGGCTCATTCTGCTCTCCAAAGCACTCAGCCCAGGCAGCCGGCGCATCCTCCTGCCTAATGCAGGTGGACAGTTACTTTACTCCTAAGCATTGCTGAGGTGGTCCAACTCTCATCTGAGAATTAATCTTAAAATGGTTTAATCGTAGGGAACATTGTACTCCAAGAGGTTCCAAAATATACTGCGTGACAACAGTACCAAAAAACTTGAAATAGACTGCAAAAAGCAACAAATTGGTCAAAATTTAACACAAAGAGATTATTAACGGAGGAAACATTTTCCAGAGAAAAACAACACTGAACATAACAAAGTGTCAAAAAAACCCCCAAACACACACATTTAAAATGCTGCTAATGCAGTAATTCCAAAAGATATTCAGGTGTTCATTTTGGTTCTTACAGCACATGTTTGTCCGAGGACTGACGTTAATCAAGTAGGAAATTGTTTCCAGGGATGAATCTTCTCCTTGCCTGAACTCTGAGCCAGCTCCATTCACATGTCTTATGAGCAGAGAGGGAAGCTTGCCTGAGCTAACCCTGCTGAAACTAGGTGCCTAATACCCCTTCAGTTAAAACAACAAAAAAATCCAGAGGTATTTATCTGCTTCTTTACATGCCTCATACCACTGAAAATCTGACCCAGAGCCTTGAAAGTCACACTCAGCACAAAATCATTTACTTAATAGTTTGAAATTTCACCCACAGTTTAGCAAGTATAGGGTTTCTCTTCTGACCAGCACCAGATGACACAGAGTTTATAGAAGTTTCTATCTATTGCCTATCTTGTGTGAATCACCAGTGCAGGAGAGAGAGCGCCTTGTTTTGGAGCAGTAACAGTTGAGATGCTAAACTGTGATGCCTTGCCTATGAGACATAGCCATAGGAAATAGAAAAGAAAAATCATGTTTGTTCTACTCGGGATTGCTATTTATTCAAAGTGCAAAAAATATCCAACAGAGTCTGTAAAACTTAACACATCCACAGTGAATGTCACAGGATGACCTGTCCATCCTCCACTCCCCGCAAGCAAAGAGCAACAGCATTGGCCCAGCCGGTGCCTTTTTCATTGCTGACTCACAGATCGTGTGTCGGAGCACGCACCGGAGGAGCAGGCAAGAGCTGCTCATCGCCAGGGCTAAATGCAGCAAATTACCCAGCTCGTGCCTCCAAGCAGCCAAAAGGTAAATACCTCTCGTTCCCAGTCAGCTCCTGCAAACCTGACTTACAGGAAAGTCCTTGGGCAGTAGATCCACTCCATTCACTGCAGGAGAGCTTTAGGACAGCTTTGATTCCTCGGGGCTAGCTTATCCATCCAGGGCGATGTCAGGCTGATTTCTGCACAGCACAGTGACACTGTTGCAGGTGTGGGCAGGAATCAGGTTCAATAGACAGCAATCCTTGCAACTTATCCCAAAAACTGCTACTGGAAGAATATTTTTGTTCTGCCGTGGAGAGAGAGAGACTCTAAAAATCATCCTGGGACATGAAACTGTACAAATAAGTAATAGATCTATTACATACTACATATTTCATCAATTAATTTGTTGTATTAAAATACATAACTTTGCACAATGATTTTTGTAAATCTAAAAATCTATGCAGGCCAGTGATAGAAGTAGCATATTTTAAACAGGATTGACAAATTCTCCCAATACAAGAGAAGGTCTTTATCATTAATGTAAGAAATACAGGGAGTCCTACCAGAAACTATTGTATCCTCTGTTGCTAGTATTTATGCTGAGATGAAATGACTTGCTTTTTCCATCAGGCCAAGTAATCTAACTGAAACCCTCTGTACAAGAAAGACTTGCAAAATCCATACAGGGCTCCATTTCAACCAGTGAATTTTGTTAACCTACACTGTATGTACACATCCAGAATGTGAGTGCAGATCCTTCCAATACATTTACAAATACATATTTCAAAGCAATTCAGCAAGCTTTATCAGTTATCATTTCAACTTGGCTGGATCCCTTCCGTTCAACATTTGGCAGATCATATATAATTTTCTTCATGAAGAATATTTATTACAAAAAGAAAAACATTATATACAGTATTACTACATGAGGGACTGGAGTGGAAAATTATACTGCTGGGAAGTTCTTTATGATAAGCACTCAGATCCAGATTCCAGTGGAGCTGCAGGACTTAAATAACTGATTAGCTCACCCTGGCTATGAAAGTACATTTAGATGAATATTAGACAGTTTTCTTGAACTTGTAAAATGTTTGTAACCCAAAAGTTTGCACTGAGCTTCTACCACCACTGATGCCATGGTGCAAGTATGGCTGATGTGTGCCTGGCCAGCAGTCGACCATCGACTGCATTGCAGACCCCTGCTCTGCACGGAGCAAGGTATTATCATGACCAAACCACAAGTGCCTGGCTGAGCCCTTTGGTCTTCGCCACCAGTTTTGTCAGGAGAGCCAGCAGCAATGACAGGGCTGGTCTGGGAGATTTTTTGCAGAACTGTGTAATGTAGGTTTTTCAGTATGATTACAAAGCATTACAACACCACACACAATTTGCAGAGTAGGATATTGTACGATTTTTAACTAACACAGCTGATACAAAACATACTCTACTAATTACAACACAGCTAGAAAACGCCAGCTAGGTGTGATACTGAAAGACCTGTGCAGTACCGTTGTTCAAGAAAATCTTAAGAATAGTGTTTAGGGCCAAAATGCAATCACAAAATGCTCTCTGTTAAGTATTCTTAGGGATGGATTGGGTTTTGTCTCTTCATTTCTATCTCACTTGTACATTTCTCTGAATTCAGAGCATAGAGCCATTATCATGTTGGACAAACTAGAAAGAGCTGCTGTACATCTGCGTTTAGTGATCTATTAAGCATCAAGCTGCATGTTTCATGCAAACATGGGGGATGTAAAAGGTGAGACTCTCAATCTTCACCTTCACAGATATTTATATTTAAATTACTAAACACTCCCCTGTTTGTCAACCATAAGAACACCAAAATAGCTGAGAATAAAATACTTAGCATATTGCAGAGCAGGTACTAAACAACACCAAGCAGAGCGCTCTCAGAAATGTTGCTTAATGTCCTCACACTCAGTGTGCACGCTTCATTTTACGAAAATAAAAGTGGTCCAAGAGAATGAGGCCATTATCATAGAAGCTTTTGACTGGGTACAAAACAGCACACCCCAGGTGGGATGAGCAACGTGTTTCTGTAAAGCTTGGGAACCATCTACCCTCTTGCATGCTCCTCCAGAACATGTTGGAGATACAGAAGCATTGACAGGGTGGCCTGCCATGCTGGAGCAGAGAGTCATATATACAGCCACATGCTTTCCACCTGGAGAGCCGACAATCAGCAGAGTTACTATCAGCAAAAGTATTCGTTAGGTTGTCCCTCTATCTTTGGTATTGCTTCTGAGTCCACACTGGATCTAGCAGACAGCAGCCTGTTCGACTCGTCGGGGGTATGTCTAGTCAAGTATTCTCCTTCCACACCTTTTGCCTTGGCCCCAGGAGACAGGCTTTCAAAGGTGACATAGGACTCCTGAATTTCCTTTGGTTTCCGCACAAAGCATTTTTTGCAGCGCCTTTTCAGTGCGCCACAGCAGACCACCAGCGTCAGAGGAACAGCAATGACACAGGCCACGCTGATGACAACCACATTGATGAGTTTCTGGGTCCCTCCTGCACTAGCAACTTCGTCTGTGGAAAATATGATGCATTGCTCCTTCCTGGGGATCAGCCCTTTCACGCAGACGCACACAATGTATTTGGTCTTTGGCAGCAGCCCATAAATGGTGACCTTGGTCTTCCCTGGCTCCACGTTGATCCGCCGCATGTCTCTCTCTCCAAAGATAGCGTAGAGGACACTGAACACTGTCGTGTTCTTTGCCAGAGGCGCCTTCCAGGCCAGGGTGATACTCTGGTCAGTGTCTCCTATCACCCTGACGGACCTCACGATTCGCTCCGGCTCCTGCTGACCGGGAGGCGAGCTCACCAGCAGGTTTCTGGGGTTGCTATCTTGTGCCACATCTGGGAGGAGGAGGCCCTCTCCAGTGCCCACTCCAGCCCCGAGGGTAGGCACGGTGGAGGTGGTGATAACATACCTTGCCACTAGCTTGTCATTGTAGGCAGCTGCCTCCATCCCACTTGCCTTCCCGCTCCATGCACCTTTGGCATTAGAGTTGGGGTCATCAGTGCTTTCTGAGTCTGTGATGATGAGAGATATGAACGCCTCTGTTGCCCCCAGAAAATTCTTTGCTTTACAGATGTACTCGCCAGAATCGAGATAAGAGACTACAGGCAGGCCCAGAATAGACCAGCTCATGCCATCACTGGAAATCTCTTGATGAACTGCAAAGAAGGAAAAATGTAAAATAAATAGGCAATAATCAAAAGAATTAATAACATGTTTTGTAAAATATTGATTTGATCAGCCGAATGTCTGCTTGATACAGCAGAATCATCACTTCATTTTACCACCAAGAACATTACAAAATCAAAGTAAATCCAGGAAAAGGACATTAACACCAAAATTAGGTTATGTTGGGATTCACACTGCTTCAGACTGAATATATGTGAAGCATTTGATGCTATTTCCTTTCAATTGAT
This sequence comes from Grus americana, assembly GCF_028858705.1. Lineage (NCBI taxonomy): Eukaryota > Metazoa > Chordata > Aves > Gruiformes > Gruidae > Grus > Grus americana. The sequence goes on from NC_072858.1 coordinate 30,746,753, forward strand.
GTACAGTTTGAAAACAAAACAGGCAAGGTTCTTTCATTAAAAAAAAAAATCTTAAAAGCTCTTACGTAGGTATAGTACTTAAAAGAGTGGAAGGAGTAGGCAGTAACATGACCTAGTTGAACATTAGATGCAGTCCTCTGAGTCACAGAAAATAAAAACAGTGGAGATTTTCTTCTAAAAACCATATATGGACTAGTCTAGAATATATGGAGAAAAATAGCTGAAAAATAATATCCCTTTTACAGCTAAATTAGTGCAGGTTTTTATATTGAGCCAAACACAGGGAAGTCTGATCACTTTACCACTGAACGATATGTACACAGCTGAGTGTTGATTTTCTCACTTGGTTTACCAGGAGGCTAAAACTAGCTTTTTTTGCCTTTTTCTATTTGTGCAGAAAAAGAGCCGGGATCGTGCAGAAGGGTAAAGCACCTTCTTCATTATTTAACCAGCCTCCTTAGGATGAGCACGTACTATCTCTGCCCTTTCCCACTGAAAGGTAAACCAGGGAGATGTCTGAAAGGCAAAGGTAAGACAGGATGCAAACTTCTCACAAGCCCTGGTGGGGTCAGGATCCAGCCTTGGCAACCAGGGCACGTTCCAATGGCAGTGAAATACAATGGCAGCAGAAGGTACTTTTTCAGTTTAATTATTTACTGAACGGGTATATTAAAAACCATAAAGCTACCTGTCTTCCTATGGCACTTTCTCATACATACAGACTGTGGGCTGTTTCTCATTCCTTTCTACTCAGAGCATCAACATTTCGAACAGTCATATTATAGCATTGGCACAGAAGCTGCATTGCTGAGAAATAATGTATATTTTCAGCCAACTTTTTATCGAAAGGTGCTAAAGTCTGATTTAATGGGGCACAAAATACATCTTTCTCAGTTGAAGCTCAAAGTAAACTCAGCATACACTTTCAGGAAAGCATTCTCTGTTTTATTTTTTGTTGTGGTTCTCTTTCAAGTGTAGGACGGATGTTCGCAGCATGATGGGTAGACATTATCATTATGAGGAGCAGCTCTGCTACATCCTGCACAACAGAGCAATGACTTATGCAGATCCAAAAAAAGGATATTTATTACAAGTGGTTCTACTGCTATGAAAGAAAAATGCTCTCTCCCCTGTTTCTGTGCACTGAGGAGCCCAGTAACACTTTGAAGATCAGACACCATACTTAGCGATTTATCTGTTGAGTTTAGACCCTCTATGAAAATCAGGGCCAAGAGACAGTAACATTCAGGGGAGGTTGGAGGTATGAAGGCTCAAGTCCTGATCTAAAACCTCTAGGGCAAAAAGCTAAGGATGACTGCCTTGAGTGCAGCGAAGGTTTCTTTCCTAAATTCCCCAAACATTAAAGTACCAACATTGCAATTTGGGGTCCAATCATTCTTGTGAATGGAAATGAAAACATGTCACATGATTGGTCACAAAAACAGTAGTTGTTTGAAGGCTTCCCCCACAAGAGGGGTGAGCAAAGAAGAGAGACCTGGTCAGCATTTCTCCCACAAAGCATTTTCCCAAGACACCTTGTCAATCCATCAGAAATGAATCATTTCTTGGAAGCATTGTCACTGAAGTATTCTATCCTTCAGCAGTTTAGTGGCTCTTCTCTCTTTTAATATACCAGTAACGTTGCATGTTTGCAATCTTTTCTTTCTTTGCCACAGCAGGTTTGAATCCCAGTTGAATTCATGTCAGACATCTCTCTGGCAGACATGTTTACTAACTGATTAATAGTAGCTCATCATTACTCTCAAAGACCCATAAAATAATTCAGTGGGAAGCCTTTTCAGTGACTGAAAAATTAAATAAATAACCTAAAAAAGCCTCTTGCTACAGCTGGACATATTTCATTTCTTCAGCTCCAACAGATTTGCAGAAAACCCTTTGATTCGTCTCACCACTACCACAATTGTTAGGAAACAAAGCAGAACCAACTTTTTACACGTGACAGTATACATTTATCTGATGATATTTACATCAACATCTAAGTAATTTTGTAGTCTACAGAAAATCACAATGCTATAGTGAATTACATGGGATACTATTGTGAATTACAGTGAATCTTAATTTTGCACCATTTTCTTTTTTTGGGTCTTTTATCAGTAGGAAAGATCTGTTATCATAGAAGCTTCCATTTGCTGTACAGTCTGTAGAAAATAAAGGTGCAGGTCTCCCTCATTCATTCCATGTGTATGAGAAAAGCTTAAACCAAACCCACCTGTGCCATTCAATTGAGCACCATCAGCCCTTCTCCAGCTGAGCTCAGGAATGGGCACCCCTGTTGTTCCACATCGCAGTAGCACAGTGCTGCCCAGGATGGTCTTTACTTTGGCTACGGATGTATGTACGACGGGACTTTGACACTTCCTTAGCTCGACTTGGCTGAAGAAGACTCCTGCAAGGCTCCGGGGGGTGAAGCATTTCAGCCTGGGTTCAATGAATGCTATGTTAGGAGACTGGAAATTTAGGAAATGGACCATTTCATACAGACTGCAGTCACATGCCCAAGGATTGTCTTGCAAGCCTGTCAAAATAAAGAAGAAGACTAAGTGACTCCAATAGCACCTTTTGTTTCTGTCACTTTTCTATTTTTCAGCAAAATAAACTGTGACAGGGTCCTAATCTGCCTGGCAAGGGCTGCCTGTACATATGCAGGGATATGTGGGGGGAGCGGCTGTCCTGACAGCCCTTCGCTGCTGTTGGCTGAGCTTGATGGATCCTATAGTTACCAGTTAGTAAAAGAGAATAAAAATGGCTTGCTAAGGTATCTCAAAATCTGGAGCTGAAATCATATTCTTTAAGTTCAAAGCAGGATTATTCATATAATGAAAATATCACCATTTATGCACGTAAAAGAAGCAAAACAAGAAGTAGTTATAAACACACTTGGTTCCAGAATGGAAAAAATAAGTAGCCATGGGGTACGGTTGGTTTGTTTTGGGGTGTGGATTTTTTTCGTATGAAGAGACTATGGAGTCTCTTCCTTAGACAGGCTAGGAAATTCTTCTCACTGGAGATTATTAAAATATTAGCCAGATTATCAGGCCAACTGTCAGGCCTGCAATATATGTAGGTGATCCTACTTGATTGTAAGAGTTCTCTTCCAGGCCTGTTATTCTAAGTTTTTTTCATTATTTTAGTAATCGGTGGTTTTTTCCTGAAATGCTAATTTGCATTGATAAGATGAAAGAACTGTTTTTAAGGAGTAAATTGAAGAATATACATGTTATGGTATATAAAAGAAATAGACAATAAGTATATTAAGAATATACACATAGAGAGGGGTATATTGAAGAATACACTCCTGTTTTGGAGTCCCAGAATGTTTCTCTTTTTTCTACTATCTCAGTGAGTGCTTATTGAACTCAAATTCTGGGAAAAAAAAAAAAGAGACATTATTAAAAATAGATCTGTGAAGATGATACTGAAAAAGCAAAATCGGAACTAGGGCAATGCAGGAACAGAAGCTGCATACTGATTAAATCTGTGTCATCCTACTTACAAATATTCACATTCACCTGACAATTTATGGTCTCTAACAACTTTAGCTAGCAGAATTGGCACTGGGGATATTTATACCACCTAGGCATGCATTTAAAGCCTAAGCCAGGAGCACAGCATCCCAGGCCTCTTGCCTGCCATGGGAGTGAGCTCTGCTCCCTCCAAGGGGGCTTCACCTCCTCTTTTCCACAGGCAGTTCAAGGACATGGCTCGGGGCTGGCAACTGCCTGGAAGTAAAGAGTACTAATATTCCCTCAATTTCCAGCGGGAGGAAACAACAGCTGCCCACCCTGTGGTGCCCACTCATGCTGGCCCCTGGCACACTGCAGCAGCAGTCATGCAAGCAGCAGCTTTCCAGCAAGAACCAAGTTTTGACCCAAGCACAGAGGGTGCACTACAAGGCTCCAGGAGCATCAAGGAGCTGCTTGAATTTTCTAGAGTCAACAGAAACACAGGGTCAATCAAAAGACCCTGACACCTCAAATAGACCGTTTTAAAGATTGCTGAAAAATCTCTTGCTGAGACCATGCTACCCAGGCTTAGAAGGGGATCTGAAAGTTGTGGACCTTGGTGGGAGGGCATTTCTTATAAATTAATGTATTAAAGTTAAGGGGACTGTAAAGAATGAAAGTTCAAAGCTTGGCTTTGGTTTTTTTATGGCATTTTTGCTAGCAGATTACTTCTGACTTCATGCACTAGATAACAATTTATTCTGGATTCCCTGGCAGGTGCCCCAGCCCCAGTCGATGGTGTGGCACCCACACAGCCCCAGTGAGGCCTTTGCAGCCCTGCATGGCACAGTCCTGTGGGCTCACATGGGCAATCCTCATGTGGAAAAGCATACTTAAAGTCGTCTACAAGCCAGGGATCTGAAGAGGAGTCACACTGATGCACTGTAGACAAAGGAAGGGACTGGGCTGACTCTTTATTATTCATGGAATTTTTTTATGCCTCCATGAGAAACAGTCATGGGCAGAGTGAAACGGAAACATGCAGCTGTGTTCTTCCATTCTGCTCCTGTGAGGGACATGCTTTTCATATACCTGGTCCCTATGGGTGTCAGCAGGACAGGACCTAGGAGCTGGAGTGTCTATACCTTACTCATTTATTATACTCATTTGCCTACATGAATTGTTTAGGATCCTGGCACAAGCAACCTGCACACAGCTGGCTACATAAATACTCAGGTTGGCCACGAGCATCAAGGCATGATCTGTTCTTCTCAATAAAATACTGTCCTAATCTATTTTGAATAGAATAACATTTTTACATGTAACTTGATTCTAAAAATAAAGAGTATGATCTAGGCAGTGTCTTGTCATGTCACAAATTAAATGGGCAATCCCGAACAGCGAGCTTTGGCTTAAAGAACTTGATACTGCATCTGGCAAAAGAAGATGACAAAACACCTGCTCCTCTCCTGATGTTAATGAAAATTTAAACAACATCTGCTAAGGACACTAAAAGCTTTGTAGGTGGCAATTTGAATCTTTTTAAAGTCTTGTGTCTCTTTCCACTGCAATCTGGTTTTAAAAACTTTACCCCCTCTAAATTTATCCAGAGAACAAAGAGCAGTGGGTACTTCCCACTGATGAGATTATGAGCAAGTGCCTGAACTCACATCTGTGGCTGTAGAGGCAGTACACACAGATACACACCCCCCGCAGATCAAACACAGTTAGTGGAGCTAGGTCAGCTCATAGCAAGTGAAGACAGCAGATGGCAACAGCTCTGAACCATCATCAACCTGCCACGGATTTGAACCAGTGCACGATGGCTAAAAGGCTGAGTAGTAATCCCCTGAACTAGTAAATGTGCCCGAAACTTCATCTGGGGATGCTGCAACTGAGAGGATTCAAGACAGTCATTTGTAATATGCCCTCTGACACAAAAATGGACAATTGCCCCAAAGCCATACTTCTGAGGAGCCCAGAACTGTCACCAAAAAGTGGATTCTTGTAGCTTTATAGCTGCCCTTGAAGGCAGCACTATCTTGGTGGCTTTGCAGAGGCTAGGGGTTAATTCTGTGTGAAAAGATAAACAAGGCTCTGGAAAGAGACAAACTGGTAGTCCTGACCCAGATTTTATGCTCAGTGATGGCTTTATTCCTCTTTAGTTTGGACATAACAAATATTCATCTTTTTATTTAGTGCTGCTTAAAATGGATTGATTCCATAGTAACTGTTATTAGAAAAGAGCACATGAATGATGTGGAGCTCTAATCATATTTGTATTTCTGTCAAAAATGGCAGTGTCAATAAATAAAAAGGGCTTGAGCAAGAGTCACCAGTTTTGTGTTACAAATACTCAAGCAAGTGATGAAGTTTATGGTGTAATAAACTGGATGTGAGGAGCCTCAGGTGAGTTTGTTAATATGTAAATGAATTTGCACACTTTATATGGGGTATTAAATTGTACACAACAGTGTAATTGTTGTGGTAACCACAGTGGGTAAAAATGCTGCAATAAGATGTAGAGCTCTTGACATTTGTGTCCCCTGCAAAATGACAGGCACTTCTCTTACCTAGGATGATCTTGGAGTTATCATTGGGGAAATAAGGAACAGCCTGGAGGTTGGCCCAGGTGGCAATAAGAGCCTGAGGAAGAGTCATAAGCTTATTGCTAGACAGGTCCAGGTATGTGATATTCTTGACATAACGAGCAGCATCTGGAGGGATTGAGGTAAGTTCATTGTTGTGTAAATCCAGAAGCCTTAGCTGTGGCATGTCAGCCAGGGTTTCCCAGGGGAATGATATTAAGTCATTCCCATCCAGCCTCAGCTCCTGCAAGCGACGGAGACCCTTGAAGGTGATCCCACTGAGGCTTGCCAGGGAGTTATAGGGCATCCAGAGGTACTCCAGATTGTGGAGCGCATGGAAAGCCTCTCCTGGCACCCTGCGGATGGCTGTCTTTTCTATCCGAAGCTTGGACGTATCTACAGGGATGTTCACGGGAGTGAGGGTCATCTCTGGATCATTACACAGCACTGTCCTGGTAGGGAAACACAAACACAGGGGTGACTTTCTTGTATTTTGAAAAGCTTTTGAAACTTTATTTTAGTGCAAGATTTTGATCTGCCTTTCTTTCTTCACTAGCTTTCTTCTTGTGATTTCTTACTTGCTGCTGATCTCTACATCATCACCATAAGCACATCAACTTGCAGTAATTCGTATGTACCTTTTGACTGCAGAGATTGCAGTGTTGTGCCTCTCATGGAGTGGTGTAAGTCTGTCTGGCCTATATAGTGTTCCTGCCTTTTTTTCTTTCAATTTGTTTTATAGTACTTATGATAGACAGCAGTGACAACATTCATGCACAACAGAGGATTCTAGTGCATGTTAAAACAAAAGGATCCATAAATTGAACAATAAAAGACATACGAAAAGAAGCCTTACTGACGTGTGGGATGGCAGAAAATAATATAGATTAAATACAGCACAGGATCTTTGGTTCGTGAAATGAGGATAAGAAAGTCAGCTAACAACTCACTGGAAATACACTACAGTATTTGCTATGAAATAGTCTGGAAGGTGTGTACAGATGGTAGTAGTCACTGCACCGCAGGCATGTACAGTTATGAGAGTAAAAGTGCAGAAAATTAACACTTTGGAAAACGCTACATTAAAAGCAAGGCAGACTTACGTGTGTTAATCGTTCCTTCCCATTTCTAATCTCTAGAGGTCAAATCATGAAAACTCTAAGCTGCTGCATTTTCACAGCATTCGTACAAAAAATTGTGACTTTGACTTTGCCAGGATGTGGGATCGTAGATAGCCATGGGGAATGAAGGGAGACAAAATAGGGGTGTCAGACTGCACTTTAATTTGCCTATCAGCAAGGAGAGAAAGGCAAGTTCTTAACAAAATACAAAGCCACCTTGCAAAAGGTAACAGGTTAGATAGGCATGTCCCACTCCACATGCTAAACAAGATACCGCAAGAAATGTAATGTGATCTGTCAAGTAACATTTTCTTATCATGCTGCCTGACTGATAAACAGAACATTACAAAGCTGCCAAAACCAGATTGGTTTTGACTGAAAGCAATTACTCCTCTGCTATCAACAAAAACAAATAACATCACTGAACTGCTCATGCAAATTTCCCAGAGTTAAATGTTATTTGAGCCTACAGTTAAATTGTTAATTTAGAATCAAAGCATAGCACATTACTCTCATCCAGCACTTTTATTGTGGCATTAAATTCTACCCACCCTCTGCTGAAAGTTGAGATTTTGAGGAAGAGAAAAATCTATCAAATGAGAAAAACCTATCAAATAAGAAAAATGCAGAAATCCTCTTTCAAGATTTTCTCTGTGTGTGTGTGTGTAGGCATGAAACAATATGTTTGGTAACAGAGACACTATGGCAGTAGAGCAGTGTGCTTCTCATAGTGTCCCTAAACTATGTCAGTGAGCATGAAACAATCTATGGGATAATCTCCTTCTACTAGTGAGAAATATGAATCGTAATGAAGAAAAAAAGGTGACATTATGCTCCTTAAGGGACTAATGGATATTTGCTTGATTATGTATCTTAGCAAAACACATTACAGCTTTTTCCAGTCACTGAGAGGAAATTCCCCTGGGAACTGTGACATTTATGGAGCAATAATTGGCTCTCCCGCTATTGCACTCCCTTTTAATAATTGCAGACTACTCGTGTCTCTACCACGCTTCTTACTGGCAAAGTTTCTGGTATTAAATCTATAGCACCATAAAAGAGATAAGAAAGTAGATCTATTTCATGGGGATCCAAAATACAGGGGACAGCCTTTCATTTCAGTACTGTGTCTTGTCTAGAAAAAAATTATTCCAAAGGATCTTGCAAATACTGTATCTCTGTCATAAAACCTCCTCTACTGTGAACCACACCTTATAAAAATGTAGCCTGTATTTCATTAAATCAGATCATTACTTTGTGATTACCCCTCAGAAAGACTTTTTTATTAGAGTCTTCCAGAGAAATGCCTGCACAATGGCATTGCATTCAAAAATGGATGCCCTTCTGGTCTTGTCTTCTTTTTTAACTGAAAGTTTCCAGCCTGAGAATTATCTTATTTTATTTTTATTATTATCTATTTTTTTTTGGTTCATTCTCATCTAGAGTCTATTGCTTTGACTAAAATCTCCAACTGAAGGATTTTTTAAGTAAATGGAATTGCAGTTTTTGGTACCACAACATAAACCAAATCTAGTTCCACTTTAGAAACAAACCAGCAGAGCAGAATAAAGCCTTTTAAAACTAGCATTTTCAGCATAAAGGTAAAAAAAAGAAAATGTTGTTTAAATTTTATTCCCTTTTGCCGTTGCACCAGCAGTAATTATGTCACTTCTGTTCTGAAAGATGAGATGCCCAAACGCTTTCTCTGAAATCAGCTTACCGCGTTTTCAGAAGCTAATCCTCTGCAAATAAAGCTAGAGCGTAAAGTGACTGGAAAAATAATGGACACAAAGTCTGGATGCAATATTTTCTCCTCCAAGCATCCTTGCAGAGGAGAAGAAATAAAATCCCCGACACCCAGAGAAAGAGCAGCAACTCCCCTGGGGAGAGTATCGGCATACCTGGCTTTCGTCCCTTCGCTGAGGCTGTGGAAGGCGCAGCTGCACTGCGATGGGCATGAGCCGCCTGCCCGTGGCAGCCCTCCGAGCACTGAGCAGCAGAGCAAACTCACCACGATCCACATGGCTACCTGTGCATGGGAAGGACACCTGGGCACTAAACAACGTGGAGGGTTTCGCCTATTGTTTTATCCATTAACTGGTCACATCTTGTTAACTCCCTTTCGTTTTCAGCCGCACTGTGATCTTCCAGCCCTCGCTGAGTCCATCAGATAAAAAAGGATAGGCAGGGATTAAGGATGGGGACTTGAGTTATTTTCATGAAGGTGCTTATTGCTTCCTGGAACCATACTGACAGCATTTCTTCCCTCAGGGAGCCCCATCAAAACACCATCCTCAGGCAATCTGTGGCTCTTGTGCAAGAAAAAAGCAAACACACTTTTTGGGGACCTGCATCACAGGCAAGATATCTGACCAGGAATTAGCAATAATTTACTTCCTCACAGGGAATTGGGAATACTTAAAAACAGTTTATTGTGCTAACAGAACATAAGCTTCCTATATAAGAATACTACACATATATAGTGATACTATTAAAAGGCTTTATTTTCTTTTAAAAATTCCTAGCTTTATCAAGCAATTATTGAACTGTTGGCAACATGTCTGATATTAACAAACAATTAATAACCCTGTAAATATGCACATATTTCAGTTTGTACCAGGGTTAGCACATGCCTGCAGGACTGTGCTCTGACTTGCTGATACAGCAAAGCCCAGACCAGGACCATTTTGGGGAGCACCACCTGTTGCAGGGCCATGGGAGAGCTTCAGGAATGCTAAGAAAAGCTCAGCTCTGTCTTAAGGACAGCCCAGGACCGAGTGTCAAATTATTTTTGTCCGCTCCCCTTGAAGACAGCTGTTTCCCATCTACTAGCAAAGGCAGCCATAATTGCAAAGCTGATGGAGACCATCCATGTTTTCAGCAGTCTTTATCTGACTCCAAAGAATGCAATACATGTGAGAAAAGTAGAGCCCAAATATGCACAAATATAAAGCTTAAGAAGTTGCTACTTGAGATCAGAGCAGAATTGTACTCATACTAGCAAGGACATCTCATGTTTATAAAGACTATTATTTTCTGTTGAGTGTGAAATATATAAATCACACTACAAATGTGCAACACTCCCCTAAAAGTAAAAAGCTCTGGAGAAACTGATAGATGATTACTTTCAACCTGATCAGATTGCTACTCCCCCACTTCCCAGCCATACTGCATTATAGCTTTGGCAGAAAATGTGACCCCTGTGTCAGACAAAAAACAAGAAAACACAAGGTAAAAGTTAACAGAAATGAGGAGTAACTGAATGGAGCCAAACAGCTAGAGATAAAGCACTAATCAGACACTACTCCTTTGGCAATGCTTTAGGAAAATATTTCTCTTCCAGTTCTGGAGCTCGGGAAAGCCCCGGTGCCCAGCAGAGTTACAAGCGAGAGTGCCAGACACCTCACTCCAGTGTAAATCATGAGCAATTTTACTAAAATCCTGGACCCTGTTAACTCAATAGGAACTCTGCCATCTGTTTCACCCGAAGAGATGAGAGTGTGGGATAAAATGTGGCTGAGGTAGAAACCACCTGACATCCTGTTGGCCTTTCAGCACCAGTCACTTCCTAGCTTCCCTTTTCTTCACCTAAGGTCAGAGAAGAAGGGGAAAGGAATTACAACCACAAAGATTTCTCTAAAAATTAGGTTTTCTTGGATCTTAATTATAGTCATATTGATCAGAAAAAGTGCCCATCACAGTCTCTTCCATCAGTGTTTGAAGATGCCATGGCTCTTCTGTCCACCTCTTGCAGCTAACCATTGAAATTCAGATTTCTCTAGGAGAGAACTACAGCTCTGCACCTTTTTAAAAGCCTGTTTGTATCTACAGCTGCCCTTCTGCAAAGATATATAGAAGAATCAAATCATATGAACTGCCATACACCAAGGAAGAAATATCAACAATCTAGTCCAAAAGACATTTTGAAGGTTAGAAGAAAAGATTAAAAGAAAGAACTAACAAAAAACCCCACCACAGACCATTCAACATGCAAAGCTTCCACCTGAAAGTGCTATGAGAGACAGACGTGTTTTGAAGAGCTGCTGTGGATGTTACTCCTCAGAAGTCAAATCTCTTTCATGTTTGTGCAGCCATCTCAGATCCCTAACTAGTCCAAGGTAGCTGTCGAGACGGACAGGATGTTCCAAAATAAGCGTAACATGGGCAACTTGAGTTGCCTGTTGCTGAAGCGGGTCTCTTTTCCTGTTGGCAACAGAGGGAATTAAGGGAGCCCAGTTCCCCAGATAAGCTGGATGCAGAAGGCTACATGGTGTAACTACCCTCATGGCTCCACTGCTTTCCCACTGCCCCCTGTTCTCCTGCCTGGGCTGATGATCTGTCTGTGCAAGGAGGATCCCTATGGGATAAACTGGCTGAAGTAGCTCCAGCTCCAGAGTTCACTTCCCACCTCTCCTTTCCAACACTTCTCCTTGTTGCGGACCTGTTGATTTTGCTTTTCCTTTCAAATATTTTATTAGAAGTTACCAGTCAGAAGTGCAGCAATAACATACCTATTCCTACATTGAAACTACTGGAAGGTTAATGAGTATGTTACAGCAACAGTATAAGGCATTGTTCCTAATAAAGACTGCTTACCAGGATTTCTGGTGTATAGCTGTTTTCATGCAGAATTCATCCTGTGTTCTTCAGCAGAATGAAATTACACTGGCAATTTTTCAATAATTCTGGGTAATGAACTCCCAGAGTTTCAAGGTAATCTAGATGTGGTTTGAGGCTAACTATTAAACAGACATTTTATGGTGCCATAGTTTCACATAAGCTTGTTTCACAAGTAACTCTGATAATTAATTAAGGCTTGTAGAAATCACTTATCGAGAGGATGGCCCAAAGGATTTTTTTTCCCATGCTATTTCCACATTCTACATTTATTGTTGTTCAAAGAGAAATTCAAGTATCTCATTATTTATTTCTGAAGATGCAGTGCTGCTCATTAAATAGCTATAGTTGTTCTCCCACTGACTTCCATTAGGTCCCATTTCTAGATTTAATGATTTCTCAGTTCCCTTAATGATCTCCAAGCTAAGACCAAGCTCATCGGGTTTTTTAGTGCACTCATTGGTCAACTTGCCTTGATGCCCAGACTCTGCCTCAGCTCAATACTCACAACATTGACTGAATCATCTCTCTCCCCACTGAAGTTAAATTCTACTTGAAAAAGCAATTCAATATAATTAACCTCTTGCCTTTATTTTTTTCAATGCATCTGACAAAGTGGTTTCCCTCCATTGGAGCTCTGGAATAATAAACTTGTAGAAAGTAGCAAGTAACTGTATGGTAAGATTTGCTTTCATGAACCTCAATTTTGCCTCACAAATGAAACATCTAAGTTACAACTAAATGCTGGGAGCAGTAGAAGTAAACTTAATTTATAAAAAACAACAGCAATCAATAAAGCATGCCTTAGCAGCTGTTAATGCTATGCACTTTGTCAAGAAAGCTGCTATTTAGTTAACATGACAGAGTCACTTCTGAACAAGAAAGAGAAAGACCTGGTGGTAGGCTGAGAGATTAATAAAACAAGATAAATAAAAGTAGTAACATTAACATGTTTCTCACCTTGGAGTGTATCTGCAAGTGTGTCAGAGATATGTGGAAAAGGGAGGCAAAAGGACCGGTCAACTAATAACCCAGTTCTGTTTTATCAGCACTTACACGTTTGAGGTTTTCCTCCCTATTGGCTATATTCTCTTATAATTCTTCATTGGTACGTCACCACTAAATGATGCAATGATGGGTTAAGCATCAAGCCATAGATACACCCATGTTAGGCTTGATCTGAATGGCCAAGAAAGTGGGACTGTCCTCACCATGAGGAAACTTGACAAGAGGTTCATCAGGAGGTGAGGAAACCAGCTCAGATAGGCTTTGGACCTAGGGAGCTGGAGAAGGAGGAGGAAGGCCTTGATGCTCAGGGAGCAGATATGTTCCCCTGGGGCACAAGCTTCACAGATATAACAGAAAGCAGCAGGCAAGAGAGAGAATTGGTACAACAAAGGCAATGAAACAAGATGCCTAAAACATAACGGTAGATGCCAGTAGTTGCACTTCAGGGACCGCACGACAGGAACCACAAGCATGTGCAAGGCAGCATCGGTGAGGGGGCTGCAAGAAGATGCTGCTTCTGGTTACATCCATGCTTCCTCTCTAATTCAGTGAGATGGAAGAGATAAAACTGGAAGCAAAATCTGGCTACTGTGTTCAACAGACCATGTATTCACTTTTACACACAGTTCTGGTTTGTCCTGAAGCATTTGTTTGCAGTGCAACAGCTTTCTAGATCTTCATTGTATTTTTAAGGCTTAAGTGCATTATCTCCTCCCAACTACTGAACAGTTATTCACACGTTATGATACTTAATTTAAAATAAATGCTCATTAGATAATTTCCTTGTAGGTGCAGGTGATATTTATATGAGACTTTTTAAAATTAATATCACCTTCTGCAAGTGCCAAAGGTACCGGTGCAGAGTAAAAACATTTTTTTCATGACAGCCAATTCCATTCTATAATGAAACTAGTGGGAGTTAGGCCCTTCACTTTCATGGGCACAATTCTGCACTCTAAATCATAAAAATAGTGTTCCTTGTTGCTTACTTAGAAAGTAAAGAATTTCTTCTCTGCATCAAGCTAAAAATATCAGCTGGAGAAAAAGACATACAAAGAATCAGCCAGCAAGTGTCATTCATCAGAAGTGTAAGAATTTGTTTTGCATTCTCTGAAAATAGCCAGATCCCCTGTTTAAATTTTTGGTGTAAGTAAATGCAAAGCAAATGGTGTCAAAGTCTACTGTCAGCAAAATTCAGCACATGGCAATCTTTCCTAAGTAGGGTATAATTTAGGGAAAAAAATTGGTTTGTTTTTAATAAGATTAAGCTAATTACTTGACATTATAGTTTCCATTTTTTTCCCATATAGACTTTTTGAACACAGAAATGTTTTATCAGTAGATTCTACTCACAAGCTTGTGCTGGTTTTGGCTGGGACAGAGTTAATTTTTTCATAGTAGCTAGTATGGGACTATATTTTGATTTGTGCTAAAAACACTGTTGATAGCCCAGGGATGTTTTAGTTACTGTTGAGCAGTGCTTACACAGAGCCAAGGCCTTTTCTGCTTCTCACCCCACCCCACCAGTGAGTGGGCTGGGGGTGCACAAGGAGTTGGGAGGGGACACAGCCGGGACAGCTGGCCCCAACTGACCAAAGGGATGTTCCATACCGTATGGCATCAGGCTCAGTATATAAACCTGGGAGGGAGAAGGAAGAGGAGGACGTTCAGAGTGATGGCATTTGTCTTCCCAAGTCACCGTTACACGTGATGGAGCCCTGCTTTCCTGGAGATGGCTGAACACCTGCCTGCCAATGGGCAGTGATGAATGAATCCCTTGTTTTGCTTTGCTTGCATGCCTGGCTTTTGCTTTACCTATTAAACTGTCATCTCAACCCACGAGTGTTCTCACTTTTACTCTTCTGATTCTCTCCCCCATTCCACTGAGGGGGGAGTGAGTGAGCAGCTGTGTGGTGCTTAGTTGCTGGCTGGGGTTAAACCACGACAGACCTCAAAAGCAAAACTTGAGTGACAAACTCAGCATGCTCCACTAAGTCACTCTTTTAATATGGCCATTGGACAGAATTTATTTTTACTTCTTTACCCCATATACTTAGAGAAATATGACATAAAGCAAATAAACCAGCATATTTTATCATAAATGAAAGCCATAAAATACGTCATTATCATGATTTTGTCTGAAAGGTTTTATTAACAGGCAGCATAGACTAGACACTAAATCAATTTCATTAGGTAAATGCATCTCCAAGAAGCTTCTGGCAGGGCACATCTTGTAAAGTGGAAAATCCTTCCCACTGATGCAAGTCAAGAGCATGTTAATACATTACGTCATTCTAAATTGGATCTTGTACTAATGCTGATGAAGGCAGCTCCTCCAGACCTACAGGACTGAAGACATTAATAGACCTCTAGGCATGCTGAAGAACTAAAAGAAACCCAAGCAGGTTTTGGCACAGAGCTTTAAAAGTTTATCAGTGGTATTTTTTTGTGCATACATTTACCTTGGTTGTTATAGCCAGTACAGAACAGCAGAAGTGAGTATAGACCTCTAACCTAAGGGGGAAATAAATGCATACACCTCCCTTCTGAATGCAGCATTTGACCCATTTCTGTCTGCCCAGCAGGAGCCGCTTCACAAGGCCATGTTGCAACCAGCAATGCTCAGTGAGGCAAAGTCTAGCAGAAGATGGAGGTTTACACCAATCCACCTCGTCTCTCCCTTCCTCCTCCCTTTGGGCTCATGCACCTAGGCAGGTCTCATCATGAGTGACACAAATTTAAAGTGCTGGGTATCCATAACACTGTTGTACCCAGGACCTCCAGGTCCAATAGGAGAATGATCCCCTCAGTAACCAGTAAGGCAAGTTTGGCCCCGGGGTAGAGGACGTCACACTAACTCTTGCCTCACCTTAAGGGAGGAGTGAGCCAGCCACCACGGCCATGGCTCTTCTACTCTTCTTCTCCAAAGGCCCCACAGGGACAGGCAAATGCCACTGGGGTCGGACCCCAGAGCAAAATTCTCTGGGACAAACTCTCTGTAAACTCCTCTGCAGAGGGAAAACAGCAGATGAACTATCTATCTCTTTTTTAAAAGCCCTCTGCAAACCTGTCTTTGAGACTATTAGTCTTGAGCACTAATGAGAGAGTGAACTTGTCTTGCCCACTAGATGGAAGCTGGAAGATGCTTCCACCCAAAAACAATAAATGCATAGTTCCATGTTAGTAAATGCTTTAACTACCATAAACCCACCATCAAAGTAATGTCAAAAAAATAACACAAATGTGAAAAACACAGCTAAGTTGCACAGAGTGAATCTTTTTGAGGATACTGATGTTTCTAACTAGTTTTGTTACACACACAAAAAGACCTTTAAAGCTCAAAACAAGTATCACTCATACATGCCATAATCATCTATCAGCTTTTTGCTATGCCAAATCTCTTGACATTACAGCTAGTAGTGGGGAAAGGGGGAGAGAAAAGGAGGAAAAGAGAAGCATTGCAGCAAATTCTCACTACTGGAATGTATGGTTTACAAAGTGCTTACTATGTCACATTTATACTGAAACAATGCCCAGTAGCTCTAGTAAGGCATAGGCACTCTAAAAGACCCACACCTGTTTCTCTAATGGAGCACAGCCAAAGAAGACATGACACAAAGATTAGGGAAAGAAACACATGAATAAATCAAGTCTGTCATTGACTTGTACATACATACATACATGTATACATGTACATATAAAAATATAGATTTAAAGCTTAAGTTATCATGAACAGAAAAAATAATACATATGGTCTGCTAGCCATAAGCTCTTGACTGATTTCTGATCAGAATAGTAGCTAAAGGGGAATTTTTACAAGTCTTCTAAAGAAGGAAACCGAATACACAGTGAGTAAGACTGGAGAAGGATTTATGTGTCTGTATACACAGACTCACACCCACAGAGCTACCAAAACATACACCTAGAACTGCATAAATGTAATGTCCAGTAGCATCATTCTCATAGAAGAAAATACTATTCTTCTCTGAGATGCCACAGCCACATACCAGTCCACTGTGGTCCATTTTGATGACTGGACATACCATAATCATATCTGACATAGGTATTTTAAATGGGTAAAGCTTTTTTAGGTTTATATTCCTGGGCTCTCTTCTCTATTGTACCTTCATTCCCTAAAATCCAATAAGGTTCCTACAGTTTAACAAAATCAGCTAACTTTGGCCTTAGCATCCTTAGCTGCATGACAGAGGGGGTCATGCAGTAATATTGCTGACTGCAACAACCTTCTCTGATTTGGACCTTAATAGTATTAGTCTAAGCCCTGCAGAGTCACCTCTGCTTAGGAAACAGTGCCTGTTTTATTTTGCTTCCTCAGGCATGCAAGAAGAATTATGCTTCCGGCACTGTTTATCTGGCTCCTGAATGCAGATGGAGCATAATGTTTTGCACAGCAACCCTCTGCCCTCTTTCCAGTCTGATAACCAGCAGCTTTCCTATTCTGATTTACCTACCTACAGCCTCAAGATTTTGCAGGCTGAGTACATGCCCTTGTGGCAGTTCTAGTAAACCTCTTGGAAGCTGCAAGTCACATCTTGCACACAGGGACCAAGAAACATAGAAAAAAAAAGAAGAAAACAGAAGAAGGGAGAAAAGGTAGGAAGAAAGGGAAAAGGAACCTTTTGCCCTGATGTATTCTATTTTCTTAACGTTATTTTTCTCAATCTCTTATCCTCTCAATCTGTTATCTTCATTGATGCAATGTAGGTATATATATGCATGTAGTGGGATCATAATAGGATAATTACATTGCCTGTGTGTAATTATTCTTATTTTTATTCTGATTATTCTTGGGCTAAATGCTTTATTATATACATTTTTTTCCAAATATGACTATTTGTGAAATAAGAGGGGGAGAGTTTGGGGAGATAATAGCAGAAAAGCAAGGCATGCCTCAGGTAGCCTCTCACACCCACAACTGTCCTACTGACCCACAAAAGGGCAAAAAGGAAAAACGCCACACTTTGGTCCTTCCAATTTGCTTTACCACCTATCCTTCTTTTGTTCAACCTTTGAAGATATATAACTGCCCTAATGTTGATGACCTATCCTTACCAAGATAAGAGTGAGAAAGAAACCTGGGAAGATGAGGGAAGTCTATGATGATCAGGGGCTTCCTCTAAGCACTGACTTCCCTGTCCTGTCTGCCTGCAGACACAGCAATATTAAACCCATGCAGACCTGTCTTCAGAGAAACTCAATTTACTTCAGAGGATCTTTGCTAGGGCAAAAGCAGTCCTACGGTCCCACTCAGACCGGAAGAAACATGGGGAAGGCTGATGCTCCAAGCAATAGCAGGAGGTAGCACTTGTTCTGCAGCCTGCAATAAATGTATAACTAGATGAAATTTTGGTGAAGGCTTTCCCTAAGGAATTCCCAAAGAAGTGAAGCAGAATGCAAGGTCCTCAGAAGGTTCTGCCATGTGGAGAGAGTTTAATCAGCTATCATAGGGGACATTAAACTTTTTTACCAATATATTGGAAAAAATACCAAGCTTTTCTTGTTTTCTTGACAGTTTACTCCTCAGTGTCTGTATTTTACCTCAATAATTCTAGGCATTTCTACCTTATTAAATAAATGCACCCATTAAAGTTTTAAAATTACCATTTATATTTGCTTCAATGTCTCATGCAAAGTGTTTGGCAGGTTAATTCATTTTGCTGGAGGAACATAAGCAAAACAATTTGTTTCCTGGGCATTCTCTTTTCTTCTGACTTGGTAGATTACCTGTAAGATATCTATGTAACATACAGTTCATATATTTTGTCTGTCTGAAAAGCAATTTCCTAATCAAGATTTCAACCAAATCAAGACTTGCCTACCAAAGATTCTATTCAGGAACTGATTGGGTTGTTTTTTTTTTTTTCCTGTAAAAAGGAAAACATTACCAGGACTAAACTAAGTAAAAGCTGAATAAGAGAGCCTGGAACTATCATTTTGAAATGCCACATTATGAAAACTCCTCTCTTCCTTCATTAGCTAGCTACAAAACAAACACTATTTCAGAAACATTCTCACATTAGAGATGACAACAAAAGCACAACTGAAGGCTTTGCCTTCATCATGATTAATTTTGTTTTGTGAGATAACATAATGTAGTTTTTACAAGTCTCGTTCCACTCTATTATAAAAGGCAACTCAGTTTGAAGAAATTGCTTATTACACTGGGCTCAAAGGATTGGATAACAGAAGCTAAATCAATTAGGCAAGTTTAAAAAAACAGTAACATTTATTTTAAGGAAATGTGGGGGAAAGCCCTGGTAAATTCACAGGTGTGGTTTATAAATAGTTCTGTTGATTGTCCCTAATGTGCACTAAAAAGTGCCCTTGGATTACACAAGAGGCCTTGATACCTCTATTGTAAACAGTGTATATTTGGTCAGGTTTCCATAGGAGCCTTCAGGACAAGAAAGAAGCCTAAAGAAGAGAGGAGCAGGCAATGACTGTAGTTAACTTCAAGTTTCAAAAGAAGTGGAAAGCCCCAAATCTTTTATGTTCTGGAATAAGTGATTGGACTGCTCCTTATTATAGCCACCGGAAAGGTAGGCATGGATCTCAAGTAGCCCCTGGGCTCTCTCAACAGTCAGTGAAGAGGAAGAGGTGTCTCCAGAGCACAATTTGTCCTCCCTAAGACAGGCGATGCTTGGGAGCTGCCCATTCCCTCCAGTAACAGTAGAGAAAGCCTAGCTTAGACTAGATATTTAGCACATTTGGGTTTGATATGGAAAAATTTACATGTGATGACTCCCTCTCCATGTAAACACAGATCTTATACTGAAGTCAAGGAATTCAGGCTTAAGTAATGTTTGTGAGGGAAGTACCGCAGAAATTTTGGGGAAATCCCTACAGAGAGACACTGGTAGAAGACTACTAAGACAAGCAAGATATACAATACCACAGTGACAGGAAAAATGAGGTGCTTTTGTCATACATGGCCTAGAAGGTTATTTACATGCATGGTCAGTAGCATAAACACATTGAGGAATGGTTCAGAGAGAGTCCCGTTGCTTCTTTACAAGAGCAATAGTAAACAGAAAGAGAGCTGGTGTGCAAATCCTCTCTGAATACAACTAAAGCCTGTCTTGAAAGCAGAGTTTCCTTTGAGAACTGGGTACTGGCCTTTGAACTCTAATTCACCAAAGAATTATTATTCTGCATGCTGTGGGAAGGCCTGAACCCCACAGGGCAAACTAAACAAACAGTGTCAGGTATATCCTATATTCTGTAGGACTGCCTTCTCCTCTGAAGTCCTGAAATATGCCACTACTCAGCAGAGAGAGATAGCATATTTCATTATGTTGTGCATATATATGACCCTAAAATTAGTAGGCTAACTGAAAACAAAACATATTATTAATAGGTGTCTAAAATCCATTTTGAGAGACACGTAACAGATCAAGGCAACAATTATACATATTTGATAACTATCATGACTGAGAAGTCTAGGATGCAATTAATGTTCTAGTAACTTCATTAATTTTCTAGCCTGAGTGAATACATATATATTTATCAAACATGTATTCAGTCTACTATGAATTAAGCTACCTGTCTCTAGAGAGGCAATTCAAACAGTAGGAAGGAAAGGTGACGCTTCTCAACTCTACAGCAAGTTTCATCTCTCTAATGCCTAAAGTGCAGTGGTGTGCAGGAAAGCCAGCCCCAGTGCAGCCTGGTCCTCTGCAGCCACGCAGTGTGGAGACCAGGCCATGGCACGGGTGTGAACAACTGTCTGGACCCAGGCAGTATTGCATCCTTGTGTAGACAAGCACAAGGTTAACACATGACATTTGATAAGGAGATGAGGGCGCTGCATCTTTTTTGAAGGGATTTTCACACAGCACTGCTCTGGCTCTTACTCTGAAGATGCCCTCTTCCCACTGAATTTACAGCTCCTTCACTTTGGCTCCTCATGACCGAGGAGCTTTCCCTGGATATTATCCCTGATCTTGGCTCTCTGCACTTGCAAACAAGCCCCTTCCTCTACCTTCCTCTGCACAGGCTGCACCTCCCACTCCTGGCCCCTATCCTGTCTGTAGAGATCACAAGCCCCACTCTGGAGACTGTTGCGTCCTCCCCACTGGCCCTGGGGCTGCCACGCTCACCCCCTAAAAGCACGGCCACTGACTCCTGCCTCCCCCAACCCTCCCTGGCCATCCCCAGGCCTTCACCACTACTCCTTCCACCAAACAGCTCTGGAGGCAGCTGCAGAGAACATCAGATTGAGGCACTGTTAGACCGTGGAGAACAGTTACTGCATGGCCGCAGGCTTGTCCAAAGGGCTGATGCCTGTCCACATGCTGCTCTGTGGGCTTGTCCTCCGCATCGCCTCTCCCGTGGCCAACGCCAGGTGCCTATTTATGGTCTGGGGTGTATTCCCAATCATTGCTTCCAAATCAAAACAAATTTACACAACCGTGACTAGATGCTCTCCAGACAATATGCTTTCTGATTTCCTTTCCTTGATGAGAAGCATTTCCCATGGGGACCAAGATTACCACTCATCTCTGTGATATCAAACTGAAGTCCTGTGTGGCTGTATTCCCAGCCTGCTTCTGCTGAAATGCTGCAGTTTGTCATTTAAAGGTGTTTTTGAATATAAAAATTCAAAGACAATTTGGCTAAACCTGACTCAGAAGAAAGGATTAGGAAGGCAGAGGAATAATAATACATCAATTTAGCAAAGTACTTGCTGTGAATATAAAAAAGTATGTCAGTAATCTGCATTGATTGCTTGGAGAAAATTCAGAGTGCATGAGTGCTCTGTTATCTTTGCACTGCACCTTTTTTTGTTGTGCTTGTACCAATGCATATTTTACAGAGATTAATATGCTCCCACCAAATCCAAGTCTTATGAAATCCACGGGGACATCTGGCAGCGACCTATCAAACCTTTTTTCTGTGTGTTCCTTGCAAACAGATTAGTAACCAGTGAAGTATTCCTAAGTGAGAGGGTAAAATGAAATGGATGTTTTATTGATGCAGAGAGATCAGTGGGAATTCAAAATATGAAGTTGCAAGATAACATCAGGTTGAGTGAAAGACCTTTTCCCCTGAAGCTGGAAACAGCAAGTAGCTATTGAAAGAGTGCATAAAGTAGAAAGGGAACGCTAAAGACTTCATAATTTAAGGAGTTAATAAATGTCTTTGGCAAGCTTGTTATCCTTTGCATGTTTTCACTGACTTCACAGAAATACACAATGCAAGGTTATGTCTTACATAAAAAGGAGGGAAAGGAAACAAATGCAGCTTTATTTTACCAACTGGGAAAAGATCTATCATCAGTAGATTCTATCAAACTCAATAATTTATTCCTCATTTACACCTCCTCTTGGCTTGAAGAAAATCCTTTGTAACTAACTGAATTTAGCAGCCATATTGGACCACACATCATCCCATACTATCCCAATGAACTATTAGAAATTCAGCTTAACACAGCATCAAAAATAGATATGGAGAGCTTGATGCATTAAGTCTCTATTGATACCAATTTCTCTCGAGTCAGACACTGAACCACCACTGAAATGCTTGCCTGTGACTGACTTGTGTTATTAGACTCAGCATTGATAAAGTAAGTAAGGTATAGACATGGAATTTTTTTAAGACACTTGAAGAAAAGCAGCCAACAAGTTCACAATATTCATTCTAATAAAGATCTGCTAAATCCAAAGGGGTTGTGGTAGACTTTAATGGAAAAAATAGTTTTGGAATGAGCAAAGTATACACACCACAAATACCATCAGTGTAACACATTTGGGAGGTTTGCCTGGGAGTGAAGGTGAAGTACAGTGGCAGGCAACCAAAAGTACCTGGCAGCCCTCATGAGGGCAATTCACACAGTATCTGTGTCCGTTATCTGTAGTCTAGAAGAGCTGTGCGGCTTTATGTTGACAAGCATTACAATGAGCCATCTATTTTCAAAACAATCACACTAAAAAGATTTACAGCACATTTACAAGATCTAGCACTAATTTTTTGCAAGAACACACAATGGATCACTATTAAAACACAGGCTTAGATCAGTCATTTGCCCTGCTAGGAGGCAGGGCTGTCACCTTCTTTGTCATCAAGACATGTAGGTGAGTGAAAGACAAACATAACGATGGATTTATGTGGTGCAATGTAATTTTGCTCTGCTTAAACCAAACATATGTATAGCCTAACAAATATCATGCCCTCCTGAATCCTGCTTCAAAATCCAAGAGCGTATCCATCAAGGCAATTACCTACATCAAAACCAGCTTTAAATTGAATGCCAGAAATCACAAAACACAGCAAGATCATTTCACAACAGCCTTGAAGCTCTGATCAGTTCTCCTGGGCATCACAGCCTGTGAGCACAGACTTCAGGAAAACTGCAAAAAATCCACCACTGTCTTCAACCAAGGCCCCTGACTGTGAATGCACTTCCACTGTGTAGTCAGGAGAATCATGAACAAGCTCTGGCCTTATCTGGAGCAAATTCACTCTGCCTGACATCTCAATCAACCAAGAGCCAAGTCAGCACAGTGTGGGGCCTGAGCTGGGGGAAGCCAATATCCCTTGTGCTTCAGCTCCCTTTTTGCTCCCATTTCGCAGTAGGATTATGAGGATGAAGAAAGTTATGTGTCAAAGTAGCAACTATCATGCTAGTGGCACCTTGTTGTTAAGGCAATGAGTAGGTCTGCGGAAAAGCAGTAAGGCATAAGAAGTGAAGAAAAAGGAAACAAATGTACTACACAGGGTGGAATAAAGTACGATTAAAACCCCACAACCCTATCTAGTAGTTATTATAGCTATTGCTACTCTAAATGTAGGTTAAAAATTGAGAAGTATAGCCAAGTTGCTCACTTTTAATGGATAGGTGTTTAAAACTACATGAATAATAGTTGTATAGCTTAAAAAGTATCATTTATTTCACTTGGACTATGAAAGCTGCTGTCTTCGATT
Organism: Grus americana; assembly: GCF_028858705.1. Taxonomy (NCBI): domain Eukaryota; kingdom Metazoa; phylum Chordata; class Aves; order Gruiformes; family Gruidae; genus Grus; species Grus americana. Next base: position 30,770,495 of record NC_072858.1, read on the forward strand.
CTGCAGGATCCAGGCATTCAAATTCCAAGAGTTAGTTAATCAATCAGTAGTACAAGAAATGAAAGGAAAATGATTGACACTGCTGGGAAATGACAAAGGCTCATGCACATCTCAGTTCCATCTTGTGGTTTGCTTGTGGTGGGAAGTCTTCTGGCAGTTAAGGATCTGGAGGCTGGACAAGCTGCACATTGTACATACTCCAGAGCCACACTACACCAAGACCTCAGTCCTCAAACATCTCCAAAAGGACAGTAAGGTAATTCCCTTGATCGCTCACCACTGGGCAACTCACATAGGTCCTTGTATGTCTGGGGCCCAAAATCAGTAATTTGTAAGTGTTTTCCTTCAATTAGGCTGTGCCAGCGTGCATCTCAATTTAAGTCTTGGTTATGAAGAGGAGATATATTACTATACAGAATAGTTATTGCCAGAAAAATACACTGGCCAGTTTCTAAAAAATGGGTGAGGGAAAGACCTATATGCTGCAGAAATTCTTGGTTCATACTTTTTCCCCTAAATACCAACTCAGTGAGTGCCCCTTTGTTTTTCAGGTCACTCTCCAATTATACATTACGTGTTCCTTCATTCCACAACCTTTAATTCTTTTCCAGTGTTGCAGAATTAACTGGACAGGGTTCTTAATCTTGTCTCTACAAAGAACTTGTTGTAATTGCAATGAATGCTTTCATTTTGCTGGTCTCTGAAATACGATTTGCAGGGGAAGGGGGAGTGTGGGTTGATGCTAGTCCCATCATTAATAACATTCTTGCAAGGATTGTAATGGTGGGAGTAAAAGCCCCAAAGCTTTTATATAATAATGAGCATGTGTGTGCACGTGAGCTGCTCCTTTAAGAAGCCTTGGGCTAGTGGAAGACGAGGGATCCGGAGAAAAGGCAGCCCTACAGCTATAACAGAGGGCAGAGGTTAAATCTGTTGGCATTTTTATCGCAAGTATGGTCACTGCATATCCTCTCCCTGAAGGCTTCACTGAATTAGAGGTATTTGCTATCGGCACTGCCCTGCTGGTAGAAGGTAAGCTCAGTGCGGGACTTCAGCAATAAGACTTTTGCCCCTTTTATTCCTGGTGGGAGGGGGAAGGAAAATTGAAGCAAACAGCAGTTGTGGTATGCTGATCCAGACCTATAGCGGTTACTGTGGCCACATCACCAGTACTTCTGGAGAGTAAATCAGAGTGAGCTGCAAGCTGTTTGCAGTGAAGATCTGCTCTGTATACACAGCTGACCTGTGGTGGGGAAGTACTTGCTACTTAGCTTTCTTTCAAGAATTTGGGATGTAAGATTTTGTTGTGAACTTTTAAAAGCAATTTATCTTCCTTGGGGCAAGGATGTTGAAATGGCTGATGATCTCTCAATAAAATTGGGCTGCTTGTTTTGTGGGCTGTGATGGCTGTCTTATAATCAAAGGTGATAAGTCCAAAATACCCTGTTAACTCCTAGCATGCATCCAGATTGCATTGGTAGTGCCACAATTAATGGCTGTTGGGTAAAAGTAACAAACAGAAATATAGTTGCATGAGATTCAAAAGCTCTCACAGTGTTAGGAAGCAAAATTTGAGGTAGGAGACCGTATTCATTTAATTTAGCCAACGTGGGCTTTTCTTAAGGCATGAGCCACTCACTTTGAGAGACTGCAACAAAACTGAATTTGTGTCTACCTGGCAGCTAGTGAAGGACGAGCTTGTAGCTAGGATTACTTTGGTGTCAGTCACTGGCGTCTCTTCTGAGCTATATCCCAGTCAGGGCCTGGGACTCCATCCCTGCACAGTGCTGCTCAGATGGGGTTGCAGGGATCGTGGGGCCCAACAGCAAAGGAAGAGAAGCTGTAAGCACCATCAGAATGGGATAAATGCCCATCAGCTCACCCCACGAACGTGCAGCATGGGAGAAAAAAGGATGCTCACCCTCTCCTTGCAGGCGAGCTCAGCTGGAAGGCAGAATTGTATCTGCCTGCAAAGGCAAGCTGGAAGAGCTGTGTCAGAAACTCTTCCCTGGAAAAAAGAGAGAGAAAAAAGCTTCTACTGCTGGCCCAGGGGCAAGCTGCTACCTAAACAGAAAGTTCAGGGCTAAACCTGGCCAACAGCCATTAAGCCATCTGCAGGGCCTGGCAGGGCCTGGCATGACTTTGCACTTCATTACTGAGGGGTGAGAACCAGCAGGAGGACAGGGACAGTGTTGGGTGCTGGCAGACTCTGACAGCTGGGGTCCTGCTGGGGAACGGCTGGTTGTGGTACCAGGCCCTACCAGCCCTCACCTGCCCACCCACCCACCTGTGCCTGGGGGCTGCAGCCTGCCAGGGACCTGCAGCTGTTGAAGTCCAAGCAAAGTACCTCCTGGTAACCTTCACTTAAAACTACATGTGGTCTAACATATTTATGTTTTACTAAGCACAAGTATTTTCTATAGGGTTTTAGGCAGAATGTGCCCAGCGGATTGGCAATAATACTTTATTGTCTCACTTGGAAGATCAAACTAAATAATTAAAGATTATTTGCTTTAAACTGAAAGAGGGTAGATTTAGACTAGATATTAGGAAGAAATTCTTTACTGTGAGGATGGTGAGGCACTGGAACAGGTTGCCCAGAGAATTTGCAGATGTCCCCTCCCTGGAAGTGTTCAAGGCCAGGTTGGATGGGGCTTTGGGCAATGTGGTCTAGTGGAGGGTGTCCCTGTCCATGGCAGGGGGTTGGAACTAGATGATCGTTAAGGTCCCTTCCAACTCAAACCATTCTGTGATTCTATGATTCGATTAATTCACTTTCTCAGAGACTCTGAGAGAAAGGCAATGAAGATCTCCTTTTTTGTTGCATCTTCTAAGTGCAGTTTGAAAAAAGTGCCGGGGAAGAGGAAAACATTGCATTCACTTTATTAACTGGACACATTTGCTGTTCTAAAAATGGAAACTCAAAGCTTTTTTTTTTTTAATTTAGTAAGTTCTCTATTTGTACACTCATGCTGGCCTTCAAGAAAGCAAAGTGGGGTGAAGCCTGGAGCTTCCAAAAACAGGGGAAAGATAGAAAAAAGTTGATATAGTAATAACTCTTCAGCTCTACTCTAAATACAGTCACTACATACCTCTCCTAAAAGCTTGATTGCATTTGGGAGAGTTGGCAGCAGCTTTACCCTGTGGGTGGGAGGTAAGCTGGCAGGGAGGAAATAAGAACAGCAGATCTCCAATGGCTCCAAATATTTCTCCAAGTATGTTGTGTAATGAAAGACGCACATCAGCTGTTACTATGGTTATGCCATCAGCCATTAATGCAATTAAGGTAGGAGCAGGATTTCTGACTAGACAAAATCATCCACCTTATGTAACTGCAGAATCAAGACAATGCGCATAAGTAACTATACTACTTTACAGAATTTGTGGATATGGATTTTTTCCTGTGCTACATCATTTCTCTTTCCAAGAAGAACACAAAGAAAAAGACATACTGCCTCTCATCTAACTGAGACTTAGAGATGGGATGTTGAGTCAGAGCCTCATCACAGCTATAATAATTCAGGTCATCTTGAAAAGGACATTAAAGGATAAAGCTTGAGTTTAAACCAGTGAAGAATGGGTTTCAGGGTGACACAGCTCTGTGCTGGGTGAATAGCTGGGGTTGCTTAGATGTTCCTCTCTGAGGACCAACATTACCTTGTATTTTTAAATCTATCAGTGACTGCTTTTTATAATTAGATTATTCCTTTCCATCTATAGTCTATTGACGAAGGGCAGTAATAAGATTGAGTTGGTGTGATTCAAGCACTGTCTAGGTTAACTTTAGACAGAAACCCAAAGGGAGGCAAGCTGACTGAAACACGGCTGAGGGATTTCTATACTTAAACACAAAAGAATGTTACAATTGATATTAAACACAACCCGCTTCTCTACCAAAGACAGGCCTGGAGACGTGTGCGCCAGCAGCATGTGCTGGCTGTCAGCCCCTCTGAAGCTGCCTCCTCTGCATCTCCCTCGCTCTGACCCACATTTCCTTGGATGGAGCCTGGCAATCGGGTTTCTCTATGAAAATAAAAGGCAGAAAATCTTACAAATAAGATTAAACCATTTCTGCTCCACATGACTGGCCATATCCCTGATGCAGTTTGAAGCATTGCCTTCAGCTGTCACCTATGACTTTTCTCCTGAAAGTCTTTGTAACTTGCGTGCGGACTGTGACCACTACAGATATATTCCCTGTGCATAAGTTTCCACACTAATTATTGTTCTCTCATTAAAAAAAAAACAGAAATACCATTATAGATATTTTCCATTTCCAGTTGAATCACACTGAACAATTCTGTATTTCAGCCCTGCTTGGTTTCTGTCTGAATGGCTTGACAATTATTTCTTTCCGAAAAATCAAAGAACTGCGAACACCCAGCAATCTGCTGGTTCTCAGCATTGCACTGGCCGACTGTGGGATCTGCATCAACGCATTCATTGCTGCTTTTTCCAGCTTCCTCAGGTATAGCTTCTTTTTCCTAAAGGATGCTCAGAAGAACCACATGAAAATTAACAGCTTAAGTTCTAAGAGGTCAAATTAATTAAATGACTCTCTTTCTAGCATACCACCTAACTTCTTGTTCTCTCAGTCTGAAACAGCATACTGAAACTCTATATAGTTCCACCAGGCAATCACAAGCAAACCATACTCAAAAAAACCTCACCACCCTATAAAATAGCTGATGAATAATTCCACCTAAGCAGCATATTTTTAAGCCCTGGAAATACCTTTAATAGAGAACAGAAATACATTTCAAGAATGTGACGATTTTATTCTCTCTTAATGGCTATTAAAACATTTTTGCAAATTAGCAAGTCAATAATAAGCTCCAATGAGGCTTTATTCAACACTATTTTACATCCTGTAGAGGTGACTCTTGTTTCACATATGTCTTACTGAAGTAAATAAAGATGCCTTTACTGAACTGGAGCTGAAAAGCTAAGGTCAATACATCGAAATGAACTTGGTTTTAACAGTTGCAGGACCTTTTCCTTTAAATGGGAGCAGAAGTTTCCCAGCCTCCCAAGAAGTCAGCTATCTTCTGTTCAGAGGGATTTCCAGGGGTAGTGTCCTAATGAATTATACTAGTGTTCTGTAAATACATGAGAAAGGAGATTGCTGAAGATTTCCACCTCACAGCCAGCTTTATGAGCATAAGAGTCAGGTTAGATGAACACAGAGAGAAAAAAAGCCATGGCTCCTTGCCATGGGTGACCAGGATATTGAAGGCAGATGTCTGCTACATGAGACGACCTCATGGTTCTTTTCATTCTATGTCTGCAAAGACATTTGAAGGCCTTGATCTTGCTATCAGGAGTAATTTTATTTGTTGTGAGCTTTTGTACTCTGTTGCACAGTGAACACTGACTTTCCAAAGTCCATTACTCATTTACTACTTTCACATGTTGACAAATTGGCTGCTGCCAGGGGTGCAAATTTTGAAGATATGGATATTTGGATGAAATGTAGATTTCAAATAAAAAAACCCAACTTTCCACACATAAATGCAGGGTTATTTTCTCCATATTAAGAGTAAAAATAGCTGTCGTACTATATCAGACACCACAACAATATAAATGCTAGCAAATACCTAAAGCCAACCACAGTAACAGCTTTCACAATGTTTCTCAGACTTAGAAAGCGCATGCACAGGCTATCATTTTACCCTTTCTGTTAATGCAATTTCCAAACATGTCTTCACCTTTTTCTATAATATTCTTAAAATATTCCTTGTTTGTTGACAGATACTGGCCCTATGGCTCTAACGGCTGTCAAATTCATGGATTCCAGGGCTTCTTGACAGCACTAGCCAGCATTAGCTCCAGTGCTGCGGTCGCCTGGGACCGGTATCATCACTACTGTACAAGTAAGGGTTACAATTTACCTAGCAACCTTACCCAGATCTTGCTATGAGATTATATAAGATTTCAGAAAATCAAAGCAAGCACATATTTATTATCTGTGTATCTTATATGTAAGTTTATTTATCCTACACACTGGAGATAAAGCAAATATAAACAATCTCTCCAAAGGACCTCTTCCCATACAGGGGGCACTAATCAACCACCTTCAGGAGATGTTTCCTCTTTCAGGTCACATCCAAGTCCTGACCCTCTTGCCATGCTTTCAGCCTCTCCATAAATAATCTTCAGTGTCCCAAACAAAATCCAATCTTCATATTGAAGAAAAATCTATGCACCTTGGGCTTCCATCCAACACCCTGCTGTGTAGCAAACAGATCTTCATGCCCATGCAGAGTTTACTAATTACAGATAAATTTCATGTAGCTAGAGAGCTGCCTCTGCAGATACAGCAGCTGGAACAGAGCCCACAGCAAAGCACTTCTGCAGAGGTACGACTGGGCAGACAGAGCTCAGCAGCCCTGCTGTGTGACACACAGGCACTTTGGGGCACAAGAGCCATTTGTGGAGTTTGTGCTACGTTCCAGGCCCCCTTATGAAGAGTGGAACTCGGTACATTTGTTCCCAAGCAAGGAGCAAATTATCTGAAAGATTCAATAAAAGTGTCAGAGCTATTTTTAAGTACTGCTAAGAGGAGGAATATGTTCTCTTTCTTGTCTTCATGAAGGCCATTTTTTGTTTTTTCTTGCAATTTAGTTTTTAACTAGCTCTGACACCTTAGCTGGATTTAATGGAAATCTAATATTAGACAGGGAGATCAACCCAGGAAAATAAATTTGCCTTTTTTTGTGGACTTACAAAAGAATATTTTTGATTTAGGTGAGAAAGAGAGACTGACAGGATTGTCTAATATATGGATTTATAGAGACAGATATGCTCTGTCTTTTTTCATAGAACTACCTCCCAAACTTTGGCAGTACCTGATTTATATATTCATGTAATGAGTGGAGATTTCTGCTGAATTAGGGTGCTGAGCTGGATTTGGTGTCTGCGGAGACTGCTGGGATTTGTGCTGAGACTCCGGCTGTGCTCCAGCCACCACTGCGGATAGGGAAAACGGGGGAATAACTGGACTCTCTTAGCACAGAAGTCGGGAAGCACAGCAAGGGGCATTATCATCAGCTGTAAAACAAACGAGCAGCCTTGTGAGCACTGGAACTGGCAAAACCTGCATTCTTGTGAATATAGTGCACAGGGATTATGTTTGCTTTTGTGTAGTAAGACAGACTTGTGCTGACTACGTTATGGGTGCTTTCATGGGGCCTCACCTCTCCCCAAACACCAACTTTCACAGTAAATGCAACAACTTAGTACCTGGCAGTCCCCACTTCCCTCTCCAGTTTACTTCTAAGCAGCCAACGTTTTCAAAAATTATTAGGAAAGGACTGAGTGACAAACAGAGGGTGAACAATCTCATGGCCCTCATTAGAAAAAGGGAAAGATATGTGATATGAAATACAAACTTATTCTGAAAGGACACCTTAGCACTCCATAATACTAGGAATGCCCTAATCTGCACTATTTGGCCATTTTGACAGTTGCATGGGAGCTCTGCCACCTGGGAGAAATGCATGAGGTCATTCCATGCAGACCTGCAGCTTTCGTGTCTCCTGCTAAAGCCAGGCCCTTTCCAGAGAAGGGAGGAGTCCAGAGAGCCCCACGTGACCGTACCATTCCCAAAAAAATTGTGTCCCTTTGGCAAGTCTGATAGACAAATGCAGCCCTCCTTTTCTTGTGCTAAACCACAGGTTGCCCAGACCACTTTACAACATATCTTCTAAACGAAAGTGTAAAATTTGGCTGGGGAAGAAACCACTGAGCTGCAACACTTCAATCCCCTCCACCATTAGCATCCAGACAACCTTCCAGGCATGGCCTCCATATGATTAAAGCAGCAAGTGGTAAAACACACCCAGAGCACACAGCGAACATGTTCAATCTGATGATCCCATTGAAGGTGGAAAGGTTGCCGACTTTTTGTTCCGCAACTTTTGTGAAGAATTCAGCTCAGGCAAGGCAATGTGGGGGTTTTTTTTCATGTCCAGGCAAAGGCCCCAAATAATGCAGGCTGTAAGCTAAATCCATACCAACATCCTTTGGACACTAAAATGTGTTTGGAGCTAGAAGAGTAGCATCTGTATTCTACAAGAGAGCCTGAAAACAAGCGTGTCTGAGGAAAGACATTTTACTCTCTGCAACATTGACTTTAAAGCTTTCGTGTCATGCACTCATGCAGTCAAGAGCATACTACATTAAGAGCACAGGCAGAGAGACCCTAAGGACACAAGATCCTTTACTTTGCTCAAATTGTTACTTACTCATGGCCAAACATTGCTGCTATTACTGAACATTTTGAACAACAAAACAAAAACAAAAACCCAGAAGTTTTAAAAGCCCGTGCTCTGTGGCTATTCCAGTAAAACCAGCCACTTCTACTTTCATCTTTCACATGCTGATTGCGAGGAAGATTAAATCATATTTCATAGATCTGATATACCAAGCCTACAGGCTATACTGTGTTCTCAATCCATACATTAAACTCCTGTTGACACTGGTGTGAGCTGCATGCCTGTACAGAAGGTATGAAATACCTTTGCCTAAAAAACAAAGCTATCAACTTTTATCTTCGTTCCTCAGGGACTGGTACTCCTTCCAGACTCAATTGCATCATCCCCAATGTTTTTGTTATGTCCTAACAGTTTCTGGGAAAACCTTTGTTGTGGCATTCCTCAGCTTGACACTTGATTATCCACTATCCATATTTCTAAGGAAGAAATATCTGATAAGAATGTGAGAAATTACTATGATGACGAGAAAACAATGGGACTTTTCAGCCATTCTGGATGCTAGTAACACAAATATATTCACCAACATCCTCGAAATTAACCAAGTTTTTAAATGTGGAAGTCAATACAACCCTCAGTGACAACTAGACAAGTCACTCATCAGAAAACAGGTTGATATTGATTGGCATATTGAAGAAAATAGTATGGCCTCTAGAGTTTCAAGACATTTTACTCTTCCTTCTCTTGCTTTCTTCCTCCCCAGGCAACCATGCTGGGCAATGCGCTTTTCATCCCCTAATCTGGCTTTGGGGCCTATGAGATACTACTTTCACAGCAAGGAGGAGAGAACTACAGAAAACTGTAGCCTAAAGTATGCAATAAGAGGAGAAAAGGTGGGGAGTCTGAAGGGTGTGAATGTCAATCACTAGCAAGATGGGAGAACAGCATATTGTATTTCAAATTTTGATCAGTAAGGGGAAAAGGAGAAAACAGACGCAGTTTTATGTTAGTGCCTGACAGTGAAAGAGGAAAGGGCAAACTCTGAGGAAGCTGTCTATCAATAGCCAAGTATTGAGGACAGAAGATGACATTTTATGTCAAGGTAGATATTGTTAGTTCTCCCTCCCTCACCATTCAAATGAGAAAAATGTCCTGAATTATGTTCTTAACACAGCAAGGAAGGAAGGAAGCAGCAGCCTGGGAGGTGTCACTGGAGCTGGGATCAAGCAGGCAGAGGGCAGCTGGTGGACATCCCAGGGGGTCAGCAATCTGAAAGCAGGCAGCCATCTACCACAGAGACATCTTTGCTGAAGGCATTTCGATCTAACACACAGTTCATTTTGGTGAGAGGGTAGCACACAGCTGTCAGCAGGTTATGGAGAGAGGAAGGAACCTGGTCAGTTTTTTACCTTTCATAACCATAGCTAACAGTTACAGTTTGAAAAGGAAAGAAAAAAATCTAGATGATTTTACACTTGCATTTAAGAATTAGAGGGAAATGAAAAATCTGAGGTAATTTATGTCAGTACTTTTCTCAATATTACAAGAGAAAAGACAAACAAAATCAGCAGGGACTTTGCAGCAGCATTCAATTTCAAGAAGTAGAATTCCAGTAAGTTTTATCTAATTCTTAACATTCAAGGAAATCTAGGTTGTTGTATCAGTATTCAAAGATTAGCAAACTACCATTTGCTCCAATTGCAGCTGTCAGTTCTGTCAAATTAGGAGCATGTCCTTACCTCCTGTCACACTGCAGCCATCCTGCCACACTTCCTTCATCTAGTCTTGCACCTGCAAATCAAGACCCGGTTTTCCCTGACAAAATGCCAATATTTATACAGATCTTGCATTTTCACTGAAGCAGGAGGTAATCACCAAGACAGCTTTATGATCATGAATAACCACAGCAAAAAAATTAATGGAGTAAAAAAATCCCTTTATTAGGTTATTTTAAAGAGCTTTTTCTAATTATATGGACAAAAGAAGCTATTACACAGTGCAGCTTTCTTATTCCTACAAAAAATGAATACTTGTGAGCACCGGTGACTGGTGTTTTTGCACTTCAGATGAAGTACATACCAACACCTATTTTACTTATGACTGATACATATTTTCCCTTATAAGACTTTCAGATATTCTTGTCTTTGACAAGCTTTGCCAATTTTAAGTGATGTATGCCATTAAGTCTGCTACAAGCCGTATTCTTCTGGAATATATCAGCCATTAGAATTCAACTATTTCCAAGAATGAGGAAAAGGGACTTTTTTCCCCTCCATCCTAGAAAATCCTCTTGACCTTTTGTTTGAGAAATTCCTTTTAAACACCAGCCTGAGATCTAGCTGAAAGATAGCCACTGTGTCAGAGATGTATTTTTTGCTCTTTCTGTGAAAATCAGCTAAATGTTTGACCAATTTATAAATCCTCAAAAAATGTAAATTCATAAATGTTCCCACAGACTAAAGATGGAGAAATAGCTTATGACTATGTCACTAAAAACTGGCCAGCATAGTCAAAAAGATTGTTCCATGCTCCATCTAGTATTTCCTAAAATTTAAGCTTTTGACATCACAATTTTAGTACTCTTTAAACAACAGGCGGTTTTTTGTTTATAAGAGTGACCTCTTTCTGTTCCAAAGCAATTACAGAAGCCATTTAAAATCCCCTGGATTAGTATTTCACTGTATGGAAAAAAGAAGCTTCTCTCTTGCTTTTCAAGGAGAGAAAGCCAGAGCACAAGAGTGATTAGACTTAATAGGACCAAATTGCCAGCTCTGGGCCCTAATTAAGAATTATATCCTTAAGCATATGCTGAACTCCATATATACACATTTAACTGAATTAGGACCTGCATGGCTATTACATTAAATTTTATCAGGCCAGAAAAGGCATTTAAGGCAAAGCAATGGCCTGCTCTGCACAAAAACAACTGAACTGCTCTCGATGTGCTCTCTTGCTGTTGGCCCTCTCAGAGGAGGACATTTTTGCCATGTGAACGGAGCATGATTCTTTCACTGTTCTTGTACTGAAAGTATTTTTTCTGGGTAAAACTAAAATAATATCATGTTTGTTTAATATTACACTCATACATTTTTAGCTACTTCAGATGTGTCATTAAATGTTTTCTGGAGGCAGCTGATTTCACTAGGACTATTTCACCATTAGTCTCATTTTGCAAAAGGCCAAATCCAGAAGGTAAAATTTAAATTTGTAAGTTCTGATTCTCTCCTTTTCTAGTGTCCAAAATGGAACTCCTTAAATGTGAGGAGAGAGAACATATGAACTCAGCCCCAGAAATGAGATTTCCAAATGCAGGCTGTTGAGATATGCCTGGTGCCAGACTCCATTATTGCATGGTCCTTTTATTCCACATCTAATAAGAAAATGGTGTGCCCTACCTAACACCGATGGAGAAGTAATGAAAATAAACTTTCCTCCTTTTACCTCACAACTTTATTATTGCTTGCACGCACCCCAGCTGGTAGCACATGGGTCCAGATTAAAGACATGGCACCAAGAGACTGGGGAGCATGAAAGACACCAGACGTGGTGGGAGCCAGTGGATCAAGAGCTTCCCCTGCTTTTCTGTGCAAGGCAACAGCCGGGAAGGTGAGATTTCCACCAACCCCGCCATGCACACATGCAGGCAGCTGGATCAGCTGCCCCCTGTCAGTGCAGGCACCCACGGGCTGCCTTCAGCATGCCACCAACACTGCCCTAGCAGTTGAGGGCAATTTTTGTCAATGCTAGGATCTTTTCCTTATGTGCAAAGGTCCATAAGGTGCCAGTGTGTGGCTAGGACCCAGTGGTACTAGAGTGCCTTGGTCAGGGCCCATCATGATTTAAGACCTTCACGATACTGCAGTAGTCCATGAAGTGAAAGGATGGGGTGGAAAGAGAGCAGAGTTTCTGCCACAAGATGCCACAAAAAAATAATTGGTATTAACTATCTTACAGGAATTGCTGCAAAACAAAAAAAACCCCAAGATTTAGTTTGGGTTTGGTTTGGGTTTTTTTTTTCCAGAACATCAAGAGGGCTTAGCACTTACAAATTTGTCTTCCCAAAGCAATAAAGCTACTTTGGGCATGAGCTTGGTTTAAAAGAAACACAACTGAGATCCAGGTTTCAGTGCAGCTGCCTTTGATAATGCCTTCTATGTTGCTAGAATATGTGAAACACAAAAAAAATACTGACAGCTTGTGTAATAAGCTTTGTCCTGATTGAATATCAAGGTAGAGTTGTGTAAAGCCAAGCTACAAGAACCACTATGTAGAACACAAATGGAACGGAAACCTTGGATGAGTAACAACTCTAACACGCTTGTTTGAGCATATACCTAAATAGGATGCCATTCTGAAAGATACAACTTCAGCTACATTGCTTCTTTGGACTGGGAGATTAAGAATAGTTACAAGTTACTAAAAAGTTTGACTCGTATTTCTAGTCCCCTAAATCAGAAACTATTCCTTTATTTTCATCTATTTCATTCTAGAGTTATATTATGTCAGTACTACAAAGCAATATTTAAGCCTTTGCAGCCAAAGTATATCTTCTATATAGGAATCATACAAAAGACAGATATTAGTCATTATTAATCATTCTTCATTAGTAATTATTAAAAAATAATGTTTTAAATGACTAAAAATCAATAGATTTTTTGTAACTAACCCTATACACTATTATATTAAAAAATGGAGCATTTAATAATTTTCTTTACTTTTTCCTTGAAATTTAAATTGCAATGTGTGCACCTTTCTTTTACCATAACTAACTTTTGAACACCTGCACCAAACAATTTTTCCAAGTTGATTTTTAATGTAATTTAAACTCTGATTTTTTCCCTGGAGAACCTCTGGAAGATAAGAAAAAGGACAGAGGTAGAATCAGCATTCCTATAAAACAGCAATTTCACTAACACACCTACTTTATTATGCTTCTTTAAAATACACAAGGTCAGTACAACACAAAACAACTACTGTAGAGTTTGCAGTCCTTGCCAGAGCTGCTGCCTTATGGGGATCTCCAGCCTGTGCGGGCCCCCACATGCTTTCTACCCATGAGTCAGCCACGTCTGATCCCATAGCAGGGCCTCACCTCACACATCTCACCTCCAATCCTTCACCTTTCTGAGAAAGGTCAGAATTGGCCTGAATTTTCCCGGCCTGCTGTCATGATGCTGCTGTTAAGGGCAGACAAAAAGATTGCTTCTCAACCTCAGTGAAAATTACATCATTACTTCTCCCTAATGGGAGATTTGATTAGAAAAGAGTAGTATGAAAAGTCACTGTGCTCCTTGCTGGTGCAGCTGGCATCATGGGCTATTCAGCATGGGCATGATTATGGACGTTAGCCTTGATAACAAAATTATCCAAGCCTTTTTACATGCAAGCAGTGAGGCTAACACAATGTCCTGCAGCAGCAGGGAAGCCTGCCTGCCTTTTCCATGAAGAAATACTTCCTGTGTCTTCTGAAGTTTCCTGTCTTTCATTTCAATCATTGACCTATTCCTATGGTATTTTATGGAACTGGATGAGATAGGTACAAGTGATCATTTTTATTATAAAATTAGAAAAAAATTACTAATGCTGAGCTTCACATTTCCTGTTCCAGGCTAAGCAAGGATCTTAAGGACAAAATAATTCAACCAGCAGTATTTTTAGAACAAGATCTGTTGTCAGGTTGTGTATATGTATTCACTTATATATTGATGAGCAGCAATTTTAGAACAGGGTACATTTAATATCCAAGCGTGCCCTGCACTCCTGGCAGGGCAGGAAGGAAGCAGGCAGGGGCCAGGGAGCGTGTGCATAGTCACATTTCCAATCTGACCCCCACCCTGCACTGGGGCTGTAGTTCTTCAAACCCTACTTATTCCATCATCCTGTTCTTTCTACTCTCTGCCTCATCTGAGTCTCTAAACATGTTCCCAAATCACAAGAATATAATGTTTGTAACAGCAGCTGTATCTCCAGTGTGATACAAAGCTGAGCAGTAATACAGCATTTGTTGAAGTAAAGCACACGAAAGGGAAGTACACTTTGTTGTTTCCTAAAGTCTAAAAGTTTCCTTCATATTTTATGCTTTATGCAAGGTTGATTCCTCCAGACTCAGGTCAGTTTCAGGCTTCAAAACACAGACAACTTGTTCTGCTTAAGGCCCAGGGCACTTGGGTCTGGCCTCACAGTGGGCTGCCCGCTGGTTTCGTTCCGGGCATGAAGACCCCCTTTTCTCTTCCCACAGGGAGCAAGCTGCAGTGGAGCACAGCCATCTCCATGATGGTGTTTGCATGGCTGTTTGCTGCCTTTTGGTCCGTGATGCCCTTGCTGGGGTGGGGGGAATATGACTATGAACCCCTTCGAACCTGCTGCACCCTGGACTACAGCAAAGGGGACAGGTGAGTGCGGGGCCAGCTCCCAAGGGGGAGCGGAGGCTGCCATCACCTGGGGTGGCCTCAGCAGCACACCAAAACCCCCAGCTGTCCCCCATCATGGTTGCTGGGACAGATCTCCACCCCTGTGGCTGGGGCAAGACAGGCACAACCTGAGGCTGCCTTGACTTGCATGGCTGCATGCAGGAACAGCTGAAGTCAGCTTCCTCTGTGGGAGAGGCTGGTGCTCAGGCTTCTGCCACTCCCTTGCTCATCTATAAGCTACATCTTTTCTGGATTTAGGACTTGAAACTCTTTCAGAATGGTTTTGTTTTTATGCAGTCCAGCACAGATATCTGAGTAGGGATGCTGGGGTTTAGAAACCAAACACCTGTTGTGATTTTCTACAATACTATCCATCCCACACATAACAGCATGGCACAACTTAACCGGCCTTCAGCAAATGCTGCACCTAAAGCATGTTGACAAAACTAGTTTTGGCAATTTTAAAAATACAAGTTAATGAATATTTACAGCAAGTTTACAGAGATGCCCTAGAGAGGAATTAACAACCTCTTTTTTTTCCTTTCCTCACTGTTTCCAGAAACTATATCACATTCCTTTTTGCCCTGTCCATTTTCAATTTCATGATCCCAGGCTTCATCATGCTGACAGCCTATCAGTCCATCCACCAGAAGTTCAAGAAAAGTGGTCACTATAAGGTAAGAAAGCTTCCTCAGCCCCTGCAACTGCCTTGCCAAAATAGGCCTGCATCCAATAGAGACAAAGTCCTCAAAAAGCCAATTTCTTTCATAAAGGCTTTGGCACAGCTCCTTCTGTGCTAGCTCCTCAGTGTTAATTGAGTAGGACGGTCGCGCAATACAGGATGGGGCCACACAGAAAGTTTGTGAAAACCTCATCCTCAGAGATTTCAAGATTTGACCAGCCAGCCACATCTGCCCCAACCTAGTGCTGTAAACAGTTCCCTGTCAAAGCACAGGTCGATCTAGTGACCCTGAGGATTCCCCTCCACCAGCAATGGTCCAAATCTAGTCACAAAAAAACCATGCAGCATGCAGAATATTTGCTAATAGCATATCAATATTTATCCAGAGTAACTTTGCTCAGGAAGGATCATTATTTCCTGCTTTGCTACAGGCTCTTAGTTTATCACTGAGGAAGTCAGCCAGCACTGCAGCACTGCAAGGAAACATGCAGGCACCCCGGGGGGAGGAGAAGGGCCTTCCTATACACTCTGTGTTTACACTTGGCTGAGGAAATCGAGAAATCTTTATGAGCTGGAAACAAAGGAATCGGTCTGGTGTGGCAGGTTTATGGGAATGTAATGTGGTGATTATATGAGCTGTTTCCTTAGATGCAGGCTATACAGTCTGGGGCACTATGGATGGCTGGCAGGCACAGCCCGACCTCTGCACTCAGTAAAGACAGTCACTTCTCAAGGGGGATGTTATACCGGCAAAGAGACAGTCAGGCATACTGGTTTGTAGCTGTCTGGAATAAATACATGTGCCCTCTGCATATTTCTTGAACAAATCTCAGTATTTGTTATTATAAGTCTCTTTTTTTTCCAGTGAGTTTATGCAATAGTGTGTGATTTCCTTCTTATGATATTCTGTAGCTGTGCAGACTAGTTATGATGCAGAAAAGCTAAGGATTAAATTATCATTTCCCTATTCATTAATATTTGTAAGATACTTGAGAATAGCTGGCCATGAACATCATGGATAAGGCCCTAGCACAAAGGACAGAGGAATCCTACTACCACAACAGGGATGCCACTGCATCCATCTGTTGCACTGCTGTTGTAGTGTCTTCACACAGTTTATTTGTCAGCAAAAACTCTAAGAAGTTAGCAAAATGGGGTTCCTTTTTATCTGTTTTTAAATTTACACATTGCCCTCCCCCCTCAGCAGCAATTACTGGCCATGGATTCTATGTCTGGCTCACACACTCATTTAACTGATGTACCATAAGGTGCTTTGTCACCTCTGCCCAGGAGCAACTGCCACTCTCCACCCAGCCCCCAGTAACAGGACTTTGGGGCTTGCCGCATGGGCGGCCCTCGATGCAGAGGGAGCGGTGCTCCGACATTGACAGCAAAGCAGCAATGCTACAGCATATCCTGGCTAATCCTCTCCTGCTACTGGACATAGACCATGGTCTCACAGGATCTGTCCCATCTGCTTGTTGCAGTGTGCGGTTGTGAAACACAAAGGAATTTATTGCTCTTGTTTTTCAGTTTAATACTGGTTTACCATTGAAGACACTGGTCATTTGCTGGGGTCCCTATTGCCTTTTATGCTTCTACGCAGCAGTTGAAAATGTGATGTTCATTTCACCAAAATACCGCATGGTACGTCTATGCCACTCGAGGGAATTCAAATAACGACATTCTCCTTACTCTCCTCTCTCCATTCCTGTGGAAGAATGCCAATTTACTCACAATTGGTTTTACTTGTTTTAACATATATAACAAGTAGATTGTTTCCTCAAAGCATTCTGTTCATCTACCACTTTTAAGGCAAAACAGCTAAGCACAATGATACAACAGGCATTATATTACTGCTTTGATCAAGCAACAATTTAGGAAGGCAGGAGTTTTTTTCTTCAGCAGTCAGTTAGGGGTCTGCAGTCTGTACTGCTTCATGGTTTGTAGGAGCTTTTTGTGTCCTTCCCAGGGTCAAGTACCAGCTCAAAATTTTCAATTTTGAAGAGACTGTCTCATTCATTTTTCTAATACTTCTCTGTCCTCACAGAAGCTGCAATCGATCACTCATAAGGTTATGCTGCCTCCTTTTTTCCCTTTTTTCTATGAGTCTTGGCTCTGAGACTGCCTCTGGGACTCAGTAATATCAAATCAAATCTTTCAACTTTCATTCAGTCCCCAAATCAGCCCAGTTTCAGGTCACCAAATGCATTACTGTACTCAGGTATTCAGTATCCCACATAAAATGTGACAGCAATATCAGCCCACTTATCCATCAGAAGGTGTCCACAGCACACCCTTCACTCCTCCTAAGTGTTTGTATTCACTCTCAACTGAAATATCTCAGTTTCAAGCAATGCTGATCTAAATTCTTTCTCCTGGAGACTGTAATTTCCTGATCAAGGGCCTCCAACTGACCAAATTGCTTTTACCTCTCATCCCTCTGGGGGTAGCAAGCTACTGCCATTGGAGACAGGCATTTCTTTGGTAAAGGGAAACAGAGCCTAGGCTAAAATCGGCCCATTGGCTCCTCAGTGCATTTTCCTATTAATAAATATTGTGTCTCATGACAGATTCCTGCTGTTATTGCCAAGACTGTGCCAACGGTGGATGCCTTTGTATATGCCCTGGGGAATGAGAACTACAGAGGAGGAATATGGCAGTTCCTCACAGGACAGAAGATTGAGAAAGCAGAGGTTGATAACAAAACTAAATAAGCCATTATGGCATTAAGCAAAATTAATGCAGGTACATCACTGAAAGCAAAGTGGTAGAGGAAACTGTGTGCATTCTCCGATATGTATGTGCAAAGGTGGTTGCACATTGGAAAGGCTGTGCATTGGCTACAAGCAATGAAGTACTGAAAGAAAGCCCTCCAAACCATCACAAGCTGCTTGTCCAACAAGCTGCCATAAACCTGTGTTTATTGTCATCAGTCTCATTTTATATGTCACTGCAAATAAACTATGTGCTGGAAAGCATTTTTTTTTCCTGATACACTGACATAAAAGCTCAGCAAATTAACTGAAGCAAGGTATTCGTTTATCCAGTGAGGCCTCCTCAAATCAATCTGTGCAGTTTGTCCATATGGTAATGTCTGCATTACTAAAAGATTAAAGGAGTATCCAGTATTACACCACATGTCTATAAATAGCTTGTTCATCTGAACAACGCATTTTCAATGCACCCAAAATGGGAGTTCCCAAATTTCCGTGATGAATCTGCCATCCTAATTCCATAAAAACATTTTACTGGGCATTTTACCGCAATAAGGAATATTGGCTTGGCTCCTATTCAAATGAATTAGTATGTGACATTCAGCTTTGTCACACACTAAACTGCATCAGATTTTGCAGCTACTGCTTACCAAGACAATCAACAAGCTCATAGTCCATCATAAAAACATTCATCTTTTTATCGAACACTGAGCAAAACCTAAAGGGAGGTATGGGTCAGATTCTGTACTAAAAATGTCATAAGAATAAAAATTAACTTCACATCTGCCATTACATTCCCTCTACATGAGTGAGAACAATCATTGAATTGGTTGTGACTAAAGCGTTTGAGCAATTAAAAAGCCACTTATTTTATAATTATCAGAATTCATATATATATAGTAAACATTAGAAATGTCCATTTTAAATGTTTGTATTTGCTCATGTTGCTCACATTGCCTACAGGATGAAAAACTCTCAGTTGATGCTGCCTTTTACTACAAGACGTGTCTGAGAATGACCCATTTGCAAAAAAAAAAAAAATGTGCATGATACACAGAATACGAGAGATTGTGCACACAAAAAGCCAAACCTAATTGATTCTTACAGGGATTGTATGGTTCATTTCCAAACATTGACAGTGAAAGAGCTTTTGAAGTTCACCAAAGAAAAAGCTGATCTGTCCCTATGATGCTTTTCAACATATTAGAAGGGAAAACAGTTGTGCATGGGTTACAAAAAGGGAGATAATACAATCCTGGAAGCTAAACAATCAGTGGATAGAGGCAACATTCCCTTCATGGCTAGAGAAAGGAAATAAATGTCATTTTGTCACAAATTAACCAGCAGGATCCCATTTGGAGATGTGCTTTGGGACTTGTGAGGCTCAATCCAGTCACAAACTACTTGACAGAGCAGCGAATAACACCATTACAAAATTGTTCAGAATAATCACATCTAAAGCTGACAGCTAAGACTTACATCTTAGGTATACATAATATTGAGTGAGCAGATGACAAAATGTTTGCACTGATAAGTGCAAAATAACATGTATGGGCAAAAAATTACCTTTAAGTATGTATCTACAGTGACAGGCTCTGAATCTGTAATTATCTCTTTCTCAGGAAAGAGACCTGGGCAGGTCTTGAAATCATCAGTTCATTTGTCAGCAGGGTCATACTGACAAATCCCAGCGGAATGCTAAAAAACACTAAAAAAGGAATAGGTAACAAAAGAGGACACATGATCATACCACTTGAAAGCCACTGTACTTAGACTTATTGAATAGGGTGCATAGTTTGGGTCTTTCCAGCTCACAGAGAATATAAGCAAGCTAGAAAAGGTCCACAGGGATGATCAAACATAAGGAGAAACCCAAACACAGTAGGGATGAAATGAAGGAGAGTGCTGGCTCAGAAGAGGTAGCTGGTGAGGAGCCAGAGACAGCCTTATGAACCAGGGGTTCAGAGGATGTGAAGGTGGAATGATCGTTCACTGCTTCCAACAGCACAAGAATGATGAGACACCCAGTAAAATTAAATTGAGCTGTGTATTTTCTGAAGTTCACAGTTTGAAGAGTGTTCTTCACATTTGCCTACTGAAACACATTATGGTTTACATAACAATACTATAATAAGGTAATAAATAACAGCTTAAGACATTTGGTTAGGGTCTGAGACCCCTTTGGCTTAAAGGGAACATACCGCAGTTGGGAACTCATCTCAGGCTCTTAGTCCATTTTCAGATTGATTTTTGACTTACTCTTACTGTAAATCTTTTATTGTGGGAGTAGAAAGCAGCAGAGCTGTTTCTTCATTCTGTCGGACAGCTACAAATTTTAATGTGCTTCTGTTTGTGTATTCTTTTTCATATTTTATTACTGAAAGCTAGCAATGAGTAAATCCTAGTATTATTACTTAGTGAACATAAAGTTGCTTAGTGGTATTCAGGCTTTGAGACGAACAGGGCCTCTGTCCTGAGCAGCAACCAAAGCTGTCCTCTATGGCCGCACTGAAGAAATGCAAGCTAACAAAGTCACTGAAATCTTTCAGACCTAGGGATGGTGCAAAACTTACAGACGTGCTTTGAAGAACACGGGGCATGTTCATATAGCCCAGTGTAGTGCTATAAATTGAGACCACAGCAGAGGCAGTACAGGGCATTACAGTTACATGAGAACAGGCTGTCCCACCCGAGAGGCCTCCCACAGCTCTCTGGAGCAAGAGCTCACTTCAGATGGCTCCCTGTACGCTGTGTTCCGCTGAGTAGCTTTGAGCTCCAGTTGCTCCCATCTCTCAGAAATCTCACCTGGTTTCACAATGCACCCCCAAAGCTAAGGATGTACATAAAACCTGTATCATTTCTCCTGTCATTCATCTCCATTCCAAATACCTTAAACGAATGCTTCTCAACCAGTCAGGCCCATAGCTGTCCCAGCCTAGGGGCTCCTTCATACAAGTTACAAAGGCTCTTGACTGAGCGAAGAGATTTATCCTTAGCACAGTCAGCCTTCACCACAACAGCACTGGCCCAGTGCCCTCCGGCACTACTGGCTGTCCAGATCTTGCCAATGAATATCTGCTACCACCGTGATAAAGCCTGTCACAACAAGGTCCCGTATCTCAAGTACGTTATGCTGAAGCATGCAAAATCCCATCATGTTTTCACACTCGGGAGAATCTCAGATGGTTAAGAAGAGAATTTGTATTACCCTGACCAAAGTACAGACCAGGGGGTTATGCAGGGGCTGCAAAACACTCCCATACAGATAGGGGGAAAAACCCCAAAACATAAGAACAAAAAAAAGGAGAAGAGTGTAACCCTTGGATGCTTTCAGCTTAAACCGGAACAGCCAATCTGAACATCAGTGATTAACAGCTGTCCTGTCTTGAAAGATGAGTGGCTACAACCTATCCACTTCTAAAAAATAGTGGCACTTCAGGCTACTTCACATTAGCTATTGCAGCCCTTTGTTGGGGAGGGTTTGGACAATTGTTCACAATCTAAATAGAAAAGTGTGCCTCTCCTTAGGGTTCAATTACTTGATTCAGTATCCAACCACGCTTAACACAGTGATCTGCAGTATTATATCCAATATTACCAAACCACCCCACTATCCTTCTTACAGGCAGTCTAATTCTGCTCATTTTGCTCATTTGTGTCAGAGTGAGTATTTTGATGCACTGATTAAAAACAGACTTCTGAAGAAGAAATAGGAGGCAATTATTCTTCTTTATCCCTAGACACAAACAGCATAATTTCTTCAGGTTTTCTTTCAGCAGACAGAAATGCCTCACACCTTAAATAGCATCTCTTGCAGTCCTATTTTCAAGGCTATTAAATGCCCACAACTCCAAATGAAGTTACTGTGTCCTCAATAATGCTGCAAATCAAGGTCTTGCTGACTCAGCTTTCCTGCCCTGCCCACACTTACAAACACCCCACAGTTCAATAAAAGGGAGTTGAGTTTTTCTGCAGTACACATTCTTCATGTGCTCCATACACTTTCTGATGTATTTTTCCTAACACCTCTTGTACCTCTGATCAGGGCATTACAAACCAATTTAGGAACAGGGCCAGGGGAAGAATTTGCACTGTTCCCAGTCTATCATCATACTACTTTTAATTGCATTACTGTAAAACAGTGAAGTGAGCTGGTTTTGTCACCACAGGGGACAAAAGGATTGCCAAATTCCTAAACATGTACCTAAATGCAAATGACTGGTTTGGTTCAACAAGTTGGGATATATAAACTAAAAGTGTAATGTAAGATCCTTATAATTTAATAGGAGCAAGTGTTACAAGTACTTATCCTTCCTGTCATGTCTCACTTAAATTTCTGTTCATATTTCACCTGTGAGGATGGCTAAGTGGAGACTCAGACCTCAGCTTATGATATTGAGAGTTTGCATTTTGGAGGTAAAATGCAAAAATATTTGGTATTATCTCCCTTGATACATATTCACAGTTAGAGATTATTCATCAGAGGATTACAATCAGTGGTCTGTATGAGCTACCCTATACAGGCTAACATAGTAAATACTCCGAAGGTGCTTTTTTCTGAAAACAGGCATTCCACTTTCGGCAGAGAAAAAGGAAGGATGGACCTGTTGCATTAAGATTATGTAAAATAATAAGAGGTTTTAAATGGTGAACACACATCCACGCACCTGTTTTAGGTGGTGTTTGGAAATTTACTAATGTAAGGTAATCTCTTGTGTATCATTAAAAGACAAAAGGGTCCAAAAATAACAGCAACAGAAATCACAAAAATTTTAAGATCTCAATAAGATGCAAGTCAGAATGATTATGAATACAATTAAAATTGTACATGCAAGACTTCAGAATTATTATTTTTTCTGTACTTTAAGATCCTTGGATTTCCACAAGCAGGATTTTTTCCTGTCTTAACCATGTTTGAAATTTTTCAAAACAGATTTTGTTCAGAACACAGCATCAGATCATAGAACTGTCAGAAGAGGAGAGCTAGGGCTGAGTAAAGGCGCTGTGCTGGGCTACAGATTTTCCTTGTTTCAGAAGAAGCAGGAGACAAGCTCAGGGCTCAGCCTCCTGCACACTGGTTAGACATGGCTCCTCTGAACAATGCCAGAGGCAAGACAAGGGAGCTGAAGCGAGCTGCTACCTCCTTTGAGACTCTCACCCACAGAAATAGTCAACACACCTAAGAATTTGCACCTAAATGTTGATTTGGTGTCAAGAAGTATTTCAGATGCAGATTCAATTACCTGTTTTAAAGGAATCTAGTTTTGATTAACCTAGGTTTTAGATTAATGTAAACTAATTAAACACTCTTTAGAAATGTGCTTCAGAGGACAATACTTAATTCAGTAGGTCTCTAATGGTAGAAAATGTGCTTCCTTTTAATAACAATTTGTTCTTGGGAATCTGAAAAATAATTGCATAGTTATAAAGCAAGGTCTAATATCTTAATACAGTGCTATCATAAGTCAAGTTTTGAAAATAATTATTTCTAACTGGTAGTAGAAGAATGCAACTGTAGAAAGGCAAGTATTTGTGGCCTACAAACACATATACCTTATTTTTAAAGAAGGGACTGAAATGGTGACAGCAATAGTTCACTTACATATGAAAACCAGCAAAGAAAGTTATGTAATTGGAAGCGGAGAGCAAACTTTCAAGTCCTAACAGCAAGAGTTCTAAAAACATGCTTTAGATCTCGCCAGTGAAAACAAACTGTGTTTTGGCAGACAACAGCTGGAGGCTCTAATTGCTGGAAAAGTCACTATTTGAATTTTCTTGGTGAACAGTGAGATAACAGATTTTTTCCCTCATGGCATTCAATGATTTGCGCCCACTGCCCCAAGATTTGTTCCACTGAACTACACAAGGAGGTGCCACGGCATTCTTGATTTCTCCCTCCATAAACTAACCCATCATTCAAATACAGGCAGTTTTGCAAGCAAATTAGATGAGAGGTCGTTGTGCTGAAATGCAGCTGTACAAGCAGAAGCTTAAGGATGCTATTAACTACAGATGGGGCAGGGGCAATGCAGTTAAACAAATAGAAGGAAGACAAAACCAATGCTTTGATGGCAATATTTGTTAGCTCTTTCACTACTGAACCAGAGTCGGTTTGAACCTCAAAGCTGATCAGAGCTCCACAGTTATGCTTCTAGCCCAGCAACAGATTGAGTGACAGCATGTCCTAGATATCACATTGAATGGCACCTCTGATGTATGGATCAAATGCTGTATTTCCCAGAGGGCTCCACAACCTTTCTTTCACCAGGAAGATTTTAACTTTCTTGAACTAGCTGCCAAAGAAAAATCTTAATGGAGACAAGACAGTGGGCTGATTTACTGAGTTAGCCCTTTATATACAAAGGGACTACATATTGAGACACTTGGCAGAGACATGCAAGATAGCCAGCTCCTGGAGGATAGTCTTCAAGCCTGAGTTTGATACATAAGCTCTCCCCCAAAAGTGGGATCCACACATAAGGTAAGGAAAAGCATCTTAGACTATAAATCTGAAAATAGTGGGTTTTGTTTCATATCCTGCCTGCTTGGCGTTTGGCACCACATTGAGCCACATCCCTGCAGGCTGTTTTCAGCAAGGATTCAAAATCTGGGACTAGGCAACTTGAAGCCTATCATTTCATATAATGAGCAATAAATCACCGTTATGGCCAAAAGAGATGCTTTTATACAATAGCACTCCTCTGGGAGTGGAGGGATTCAAATCCATTTGTCCTTATCCTGATGGCAGTGAAATATACATCTTCTCTTGCCCAGGAGAGCCACCAGACTGTTACAAAACTCTTCCATTTCCCTATTGACACCATACCCCTTGCAGAAAAAAAAAAAAGCAAGATTTTGCCTACAGGTAGAAAATGAGAACAAGCAATTTGGAATTGATTTGACTAGAAGGGAAGAAAATTGGATCATGATGTTTGCTTCCAGGAAGGATAAGCACTTGTGACTAATGCAAAGGCTCATGTGTTGCTAATGAACACTTGACTTTCTCCAATATACTTGTGAGGATGAGTAAAATATGACAAATTACACCTCCTATGGAATTAGCACATAACATTTTATGGACTAAAAACTAGGCTACTGACAGATCTTAAAATACAGTTGATAGGCAGATATCACTGAACGGGGACATTTTTAAGCCAGAGAGACTTTTTACTGATACAGTTTTTTGTTGGTTGTGGGGGGTTTTTTTGTTTGTTTGGAGTTTTTTTGCTTCTCTATGCTATAGTCACATATTTAGGTGACATAAAAATTTGTGGAGTAATAACTAAGAAATAGATGGGTCATCATTACAGGATGACCTGAGCCACCAGGGTAAATAGTTGTAACCTGACAAATGTATTTTGGAAAGACAAGCATTTGAGATCCAAGAATGGTAGTCGCTTATATTTACATGATGGAAGACTTTGCTTTGAAAAATAGAGCTCAGAAAAGGATTTAGGGGTCATTATAGATAATCGCCTCAATGTAAGCTGTCTGGGCAATGCTACAGCAAAAAGGACTAATGAGATTCTTGAAGGGGGGGGGGGGGGTGCGGGGGGGAGAATATGAAGCAGAAATAATGGATTCCAGTATCTCTGGGCAGCACTGCCAATACCCCTATTAGGTTACTGAATCCTGTCCTGGTGTCTGCATTTTAAAAAGGATTTGAAGACATTGGACAGAGTTCAAGTGAGTGTCACAAATGAATTCTCTGGCTTTAACAAAAAAGCCCAAGCCTTCTGACATGATGGGTAAGGAGCTCAACATTTTCAGCTCACTGAAGAGAAAGTGTAGACATACCTTCATCACACTGTGTAGGTAATCACACTTGAGGAAGATATACGTGAGGAGCTTTCCAATCTAGATGACAAAGATCCAATGAATAAGAGTTGAAGCTAGATAAATTCAACCTTGAAATAAGGGAAAATTTCCCAACAGTAATGAAAGATGGGAACAGCTTATCAGGAGAACTAGTGAAACTACCATCACTTGCAGCCTTTTAGACAAAGACAGATAGCTCTGAAGATACACCTTTAGCCTAGTTTCAGACTAGATGATTGTGGTTGTTCTTCCTAGCTCTGTAAGCTGTGAACCCATAGTTACTCTATGCATACCTTTATTTCCTCAGTCCTTGGTGAAACAGGACTGCCTACACTGTACTCAGCGTGCTTGCAATGTTTCCATGATGGCTCAAATGATGCTACAGGGGTTATGACTGGCAAGGATGCAGAGTTAGCATTGTGGGCCACATTGGCCTCATGGACAGGGAGAAGAGGTGATAGAGGGAAAGAGTTCCTGACGCTGACATGCATGACACCGGAAACAGAGGCAGGCATCAAGTGGATGAACCATAGCTCCTTCTCAACAAAAAAATATAAATGTCTTTTTCTCTACACCTTGCTTGTGCTAACAGATGCATCTATGTTACAGTCTCAGAAACAGTTATGTGTAGTGACAGACATCCCACAAGAACTTTAAACAAATTAGCCTGACATACACAGGGGGTCAGACTAAATGATCTTACAGTCCCTGAAGTTGTTTCTTTTTCTTGTATTACCCCAAGTATGTTTTTTCTTCCTTTCACAGGTCACCAGAGCAAAAGTATAAAAAGGGGGAAGAAAAAAGTACTCATTTGGAATGAGGTTTTAACCTGGTGTCCCCTGGGAGTAGCTGAGTGAATGCAGTGAATTCCAAGCTACATAAAGGTACACAAGACAAGATGAAACCCTGTCAGTTGAGCAAAATTGCTTGTCTGTGAACTCCAGCTTCCTCCCACTCTTATGTCCTCTTCTGACACAGGCAGTCAGCCCTGACAATCAGCTAGGAATTTGATAGCCGGCATTTGAGAGACCACGATCCATTCCTAAGGTAGGAATGAGCAATTGCCACAGCAGCTGGGTGGCCATTAGCAAGTCTATTTTGACAGATAAGAAAAAAAATTAAAAATTGCAATATGAGGGACAGGACTTAAAAACAAACAAAAAAAGCACACCGAGTGTATAATTTTGTTCTTGAATAGCAGTAGAGAGTGCTCAATTCTTGTGAAGATAAGAAAGCTTTCCTTTACATGCAGCCCAAAACTATTTTGAAATGTTCCACTGCTTTCTTCAAACTCACCCACAGAGCAGTTAAAGCAGAGCACATCACAGACATGGTCAGATCTGATCCCAAGGTGCTTGCTGAAGGGAGTCACACTAGCCAACTTCACTTGTCTAAAAAGTTAGGAAGCACCAGGTCTTGTATGGTCCCACTGTTCATTCAGAGACAGGGTCCTCCAGAGGGACACTGGAGGGCATTGCAGAGACACAGACACACTCTGCTCTCCCCATCTGTCTATCCCACAGCAGGCACAAGCACCTCTGCTACTATCACCTAAAGATGGCATTTGAAATGAAAGGTATATAGCAGTCATACTTATAAATGCAACACATGAAGCAGCAATAAATTTAGGCCAGAAACATCAGTGGAAAAACCCAAGGCTCTTGACTCCAGTGAAAACCCACTCAGCAACCGAAATTAGAAACATTAATCCCATGGCATTGCCCATAATTAAAGACTCCATCTATCAGCAAACAGCTGTGTAACTACTGCTGGCTGAACCTCAGTGCTTTGAAACGGGATTAGGATGAAAAGGAAAAGCAAGCATCGCAAGCATTGTTAGGACAAGCAATACCTCAATGTGTCTTGTATTATATTGACCAAATAATAAAACTAGTTTATTGGTGTCCTTTTGCAGTTCTTTCTGAGAATTCATTATCATCAGAAATGAGAGTATTACAAACAAAACAAAGGAATTCAAGACTAGAAGCATGTCAGCATTCTATTACCCAATAGTCTATGCTTAGATCCTGCATTGAGCATTTATTAACTTCTTTTTGCTATAACATTTTGGAGGCCTGAGGTGCCACTGAAACCTATTCCATTGACTTACCACCACAAGAGAACACTATGCCTCAGACAGGATATACAAATAAAGAGTATCCAAAGAGACTGTGATCTCTCCTTGGGTGTCTTTAAATGGTGTAGGCTAGTTTTCTGGCTGAAAACTATTTGTAGATATGGACAAATGACAGGATAGCAACACAAAAGAGTCATCCTGTGGGGAAGGTGCCATATGGTACACAAATCCCATTAAGAGGGTTTAATTGTTATTTTAAAGCCTACAGACAAGCAGGAATAAAAGGTAGCCCAGTTCAGATATTCTCCAGATGCCGATATTGTTTACATTTTGGTCACACAGAGAATGCAAGATCCATCCCTCCTCCTGCTGGCAGCCATTAAATATGACTGAAAGAAGATGGAATAACTCCCAGTTACTGTGAACAAACACCAGTAAGCCAATGCTGTGCATCACCTCTCACCGGGTCACCGGGCTCCTGCAGTGTTTACATGCTAGCAGCCAGTCCTTTCTCAGTTGTACTGACAACACAGAGAAGCTGGTTCATCTATAATGCAGTGATGAGATTTTCCCAGTTTAAAACTTGTTTGCATCTCTTCTCAGAAGTAACCCACCCTCCTGACAGAGCTGTAAGGCCAGGGCTGCAAACAGTATTACTATTCACACATCTATTTCTTCTTTTTCTGTTTTTCTTTTTTTTTTGTCTGCAGGTGATGGAAAAGAAGTGAACTTGGAGGTCTTTTCAGGCAAGATGCCTGGGGGTAGTACTGAAGCTGCAGAGCTGCAATCTACAGTGGTTCCTCAGATGCTGGGCTGGGCTTTCTTGTCACTGTTGTGTTGGAAATAACATGGAAGAGGAGGTGGTTAAGTACCAAAAATAATGGCACGGAGGTGGCTTGTCAAACTTCAAGCAGTGGAAAATACTGAAAATGTATCCTGGCTGCTCCATCAGAGGTATAACTGAAGTGTCTAGTTTGATTTTATTGAATTGGTGTATGGAAATAGTACATAACTTAGAATCACAGGCTTTGGCTAAAGCTCTGATTGCAAGGTTTTAAGCAGGTCTGAGGCCCAATTAAAAAAATTAAGTCAACAAAATTTAATCCATCTTTACCTTTTTGCTTCAATGTGACTCTTGTTAGCTCCCTAAAATTAGATTTTTAATCTCAGATTGGCACCCCATTCTCTGCCACTCAAGTATCACAAACAGTGAGAAGATTATGGCCACTTATGTAGTATCTATTTTCCTATAATCCTATAAATGCTAAATATAGCATCCAGTTTAAATTAGCTTTAAGCTCAAGTTGACTCCAGTTAACTACACAGGAACAGTCATTTAAAAAAAAAAACCAAACCACAACACCCCCCAAAAAAGCTAGAAATATTGCCACACTTCAGAAAAAAAGTATTAAACTGTTCAGTTCATATAAACATATCACATCAACAGTGGTGAATTTTCTAACAGCTTTTTGGAAAACTAGGACCTGCAAGCTATTAGTCTGCCACACACAGGTAGATTGGTTACAGTACTCACCCTTACAAACAGCCATCCCAAAAAAGCACAAGAAGAAACTGGGGCTGCTCATGCAGCTCCTTTATCCTGGCTATATTTGCAAACAGTTAACACTGAACATCAAAGCAGTTTTGTGAATCAAACTCTCACTAGTTTTTCCAGGATAGCCCTTTGTAGGCTCCATGAGACCTTCACAAGGAAAACTGATATATCCCTTAACTAGGGGAGGACCATCACTAGATCATCAAGAAGAGCTAAAACAGGCTCAAAACCTAGAACAGGAATGACTTTAGTAAAACAACTGCAGGGAACTTGCCTTTTGATTGGCAATTGCTTCAGGAAGAAACATGTCCTCAGCATTAAAGCTGGGGTTTCAGGAAGGCTGCCAGAGAGCAGAAGTCTCCCACATTCAGACAGGGATACCCGTAACTGGCCCCAGGGAGTTGGTGCCAGTCCCTGCTGACTGCAGCCAGCTTTACAGCAGGGGTACACTCCAGCTGCCAGGGCCAGAGCTCACTCCATGGTTTTTAACTTAGATATTTATAGGTTACATACTTACTTGTTCTATTTCTGCCTCTGCAACAGCACTTATTCTGTCTGAACCAACTATGTTTTTTTCATCAGCCAGTCTTCCTGAGGAGTGTAACAGCAAATGAATCCCAATAACCCAATCATCCTGAAGTAAACAACCATCGGGGCAACACCCTTAAAGTTATAGGTTCATCTCAAAACTTAGTAATGGATTTAATAAGGCTCCAGTTTCTCCATGTCTTACCTTTGCCCTTTTCAGGCACCACATGAAGAGAAGGAAAGTCCACCCTCAGTAAGCCTGGCATTTCCTCATACTCCAGGGAGAGAATGACTGCCAAACCCTACTCTGGCATAGGAAATGTCATAGAAATGCAAATTAAAATATATCTGATTGTGTCTGCCTGTCCACTTTGCTTCAGCTTGTTAGGAACAATTAAACAGATGCCTAAAGCTGAGCAGTAGAATGAGTACACAGGAGCTGTCCCATAGAGTTTTCCTCCTTCACTTGGAGGACTGCCACGCACACAGATTGTGATATTCTCAAATGTTCATTACTGAGATACACTCATCTGTTAAATACAGATTGGAAGGAGAGGATAGATAGAGCTGGTCAAAGGAGAAATAATAAATCAGAAAATGTTCTTGTGAACTGCCATAACTACTACTGAAACATTTTGTGAGCTTCTGTTTAAAAAGCTATGAAATCCCAGCAAAATACACAAACACATTGAAAAAATGGTATTAGGGTTCTACATCAAAAGCAGGATCAAACTGGCTGTGAGCAAAACCACAACCCTCATGCTGCTTCCAGAATGCTTTTTCCTTAAGAAGCATCACATTTCTTTAATTTTCTGGACAATTTCTATAGAAGAAGAGTAAACAAAATGTTTTCAGCTACTCCTGGATACAAAACCAAGAAGCAATAAGACAGTAATTAATACAGGAAATATCAGGAAGAAACATAAACTCCAGGTATTTATTTTGAGCCTCCTGAAGCTACACTGAGCACCTTGTAGACCCCGGCAAGAGTGTCGCTGCTTGAGGGGCACTCGGTCTCACTGAGACACGAGGAAAGAAGCAGCAACATGGAGGGGAGATACAAAGATGAAGGACAAGAACATATTGATAGAATCACATATTTAGAGAAGAAATTTCTTCAGTTCCCCTATATTACAATTTGCAAACATATTCAACTCTTTATTTCAGCAACCTCTTCAACTTGGATCAAATGCCCTACAGTAGGTGGTAGACAAACATCCCAAGTAGGTTACACACTTTAGAAAAAGAAATCATCTGGGTTTCACAGACTAGGCCCCTTGGAATAACATGTTTCTGTTTATTTTCATTCTGCAGAAATTTTAAAACATGCTCACTGATAATTTTAAAGAGATTAGCAAGTTAAACAATTATCTATGCTCTCATTTCCTCATGAAATACAGGTTAATCTTCTTAGGCTCTGCAATGATACTATAAGGCATTGCTATAGTATGAAATAACATGTCACTCCAGATGAGAGAAGATGCAAAGGTTTGGCTCTCCTCTTTATTTATTATTAAAAAAAAAAACAACCAAAAAACCAAACAAAACCCAAACTCACCAGACTTCATCCTAACTACAGTTTCTGTAATTTGCTTCAGGGACACCTAAAGGCAATTCCACTCACCAAAAAAAAAAAAAAAAATCCACACCACAAAGAAGGAAAGAAAGCCCAATCTTTGAAATTGGAGGAAACAGATAGATGTTATTATGCAAGTAGGGACACTCCCTGTAATAGTGAAGAGTCAGCATGTATTTTTCCAGGTTAAGAAAACAATACAGCCCCTACATGTGTGACAGTGACAGGAATCACTTGCTGTAGCAAATGAGTCAGAGGGGTAATGGGTTGCAGAGGGCAGCTGTGATGACCAAAGCACAGCAGTGACATCGCTATGTCCGTGTCTACCCAGGGGAAGCCCTCAGGTTATGCCAGTGTAATGGCACACACTGCTCCATGCTGGCTCTGTACTGTACTTCCTTGCTTATTGCAGCCTCTAAGGAGAATGACTTGTTACTAGTTTATCACAGTTCACTACCTGCACAACAGCTGGGGCGAGGAGTGCAGACAGGACACACGTAGAAATAATTAACACTGACCAGAATTGGTATGCAAATGAAAACTCTTCTCCCTCCCAACTCAAATTCTCTTTATTCAGTCCTGTGTCATCAATACCAGAGAACACTGAAATGGCAAATTTCCACAGTAGGGACACAATAAGTGGTCTTATGCCAAGTCACTGCATCCTACACCCAGAGCCAGGAAAGCTGCACAGCTGCTGCGCACCTGAGGTTGCTGTATGACATTTCCCATCACTGGAGCAGCCTCAGTGGGCCCCAAGGAAATCTCAATAAACCATTTTTTTCTTAGATAGTTCCTGTCATAAAAAAGTCTTCAAAAAAGGGAGTGTAATAAGAAAAATATTTATTTGATACTGCTCTAAAATTTTAGGCTTAGCCAATGCCTGGGCACTCCCTAACATCCTCAGCACTGCCAGTCCCCTGACCAGAGCGCTGTGCACTTCCCCCCCCTTCCCCCACCCCCCCTTTTTTTTTTTCTTTTTTACTGTGGAATGAATGAGGATGGACCAATTTCACACTACCTTTCTCCTCACCCTTCCCTCAGGACAACACTGAAATCAAACTCATAGCATATTGCTTGTATTTGTAATGAAACAAGTGATCTATGCGTCAAGGAGTATGCAATTTGTTTAATTTCTGTGGGGGGCTGATGGGTCCTGCTGGTGGCTCACAGCCTCATGCCTCTTCAGGCTGTCTTTTCCAGAGGCCTGGGGATAGCTGCCGGGAAGGCTAGGGAGGCAAGTTCCCACTATGACCAGCCATGAAGAGCACAAATAACACGCACACAATTTATCCAGATTAATCATGTTGAACCCAATCTACTACCCCGTAAGTGTTGCTGAGGAAATAATCAGTGGCAGGAGC
Organism: Grus americana; assembly: GCF_028858705.1. Taxonomy (NCBI): domain Eukaryota; kingdom Metazoa; phylum Chordata; class Aves; order Gruiformes; family Gruidae; genus Grus; species Grus americana. Next base: position 30,803,435 of record NC_072858.1, read on the forward strand.
ATACGTGGCAGAGACCTAAGGATGTGTAGCCACTTGATCTGCTCAGCCTGATCAATGGCAGTGCTGTGCCAATGTCACAGCTGGAAAAAAATCACTTTGCATCTGTTGGGTTTGTTTTTTTCTGAGAAGTCAACATTCCTACCATATTATAGTTTCTCCCTTGTTACAGTAAGGAGATTCACAAAGGCCACAACCTCTATTCACCCAGCATGTGTGTAGAGTACTCCAGGGCGCACATTCAGATGTAACCTGCCAAAGGTGTTAGCAAGGCCTTTCCCACAGCCCACCAGGACAGGTTTAACACACCAATGAAAGGATTTGGGACTAGTATCCACATGCCACAGCGAAGACAGACACTTCTCCCCAGGACTGCAGGGCACTCAACTGCCCATGCTGCTGTTTGTGACCATCATTGTTTAGCACAGCTGGCTGAGCAGCATTGGTCAAGTATGCCAAGAGAAAAGCCCTTCTCTCGTACCACAGCATCTCTGGAGGGGAAAGGCATTGACAGCTTCTCTTGCTGTTAGCTTCCCAAGCTGTCCCAGAAGCCCACTCACATAGGGATGTGACCCAAAGACAGGGAGCTGTACCCACCCAGCTGTTCCCAACTCTCAGGGTACCTTGCTTCCCTAGGAGCGAGCACCATCCTCCCAGTCCCGGAGATATGTTAAATCTCCTAGAGACCTCTCTAACCAGGGCAACCACTTCCAAGTAATGATAAAATAATTTCCCCGCTAGACTATTTCTAAGAAGAGCAAAGTGCTGGAGAGAGAACAGCCTCTGCATCACTTGCTGAGGGGAAGGATCTGGTGTCCTGAGCATCCATTAGTCCATTTCATACAGTGACCTGTCTCCATTTACTGAATTGATTTGGCATATGAATGTTTACTCTACTGAGTGTATTTAAAGTAATGGCTGCTAAAGCAGCTTATGTGACTTTTTAATCTAGCTTTTCCACACAGTCATTTGTGGAATGACTATTTGAAAGGGAAACAGACAAGAAATTGGGGCAAAATTTCCACTAACAGACACTGAAGATGGTATGATATGGCCACAGCACATGGAATTACACAGGCAGATTTGTGGTTCATTCATTACTGTTAGACTACTTTCCCCACAGCTAAGCACATCTACAGGACACTCAACTAGAGGCACATGCACACTCCCCGTGAGCAGATCTCAGACAAGCCTCAAACAGGCTGCACTTTACAAAATTAATCTCATCCTCTGAAGCAGAAAATACAAAGTTGCCCCACCAGCCCCTTTCCTCAGAGAGAAAAGGGACATGTCCAGTTGAGAGGAAAGGCCCAGACAGGTGGCTCATTCCCCTGTGCTCTCTCTCAAGGGTCTTGACTATCATTAAGCTCTGAGGCAAAAGGAGCATCAGTCACTGAAAGACAGTTTCAAGGGCTGCTGCAATGTGCAGAGACTGGCTCTGATTACAGATTACCTGATTTATCGAGCAGGTGTAATATTCTGTGTCACTGTATGGTTACTCTGTGCCATTTTCCCTTAGAGAAAATAATGTTGATCTCTTACAAAACACTAAGATCTGTTGATCTGTTATTAAATATATCTGTATTTTCCTTTTCAAGGTGTTCCATACCTTTCTATAGTAATTAAACATGCCACATTAAAAAACAAATCAGTGCATAATCATATTTGCTCTCCACATGTCACACAACTCATGTTGTTTCAGCATATGATAGAAAAAGCTAATCAAAGGACAGCAAACAGCCTTTGCAACAGTAATCATTAGATTTACTTCTAATAATGCGTGGCATGTGACTTCCTGATGACCTCCCCAGCTTGTGCACTGCAGACAACACAGGACCACATCTAGGTACCATATGTAACCTATAACTCTTTCACAGGTTGTCTTCTAGGCATTGCCACTGCATTTTAAATATGATCAATAAATTGACATGAAGTTCATTTTAAAAATTAGCATTGTCTGAGCCTGCTGTTCTAATACTGATATATCCTCACCAACAATGGTACAGACACTGCTTCAAAATTAGAGACAAAAACCCAGTCCAAGACATTCTCCTCTGAGGGGACTGGCACTGCCCACCCCTTTAAACATCTCCACCTGCACACACACCCCAGAGTCAGGAGCCGGGGCTGCTCTCACAGTCACAGATGCCCCGTGACTGTCCCACTGCACTCACAACAGCCAAGCAGCACAGTTTGAGAGCCTTTGCTCAGAGCAGGGAGTTGGTGATCCAAGATATAAACATAGGGAAATGACCCAGGATACATAGCACAGAGTTATGGTTCCTGGGTGATAACCACCTTTAGTTTCCTGAAGAAAACCCTATTCCATCACCGTGACTCCAAAGGTGAAGAGTCAGTTCCCATCACCTGTCACAGCAGGAAAAGCAAAAAAATCACCTTTTCGTAATCTCATCCTGGGGATAATCAAGTTAGCTCAGCCTGGCAGATGCTGCAGATCTCAGGAGCAGATGCAGCATGATGTGGCCAGCCCAGCTCTTTACGAAAGCCACCTTCACTCTTGGGTGGCTGGAGCCATGCTCCAGGCAGGGGTCTCCACTCTTCTGGGCATCCCACCTTCCCACAGCAATGGCAGCACCTGACTGTTGCTGCAGCTTCCAAAACTACAGAAGGAAATGGCATGATCTACTTAAAGCAGAAGATCCACCTGGCAGTGGATTTCTGAGCGATTATCTCATACCTCTGGTTGCCTCTGGACTTTAATCACCCAAGAAGTGTGATAATCTCCAAAATACACGCCCTATTGTGGCTTATCAGTGGCGGGAAATGACAGTGATGCATAAACGACGAGTTGTGCTTTCCACACATACTTGGATCTAGCATGGTTCCTGGGAGCCAACTCATGCCCTCTGTTCGGTTAAGCGCAGAAAACAGCTCTCTCCCTTTGCCACTGCCAGCTTAAAGGTATGCCACAAGGTCATCTCCAAAAACACTGCATCAAATATTTGCTGACTAGATACTTGCATGCACAGCTGGGAGATGTGAAGGTCATTCAGTGCTGTGCCTCCTCTCAAAAATAACATGTGGAATAAAGCTGCTGAATATAGATCATCAGTCCAAGACTGACAGCACAAAGTGGCAGAAAGCCAAGCAATGATAAGGGAAAGCCACAGGTGTCTCTGAATTACTACTTCAGTTTTAGAAATTGCTTTGATGAGCTCTCAACAGGGAGTAGCTGCCATTTCCTTCAATCTTTACTGAAACTTTAGTAGATGTGTGGGCTGTTTCTTTTGGATTTTGAATTAGAGAAATAGTGGACTATACGATTTCCTGTAGAAATCAGGGTGTCCTCTCTCATCACCCATCCAGACTATATGAAAAGGGAGATTGGATAAGTAAGAACAGAACCAAAGGGATATTTAAGTTCAAAGATGGCATCAGAAGGATGCCTGAAAACAGAAAATACTCTTTGGAAGAAGGCCAAGACAGAGAGGTGCATCTCAGACTGTAGTTACAAAATAGTTGTAACACCTACAGCCCTGGCTGGCCCCTCCATTTGGCTACTTGTCTAAGGACCTCAACCATGGCCCCGCTTCTAATTTATTTTGGACTTACAGGACAGAGCTCACTATAACAAGTCAGACAGAGGTTCATTGTCCAGTTTCTTCAGGCCAACGGCCACTGGCAGCACACCTTACTGCAGCTTAATCTGCTCTAAGCAGCCCAGACAGAGCAGCTGCCATTTGCTTTGTGCTCTTGCATAAATGCTCCAGATTTTAGTGTGAAATCTGGATTTGCCAAACTGTGAGCAAATAAAGACCCAAGCATCTGAGCAGATTGCCCTTAATGGAAAGAAATTCTGCGAGAAAGAAATTTGTTTCTCCAAGAAACTTACATTTTTAAGATTCATATATTTGTTTGTTGTGCACCAAACGCATCACTTGAACAAATGCATCTCCTACATTGTGACACATCTTCACTGACATCATTGTAATGCATTACTGATGTTACAATAGAAAGAAAGAAAAAAAAAAAAGAACGTCACAACCAAATTAATATCTCAGTTGATCATAAAACATAGTGTACCCATCCCTCAGAGTGAGGAAACCTTTAGTATGATCCTCATGAATGTTTAGAGAATACAAAACTAGGACTTCCTCATACAAAACTCCTGCTGAAGTCAGTAACTTTAAGGTCATTCCTGTGTGAGAAAGAAGTTGCTAAATGTTCTATCAAGCACAAAGATACCAACATGTGTCAGGAAATGCATTACTTTTTATGACAAAAATGCTGTCTTGTAATTCTTCATTCCTTTCAAATAATTCTACCACTAAATACATACCATTACCCTATACAGAATCTAGTGAAAATATGTAACATTTATTAACAAATTTTCTAAACATATACAACTGCCATCAGAGTCTCAGAGACATGATATCAGAAAGTTGATGTTTCTGTGCAGAATTCAGTGTCAGCATACACCAGCCAAGAACAATGCTTGTCAAAGCAGCAAATTAGGGCTTATAGTGGTAAGTAATGGAGAATAAAGTTTATATATCAAACATTCTAAGATACAAGAGGAAATATTAAATAAGTGAGCTCTGACAACCTGAAGGTGAAATTAATTTCTTGGTATACCCCAATAACTAAGTTCCTTCTCACTTCAGAAAAGCAAGTCTTCTTCTACATGCAAAAGGTGGCATCAGATCTTTGTGTTAAGAAATGAAAAAGCAGAAGTTTCTCCACAGCTCAAATATGAAAATAAAATACGTTGTCATACCAAAAAGACATGCAGAAATGCTGTGCTGTCAGTAACAATAAAATACTATCTAGTAAACAGAACTGAGTTACAGTAAATAAAAGGAACCCCATTCCCTGCCAGGTTGCATCTCCTATAGCAACTGGCATATGTGCCAAGTAAAATGAAATTCTATCAAATAATGCTTCTCCATCTGCTTATACTCTGTTGCTTCTACACTCTCTTTCTCCCTTGCTGTCAAAGACTTCCCTAAATACTAGGCAGTAGATAACCAGATCTGGGGCTGAGATGAAAGTGAAAAGGGGCACTCCCCCCCCCCCAAATACACGATACCTTTGCACCCCCTACTGGGGAGAGAGTCACAAGCAAACCGCCGGAAGAGTCCTGCAATGGAGATCTCCCTCCCCTCATCACCGAGTGGTTTTCATCTTAAACATTTTATTTCTTTTAACCCTGTGATATCAACTCATTTCTAGTCATAATCTCTACTGACTTTAGTTGCAGTTAGTGAAAAGTTTACACGTAGGACTACTGAATAATAAGGGAAGCTCATGAAAATTCCTTATTTTATGATTACATTCTTGCAAGGTCACTCAATTCTTTGCTTTTTGTAAGGAAGGAGAGCTCTTGTTCTGGGTAGAAAGGTCATTTTAATGTCAAAAAAAAAAAAACCTTAAGTAGCAATGTATCCTTAAATAACCTGTCACGAGGACAAACATTTGCTAGCTACTGAAAACTTTGCTACTGACACACAGAAATTCCTGTGACAGATTTTCTGTAGCAAAGATGGCAAGCCCTCTTCTGTAACCTTGACTCTCTCCCTTTAAGGTCAGCAGCAGCAGATCACAGTATGATGATTCTATTCTTATCAGTATTTTTAATTGATTTAAATAGCAATCCAAAGGAAAACGTTCATGTTACTTGGTAGAAAACGTATTAAAAGAACTCTAGAAAGCTAGTAAAGAAGTCAGATATTTGGTTATTCCAGTTTATCAAATAAAGACCGCAATAAAGAGCATTTTTAAAGAGCATCTCTGCTGTTATAATTATAACCAGAAGGTGGCATTAAATTGCCACAAATCTGCTCCAAGTGTCCTTAACTGCTGCCTGCCAGAGCCTAGCAGGAAAGAGTCTTGGGCACTTCACGCAGCTACAAATCTGTCATTTAAGCTACCACTTGGGTAAACGCCCTGGAATTAAAGCAATATAGCAAATAACTAATTCATGCTACACTGGCAACAAAAATGCTTTATTTCCTCCCTCCTGTCTGTTCCCACTGTGCAACCAGCCTCTGGCATATCTTCCCTGACTTTTCTGGAAGACCACTGAAACTACAGGACTCAGAAGGACGCCACATCCCTTAGTGTATACAACATGTGTAATACTGCCTTATATCAGCAGTGGAGCAAGACCTCAGAAACTTAGGGGAGTTTCAGAGGAACAGGTTCTCATGATCCTTACCACTTACTCATGTGATCTCCAATGAAAAGGTCATGCTATGGAAAATGGGGGTTTGGCTGGATACTCTGCTGGTTTCCAGCAAGTCTGAGGATGATGCTAGCACCTTGCCCCTCCTACAGTGTTCCTGTGTAACTTTAGGGATGCATTTCTATTGATTGCCCAAGCAGAGGCTTCCCAGGTTTTACTGAGAGAGAAGTTATCTCAGTAACTGATCAACAGCCTCAAGCCCCACCCAAGTGCAATAGAAAGCTTCCTGGGTGCATAGGCTCATATTGAAAGCATCTCTCAGATGGCTGAAGTTTCAGGAGTAAAAACCCACACATACACACCTGCACACTGACACCAAAGAGCCTCAGAGCCCTGAAAGTTTCTTCCACGTGGTTCAGTTGAGCGGGAGGCTCGATTCCCTCCTGCGCTGCTCCAGATCTGCACTGCTCCCCTTGGTCCCGGGGCTGACACGCACCCCTGAGCAGTGGGACACCCTGGGGCAGGAACTGCTCCGGCTGCACTGCCAGCTGTCTGTCATGGATGTGGAAGAGCTGTCCCATGACATAAAAAGATGTTAAAGGGATACTGGAAATATCCTGGCAAATCTACTGTTATAGAGCAATACTCATCCCTGCACTGTGCTTGAAGTGAACGGCAGGGTGCATGAGCAGCACTAGAGACATGCACAGGCACAGCTTGCCTGGCTGCAAGCCGCCCCTCAGCGCAATGGCAAGATTTCCAAGCAGACTGCAGCAAACAGTGGAGCAGGCAGAGGTGGAGAGCCAGGGTCCTGCTCCCCTTGGCCTGCCACATCCCCACACCAAGTCACAGCCACACCATCCTCTTTGAAGGGGAGGGCTTTGCCAATCACACAGCTAACAGCATGCAAACACATGGTGCTCTGCCCATGAACAGTTACTGTCTCAACATAGACTCTAGCATACTGCCAGAAGAGAATTTCAAAACAAAAACTATTTTTTTTCTACTAAGATAGCTCAACATGGTTATTTCGTTTTCCATTTTTAATGGATTGGTCATTGTTCTTTTTTAGTGAAGTCTTGTTTTATTTTATTCTAGTGTTACCCTACTCCACCCAAAAAAAACCCCCACAAACAAAAAATCCCACACCCACATATTTGGGAGAAGAAATCTCCATTTTTCTAAAAAGTACAACAGAAACAAGTAAGTAGGCATCCAAAGTTGCAAAATGTAAGGATCAACATTCAGGATATTTTCAACTCTACTGCAGGATAAGGCAACAAGGTGAATACTGGGACTTCCTTCTTTCTGTGATCATTTCCACGCAAATGTGGTAGGAGACTCCAGCAGGGAAGAATCCAGGTGTTGGAACGTGTTTTCACAGAATAAGTAGCAATTCTCTCAACAAGTTTTGAGATAAGGACAATGCTCATTTGTAGCTTTGCTTGGGAAAGAAATAAAGATAAAAATATAGTATTTTTATTCCTGTCTTTCAGATAAATAATTCAGAGGTTTCTGAGTGTTTGGAAGTTTATTTGTTTTGAAGAGAAGGAAGGGGCTCCAGTGACAGACATTTAAAGAAAAGATCACCCATGTGGCAGCCCAGACAAGATGAGTATGTGTATGCAGAGGGAAAGGAGAGAAACAAAATTCAGGGTTGGAAGAAGCCTTGCCATTTGGGTTGCCAGTCATCTGGATCAGCACAGCCTCCTGACAGCCCACAAATCTGCATTTCCTTTGCCTGAGACTTGGTGGTGGAGGGACAAAGAGACAACAGACTGAAACCAGCTCTCAGGATGACGAGTTAGATGTGATCAAGAGCCATACCTGGACCCACACTATAAATATGGCGGGGAGAGGAAAGTGTTTCTGTATAAGCCCTATTACTGCTGCCTGAGAAAACATAAGGCAGGAAAAGGTTTGGGGTGAATAGGCAATGGCAGGCAGCTCTGATCAAAAGCACAGTGATGCTCAGTTTGTGAGCACATGAAACTACTGAAAGATTGAGTGCTCAGAGAGACAGAGAGAAATGCAAATGGAGCCCCTGGAGGGGAACCATATTTCAGTAGGTCATGAACAAGCCAATAACGATTTCCACTTCATTTGTATGTGTGCTAAACATACTTGGCATTACTTCAGAGACTAGGGTCAAAAGTTCGATGATTATAGATTTTTGCTAAAGGCATTGTGCTAGAAGATGCATCCGGATCACTGCTAGGGGAGGGTTAGAGCCAGGTTTGCACTAACCCTTACCCCTGCCCTGTCCTGGTAAGGTTTCCCAGCTGAGATACATTACGTATGTAACCAGCACACTGAAAAACAGCCACAAAGCTTATCTTGCATGTCACCTCACTGCCAGGCTGGTTCAAAACAGCAAACAGGAAACACAGTGAGTAGGGCCAGCATTCATTTTGCATCTCTCAATAGTCTTTCCATGCTGCCAGTCTCCTAGGCCAGCAAGAGCCTTCCTTGGCTCCAGACACTCTTCAGCATGTCCTTCAAAAACATACGTAAATACAGCACACACAAAAATTAAGTCGTGCATACATGAGGGAAGGGGAAGGATAGCCATCTTCCCTATCAACCGTCAGGGAAAGTCATTACAGAAGGGCAAATTAGAGCACTTTAAATTAGCCAGTGCCTGGCACAGAGAGTGCAAATACTCCCCCTTGCAATAAGTCAGCATATAAACTCTTGCTCCCTCCACAGCAGTACCTACACTGCAGTTGAGGCCACTGTACACATTTCAACACCCACTGCTTGCTCACAACACAGTAGAACACCCATTTTCCAGGTACAAACACATCACTATCTTGAGGGTATGCTTATGGGGCTTAAAATATCTGCTTAACTGTCTGCTGTTAAAGGAAGCTTTGGACCAGTCTCACTCCCCCAGAAGTAGTAGCAGATGCCTATTCCCAACCCCAGGGCAGCTCTATGGCAAGCCAGCAACCTTCTGAGCACCCCACACTCCCCCTCTCCCCTGGAGCAGCACCAGCAGGCAGGTCCCTCACAGCTATTGCCGTGGCCTCTCTGGAAACAGAGGACACTGGACGCTTAGCTGCTTCACCACTTGCCTCACCGTAATGCAGCAGCAGCAAAGTGAGTCCTGGCACTAGCTGATTTGTGTTGACCCAAGAGAAACACTTAGCAAAGAAAGGGTCAGACCACCAATAACTTCATTTCTTGGAAACACTGACAGCATTTTAACCTCACTCTTTAGGCTTTGGTGATCTGGTGGACTCACAAGATCAATCCCCACATGCTCTGAGATACATGGCAGAGTTCCCCCCACACCTCCAAAGAGTTAATCCTTATGTCACCCTTTATGGCCCCAGTAGCACTTGGCTGTTGCTGCTTGAGGATAAGCTGAAGGTGACCTGCATGCACAGGTTTCTCTCCCTGAGGAAGGTAACAGAGCTGCAGCAGAAAAAGAGTGTCAAACACACAAGCACAATGCTGGGAGTGTCCCTTTGCATGAGCTCTCAATGTCTTAGCTCTCTTGCTTTTCTCCAAAACATACTTGTGTGAGAGAGTCCCACAACTCACTGATTTTCAGCACAGTTCGACTTTCTTTACGTTGACCTGGCAGGAAAGGAGGAGATTTCTATTGGCCCCAGGTGCATTACACTGACTGTGTTTTTCCAGCTATGAGTAGCCTCACAGAAGAGAAATCTTCCAGGGAAAACTCAAGCAGACTCAAGGGAAATGGAGGACCAGAGGCTTTCATTAACTCACACAGGGCTTGGTTGAACTGGATTCAGGTAATGAATACTGGCTGAGGAAGACATGAGTTCATTCTTCAAGGACTCCTGTGCATTTTCCTTAAACTTTATTAGGAGCTTGCAATGCATGCTCTAAGGGTATAAGGCTGATAGACACGCATTGTCAATTTGACTTTTCACAAGTGGGGAAAATAAAAGCTAAGGAAAAGAAACCCATTTCTTCTTTAGAAATTCTCCCCCCCCCTTTTTTTTTTTAATTAAATTCACCATAATGACCACTGCAATCTAAATCTAATAAGAAGTCTGAGTTTCTGTTTTCCATTGGTAGCCATTTGCACTGCACAATTTAGGCAACTCACTAAAGCATAAGAATAATATTGCAAGACAACCTTCTTGAGTCAGTGGGTAAGAAAAGCTTACCTAGACAGTATTAAATCACTAAAATTGATTGAACCCTATTGCTTATGCTCCGATTCCACTGGCAGGAAAGGTATGAGCTGGCTTATTTACACACACACACTAGTGAACTCATTCACACACAGCTGCTTTCTACCTCAGAGTAATAAAAATTAATAATAAAAATAATTAAACCTCATCAGCCTTCAAGCACTTGGAAGCCCCAGAGCCCCATCACCAGATCCTCTGAAAATGCATCAGCCTCCTCATGAGAGGAATTTGGGCTCAGCTCCTGCAGGGACTGGCTGCCAGAACTACCACAGTGCCTGGTTGTCACACTCCAGCAACAGATTATTCCATGGTATTGACCCCCCTGCTCTGGGTTAATTCTTTTAATTGTCTCGCCACATCTTTTCCCATTAGGCTGATGTAACTTGTTTAAGCATACACAGATTGATTTATGACAGCACTAGGGATGTTAATCAGATGCCTGCTCTCCAGTTAATGCACGCTCTGTAAGAGATGCAGGACAATAGTCTCCCATATGGGAGCTCCAGCCTTTTGCCTTGAAATCAAAGGCAGCCTCACAGCAAGAGCAGAATTACACCACACTAACAATAGGCAGCTTCCACCAGCGTTGTGGGTAAGGCAAGGTCATTGCTTCCTGTTCTCAATTCTCAAGTGCCATCTTTTTTAAATATAGCTGCAATCAAGGAAATGGAAAATCTCTTTAAAAGTTCACTGTTAGGAATTTATTGGAGCCCACTGAAATCCTAAAACCTTGTCAGGAGGTAAAGGGTTCCCTTCAAATGCAACCTCATTTGTCTCCATTTAAAGAGGCACTTTCCTTCACAGTGTACGTACAACATCCTTTAGCTCAGTGCTGCATGTTCCCTGCATTTCCCTTTTCCTGAAGGGATGTGATCCACTCTGCTAAAGAAAACTGAAGTTCTGATTCTGACACTAACCTACATAACCAGACACTGTTTGGGATTACAACCAGGACACCACCAGTCTCATCACATTTTGACAGCAAATCCCATGCATTTTCCCACCAGCAACAGGGCTCAAAGCAGGAGCTCTCTCAGCTGATTCTCCCAAGTGCTCCTCCTGCTACCCAGTTGTTGCTGCCTTGGTTAGCAAATGGACTTTATCTCCTCAGATTTGCAAATCTTCCAGAAAGCTTTCAGTACAATTTCTAAACACAAAGTTACTGGATGTGCTGACAAATCTCAACATTTCTTAAGAAATTTATTCCACTTAACAGCCTGGTCTTCTCAGATTCAAGGGGAGGAGGAACTCATATAAAAATTTATAAAAAATTGCAGGAGTATCTCTTGAACTGAGTTCCAGAGCCATCTCAGACCCATTAAACACAGCAGAGGGGAAGCTGATTTGGAAGTAACCAAGAAAAGAGAAGAGCAAATACAACAAGGCCTAAAAGTGACCAAATTGATGGCCACAGCAGAGATGGCTTTGCAGAGGAGAAACATTCACACAGTCAAAGCAGGGACCTGCTTCCAGAACTAGGTAACAATACACCCACCCTTTCACAGTTTTCTTATCTCACTAGACTTTTTCTGCAGCCAGACCACAGTCAGTGATGCTTCTCTATCAGTGCTGTGCAGTCTGGAGCCTGCTAGTGGCAGCCCTACAGCCCCTGAGCTGGTGCCAGGACTGCCCTGGGCAGTGAGCAGGATATGCCCACACAGCACTGGCCAGGCTGGCATGCTGGCCAGCACTGCCTGCCGCTCCACTGCCAAGTCCAGCAAGGACCTCCAGAAGCATAAACCCCAAGAGAGATTTCCCAGAGCTCCTCATTAGCATAGACATGCTAAGGATGAGACACCAGGAAGGCGAGGGGAAACCAGCACTAACTCCACATGCTTCTAGCCCAGGCAGGGAGGCAACAGGAGGTGCACAGCCCCCAAGTGCCAGGCAGTGCAGTCCAGGTTTCTAATGTCAGGTATCTCATATTTACAGCAAGTTCTTTGAGAACAACATTCATGCTGAGGGCAACTCACAACACTTTCAAATAAAATAAGTGAGACAACTGTAAAGTACCTTCAGATGATTCATGAACAAAGACCAAAAAAACCTTATCTAATGTATTATTAAGTATGACTTATTATTCAGCTCTATTCAAAAATACCAAAGGCTGCTTTGATAGATCTAAAAGCTCCAGCAGGACCACTGCCCTTTGCACCTTGCTAAGAAGGGCCCCAGCTGACAAGAGCCACAAGGACCATATGCTGCTCTGAAGCAGCACTGGCAACAGAGACCTCAGCGGATATTCCAGGTGACAAAAGGCACTGTGAAATTACTACCCTCACTCTCCTGCTTCTACCCACAATTTATTCCAGGCCCTCACTCCAACAGCAGCTTCAAACCAGCACTGGTTTGTCCCACCCAAGACTGACCTCACCTATGGCCTGAAGATAAGGCTCACACTTATACCTTCCTGAGGAACCAGCCCTGATACACACCAAATGTCCCTTCCTAAATATGTGTGGATACTAATCCTACACACCTGCCAGTACCTACAAGGTGGTTTCAATCTCCACTGATTTTATCTATGCTGCAAAAAGGAGCATTTTCTCCCCTTGTTCTCAAGTGTTTTCAATACTTTGAAATGCCACAGCCATTCAAAATGTTAAGGCAAAGGATGAAAGCTACAGAAATATAACTTCTTATGACCACAAGAATGCAATGAGAAGAGATGGGCAAGACTGGTGATAAATTCTTCCACAGCCACACCTAATATGCCTATAGTGTATGCACACGAGTAAATATCTAAGGCACTGAGTAGTTGTCTAGTTTAATCTTTTCTGGCTTTTGTAAGTCATATGGAAAAGTAAGATTCACTACAACATTATGTTGTTTGTCTCCAGACACTAATGCCGATTGCAATAATTTTGTAGAAAGGCATTACAAAATTTCCAGATGCCAGAGCTTTTCTTGACAGTGAATTTTCACTTAAATTGTATGAAGATACAAGCTGACTTGTATCCTGTCACTGGGATATGTCACATACAATATATCTTACAAACACGTTTTTAATTCTTTGCCAAGAGATTTGCCTCCCCATTTAAGTAAAACATTCATATTCAATTCATTCTGCTTGGGACAATGTTGATCACTTTACAGATTACCAAACCAAAATATCTGACAGGTTATTTGAAATATCCTTCTTCTGTAGCCAGCACAAGGAGAATGCCTAGTATGATGGAAACCTACATTTAAACTGTCAGCAAATCAGATTGTCAATATGATACCGCTTTTAACGTCACAGAAACTATTTGTGTGTGGAAGGTGTGTGCCCTGCTGTCTTAGTTCTGAGAGGCTGTTAAGCCACAAGGAGCTAATGAGGAATTTCATCTGGGCTACAGCAAAGTCCCAAAGGTAAGTAGACATGAGCGGCTAGTGGAGAAGCACATTAAGAATCAGTAGCATCAAAACATTTCTTCAGTTCCTGCTCCCTGCAAAATTGGATGAGAAATGAGTGCATGCATGAACCTGAGGGGTTTTGAAGCAAGAATAGGTTCTGCGGTTTTGCAATTGAAAAACTGAAAATCAGGGTAACTTGGGGAAAAAGCAATATTTTTATGGTTGGTTGGAGAACATTTTGACAGGCTTCCTCAAAAGAGCAAAGGCAGACATGATAGGACAAAATGATGGTAAAGTACTAGGAAGAGAAGCAGTCATTGGGAGGAGCAGGATCTTCCCAGATCTTATAGCTGTTTCTTGCATCTCAAAGATAGACACTATTTGTAGTCCTCATCTAGTCCGGGACTGACAAAGCAAATGTTTGAAGGATGTAAAGAAGAGAAAAGGGTGGTTTAAGGAGACACACACAGTAGACATAGACATAGTGGGAGCAAAACAGGAAAAGAAATTTCAAAGTGATCATTAGGAGACTGCTCAAGCCGTTAATTTTATTGGACAGCTAAGTGTTCTCCAAGGGGGGAAGTGGAAACTCCACTCAGCTATTTAAAAGTAGAGATGTGACTTTATTGTAGAGAATACCCTGTACTTTCGGAGTTGGAAGACAAACTATAATTTAATAGCTCTTTTTTAACTCTAACTGCACAACTGTCTATTACAACTAACAAGAACATTGACTATTGCTAGAGTTTAGACACAAACCCTGGAATTACTTTCTCTCTTCTCTTTCTCATCTATTTTTCTGTCTCTCTCTAAGCATTATTGTGAAAGAGTAAAGCAGCATGAAGTACAGGTGTGACATTTAAAAAAACAAAACAAAACAAAACAAAAAACCCCAGATCATTTACCATTCATAAAAAAATAAAAAAAAGGTTATGACAACCATTTTTAAAGAGCAGTTTTGCTTATGGAACACAGCTTTTACAGAGATGGACAGGCACACTCTCATGTACAGTCCCCATCCCTCGTCACACCTGTCTCACACATGAAGTTTTGACAGAGACACAGTCTCCCCAGAAGGCTGTGCCTAGTGGCTATTCTCACTAAAACCAAAAGCCCCGCTGGCTGAATGGGTTAAGGCTTGTCCAGCCAGTACTGCCAACCGGACCTGCCCAGCAGGAACCCGAAGCAGGACCAGGGGCACCAAGCCTTGCCTGGCCTCCCCCCACCCGGTGCCACCACATGGCGCCACCAGCCGTGGGATTTGCCAGACCCTGCCCGGACGGGCTCCCTCTTTCCTCTGCTCTGCAAAGCTCCTGTGTGTGCCTTTGTGTGCCTCTGCCTGCGCCCACGTGTCTGTCTGCCTTGGGAACAAAGATTTGAGTGCCCAATAGGAAGGGCAGGAAGCTCAACTACCTCTGACATACAGGAATATGTCAATGCGTAAGGCAAAATCACCAATGTTTTCTCAATAATTCCACTCATGGCAATAATTTATCCGCTTCTGTTTGACAGCCCCGCTATTTTGTGCACAAAAATGCTTTTGAAATTAAGTTGTCGAAAATGGACTTTACCTTCTATCTCCTCCCTTTTCCTCCACCACACTTCTAAAGATTATAGCATATTTGTCAAACTAGGTGAGCCTCGCCTATCTGGCAGAATAAGATTAGCAGGTCTTTTAATCAGAAATTAAAATTAGAAAAGAAACACGTAATTAGTTTAGCACTAAGTGCTAAAAAGTATTGCCATATCTTTAAGAGGACAAGCTCTCTATTGCAGACATTAAGCACTCGGGCTATTAAGAAAATTAATATTTTGCAGACATGAGGAACTCTAACTCTCTGACTCATTGTGTTGGGACTCTTCATAGCAAAAAAGTTTGTGTCCTGTGGAAGAAAGACTCCTAAGGATGCACAATTAACTTAAGTCCATTCCTGACAGCAGAGTGCATCGCAGCAGTTGTTGCTTCTCTCTGTAAAATCAGCCTGATACAGCATCAAAACCAACTGTCATTCCAAAGAGCAAGGACAATCAATTCAGTAAGTAGCAAGACACGCAAGCACAGATTGTACACAAGTCATTTTTTTCTGATTAACTGCTCAGATATTTATTTTGATGTTTGGAGAGAAATCTTTCTCATTTTTCCAAAATTTCCAAGGCAGGTAGGCGTTTCTTTTTAAACTAGAGTGTTAGAAGTGTAACCAACTGGTCATACTAAACCCCACTTTCCCTTCATGTTCAACTTGAAGTGATATCATCATCAGACATGCAGATTTATATGCTCATATGTGTGTTACATATTTTCTCTTGTTTCTGAAATCTTTAAGATCCTAAATGTAATCTCCCTTCCTGGTCCTTGGGCTTTTTTTGGACTCAAGAATAAATTCCTCTCTATGGCAAAGCAGTCATCATGAGCTGCATTTTCCTTCATCTACAGCCTCTAGAAAAAAGAAAGTGGTAAGAAGTCCTGGTGCAGCCAACTCTGTTCTTTATACAGACCTAAAATCTTTTCCATCTCCTTGACATTAACAGTGGCTTTCCAAAACTGCATGTTCTGCAATGGAGGACAGATGAAGTACATCACCTCCTCCGCACTCCTCCTCTCAAACCAAATAGTGTCACATCTTCTGGGCTTTGGGATAAAAGTACAAAATTTTAAAAGTCATCTTATCTCACCCTGAAGTCCCTTCCCAAATATAATTATGAGTTTCTAAGCCTAACACCACTGAGACTTTTTTTTAAATTTTAATTTATTGTGGGTCCATCAACTTTGACCACATTTGAAGGTACGTTTTCTCCCCATTGGTTCTGTCTAGTCAAAGAAGCTCACGTAGCAATGACGCATCTCTTGCAGATAAGGGTATCTGCTGATTTGATTTACTAAGAAGGCTAAATTTATTATGCAACATTTTACAAGTATAATTCTGCCTTCCCTTGATGGTAATAAATTCGATATCAGCTCCCCTGAGACAAGAAAACCAGTCCCTTTATTATCCAGACATGACCCCCAGAGCCAGATTCCATTTTAGAGACGGGAAATGGCCATATCTCTGATTAAAAGGGAAACTTTAATCAAATAAAGTGCCTCATCAAGCAAGAGCCAAGATTCCAATACTCCTGACTGCAGCACAGCAATGATCCAAAGTCGTATCTGCCCCCAACCCATTACCGCTTACTACAAACGTGATATCCATCCCAAACAGGAGGTGCATCCTTCAGCAGTTTCCTTATCATCCTGGGAGCTGCTCCTCCTGTGCCCAGTCCCTTGCAGAAACATGTTCTCAGGCTGCTACCCCAGGGTCTGTTTGAGGAATCAAGAGGAGGATGGGCTTTGCAGTCTTTGGGTTGTTTTTTTCCTCCCAACTAAATCAATCTTGCATATGACAAGTAGCCTGAACCATGCAGCCATGGCCTTCAGCTCAGTACCTTTCTAATAACATTCTTCTATTCTCTCAGACACTTTCCTTCTACACTCTGAAATGATCTTTTGAAGCATTTAAGATGCTAGCTTATTTAGACTCTCAGGTCAAAAGCTTTGTCCCTATTGTCAGTGGTGTATTTCTGCAGTTTTACAGCAGGGTAGTAAACAAATAACAAATAATGATAACAATGACAATACAGATGTCTAGGGGTATTGTTATTTTGAGTGTGCTTTAAGACTCCAGTTCTGTGTAAGCACAATCGGATCTGTATGCCACTCCATGCAGGGATCCATCTTAAAGTCTTTCTGGCCATTCAGACAGTTTTTGTGCAACAGAGCAAGATACAGCAACTGACAGATAAATCATCCCCCTTTCAGCCACAGAAGCCCAGCTACGCAAGCAAATGAAGGCGCCCAAACTCCACATCTACTCAGGAACCGCTCAGCTGAGAGATCCAGTTATTTCATACAGCTTTCTGCAGAGATCCTCCTTGGATCAGTGTAATTTCTGCTACAGAAGTAAGGATATTTACCCTCTGCTCTATGCCAGAGTATCTTCCTAATACCAAAGCCTCTGCACCAAGTGAGGCCCCTTGCTCTGCAGGGCTTCCAGCTGCAGCATTAGCCAGGCAAAATGCGGGAAGTATGTACTACGACTGCACTTGAAGATTATTTTCCTAGTATTTGTCAGAGTGCTACACACACACTTGCACTCACGCAGGAAGATGGTTACTGTGTTGCTCTCTGCTTTCCAATGGAGCTTCAGTGGCTTCCGAGTTGGGAGCGCTGCCCCCGGTGGGGCACACCCCCCGCCTCGAGGAGAGGCAGGGCTCAGCCTGGCCCTGTCTAGCCTCGTTACCGGTTAGCCCGAGATCCCCCTGGCCGCCCCCGAGCCCTGCCCTGGCCACGCCGTCGCGGGGAGTATCCTGGGCGGCGGAGCTGCGCCGGGTGTCGACGGCCTGTCCCGGCGAGTAGCTCTCGTGTTAGACGGCGGCAGCCGGTGGGTCCGGGCTGCGCCGCGGAGGCACAGGGCGGCCGGGGAGGAGGCCGCGGCTCCTTGCGGCCCCATCGCGGGGGCAGAGGGGGCCTTTGCGGCTCTCACCGCACAGAGGCCGAGCCGGTAATCGCCGACCTCCGCAGGCGAGCCAGGCTCCGGACCGCCCCTGCAGGGCGACGGCAGCGCGGGGCCGCAAGGACACGCGACCGCTGCCCGCAACACCGGCAGGCGCACGTCGGACCCAGCCCGCTGCCCTTGCGCCGTTCAGGCCCAGAGGGAAACGACGGAGTGAGGGCTCCGGGAGGCTGCCGTGGGAGCCGAGGCCGAGTACAGGGCCGCCCGGGGTTCCGCGGGCAGCCGCGCCGTCGAGGCGGCGAGAGCTGCCAGCGGTCCCCCGCCTCAGGGGTGGGGCCGCCTCCCCACCGGCCCCCCAGGCACACCCCCGGGGCGAGCAGGGACCGGCAGCACCCCTGCCCCGCAACCCCTTTACCGAGGCCGGGCAGAGCTGTCGCCGCTAGCGCGGTACAGCGGGGCGGGGCCGAGCCGGGCGGGCGACGGGGGGGCGCGGGGCCGGCGCGGTCGCGGGGGCGGGTGGGGTTTCCGTGCGCGGCGCTTATTAGTGTGTTGATGGAGGGCCGGCCCCTCGGAGCCGCCTCGCAGCGGCGGCGCGGGCTGGCGGCGGCCACCGGGAGGTGAGCGGCGGCGGGCGGCTCGGGCGGCGGCGGCGGAGGCGGCGGGGCCGCCCCCGCCGTGCCCCATGCGGGCAGCGGCGGGGCGGCGGCGGCGCTGAGGGCGATGTCGGAGGCGGGGGGCGCGGGCCGGGCGCGGGCCGCCGTGGCACGGCTCTCGGAGGCGGTGGGCGAGCGGCGGCGGCGGCTGGGCACCGCCATGGGGGAGGCGCGGCGGCAGCGGCGGCTGCTGCTGGTGGTGGTGTGCGTGGCGCTGCTGCTGGACAACATGTTGTACATGGTCATCGTGCCCATCATCCCCGACTACATCGCGGCCATGCGCGGCAGGGAGGGTGCCGCCGGCCCGTCCGCGCCCGTGGCGGGCAACGAGAGCGGCGGCGGCAACCGGAGCCTCCTGCAGGCGCGGTACCCGCCGGCCGCGGGGGGCAATGAGGACGTGCAGATCGGGGTGCTGTTCGCCTCCAAGGCCATGCTGCAGCTGCTGGTGAACCCGCTCAGCGGCACCCTCATCGACCGCGTGGGCTACGAGGCGCCGCTGCTGGCCGGGCTGGCCGTCATGTTCCTCTCCACCGCCACCTTCGCCTTCGCGGAGAACTACGCGACGCTGTTCGCGGCGCGCAGCCTGCAGGGGCTGGGTTCGGCCTTCGCCGACACGGCCGGCATCGCTCTCATCGCCGACCGCTACGCCGAGGAGCCGGCGCGGAGCCGCGCCCTGGGCACGGCGCTGGCCTGCATCTCCTTCGGCAGCCTGGCCGCCCCCCCCTTCGGCGGCGTCCTCTACGAGTTCGCCGGCAAGCGGGTGCCCTTCCTGGTGCTGGCCTGCGTCTGCCTCCTCGACGGGCTGCTGCTGCTGGCCCTGGCGCCACCCTGCGCCGCGGGGGCGCGGGCCAACATGCCCGTCGGCACCCCCATCCACCGCCTCATGGTGGACCCCTACATCGCTGTGGTGGCAGGTGCCTTGGCCACCTGCAACATCCCCCTGGCCTTCCTGGAGCCCACTATCGCCAACTGGATGAAGGAGTCCATGGGGGCCAGTGAGTGGGAGGTGGGCCTCACCTGGCTGCCCGCCTTCTTCCCCCACGTGCTGGGTGTCTACGTCACTGTCCGGCTGGCTGCCGCATACCCCCACCTCCAGTGGTTTTACGGGGCCCTGGGCATGGCCATCATTGGTGCCAGCTCCTGTCTGGTGCCAGCCTGCAGGAATTTCGGGCAGGTCATCATTCCCCTCTGTGGCATCTGCTTCGGCATCGCCCTGGTGGACACAGCCTTGCTTCCCACCCTGGCCTTCCTGGTGGACGTGCGTCACGTCTCTGTCTATGGCAGCGTCTATGCCATCGCAGACATCTCCTACTCTGTGGCGTATGCCCTGGGGCCCATTGTGGCTGGTCAGATTGTGCACACCATGGGCTTTGCACAGCTCAACCTGGGCATGGGGCTTGCCAACGTGCTTTACGCCCCTGTCCTCCTCTTCCTCAAAAATGTCTGCCAAATGAAACCCTCTCACTCGGAGAGGAACATTCTCCTTGAAGAAGGACCTAAGGGACTCTATGACACCATCAAAATGGAGGAGCGCAAAGGCATGGGCAAAAGCCTCCGGCCAGCGGGTGAGATGGATGAGAACGGCATGGACTCCTACCGCAGAGACCTGACAGGGGTGTCTGAGGAGGACTCATCAGACTATGAGTACAGTTAGGTTGCCCCACACAGCCCAGCCCTAGGAGCAAAGAGGGACATGTGGGAGAGAGGGAAAGGGGGGGATGAAAGCGTTAACTGCATTATGTTTCTGTACCAATGTGCAATATATACAGTTTAACCTTTGTCATGATGTAATGGCTTTCTTCTTCTAGACTTATTTTTAATTGGTATTTCCTTCAGCATTCTGGCAAGGTGGAGGGGGTGGGGAATGGGGGGACAATCCTAAAGAAAATTATCTGAATAATCATTGGCATAAATCGGGGGGGGGGAAGTGTCCTTCCAAAAAACCACCAACATCAAAACAAAACAAAAAACCCCAACAGCCTCGTAGCTGGGGTATAATTGTGCAAAGTTTTCTCAAGCTGAAACTGTGTGTGACATACTGTATATCTCTGTAAAAAATATAAGAAAAGCAAAAAAGTCTGTGTAAAATTTTGAATGGTGTATTCAGGGACTTAGTAAATCTTGTGTACATATACTTAGATTTTCAGTTGGTTTCATATATTTAAGAAGAGCAACAACTATCACAACATCTTATTCTTCTTTGGGAATAAACTGAAGTATTGTACTTTTTTTTCTCTGTTGTGCTGCTCTCCAGTAAGTGCAATATGCTGTGTTATGTTGAAGTCTAAACTACAAGAATAATACGATCTGAATAAACGGAATTGAAGGGGATTGATTGTCTTTGTTTCATTGTTGAGGGCTGCTTGAGGGAGGGAGCTGGTTGGGCTCAGTGTAACCCCTAAGGTAACAATTCCTCATAACACAAACCTCATCGGTTACCAGAATCGCCCAGGAGAAAACCCTGTACAAAATATCCTCATTTATTCTTCAAAACATATCTTAACGGGTCCAAGCAAACAACATCGCACTGCAAACATGCTATTGATCACCTAAAACCAGCTCCTTGTATTCTCACACGAATTTAATTTTAATTCTTACAATCATGAATTTCAATTTTCGAACATTCAAAAAAATGACATTACCAGCAATTAGAGACACAATGCTGGAAAACGCCTTTCTTGGTGCTGAATGCTGCCCCAATGTAGCCGACAGGAACTAAACAAAACAAAAGATGGGTGAAGTGCTTCATTCAAATCTTTGCAAAAAGTGGAAACCTTCAATCCCACCACAAGGGAACCAGAGTGCATATTTTGCCCTGTAAATTTATCTTGATATAAAAGAAAATCGTTTATTTAAATTCCTAGCTCATTAGGAAACAAAATAAATTACTTATAATATCAAGAGGAGAAAAAAATTATATAAACGGCCACAGTAACTATTAAAAAGCTTCCACCCGTCCCTGGGGAGCTAGGCGCCACGAAGGAGCCGCACAGAAATCGCCCGACTGTTCCGCTGAGCTGCGCGGGACGCGCGGTCCCGCCGCGCCGCAGGTCCTGTCGGGGCGGCCGAGTCGCTGCTCATGCGACGCAAAACTCATGAAAACACCGCGCCGGTGCTTTGGCACGGCGGGTTTGCCGAAGAAGCAATGGCCACCGCAGTAGTAGCTGAGCCTCGCTTCCCAAAACCGCAGCCGCCCTCTTTGCGGTAAACGGCAACAGCGGTGCCTCCTCTGTCCCGCCGCCCCGGGGCTGCCCCCGCTTCTGGCCCGGCACGGTCCGCTGCTGCCGCCGCCGCCCCGGGGCCGCTGTCGGCCCCAGGGCATCTCCCGCAGATCCCGAGCCCCTCCTGGGACGGCTGCCGCCCCGTCGCGGGCTGCCGCCCCTTCCGGCCACAGTGCCGGCAGCCCACAGGCAGCACCGCCCGCCCTGTTCGGCCACGGAGCTTTCAGGAGCCGCAGACGCCCCACGGTGACACTACTCGACGCTGGCGACAAGCTGTGTGGCAACGCGAGTCACCGAGAGCTGTAACCCGCAGGGGCTCCCCTTGCCGCCGCCGGGGAGCCTCTCGGCTGACCCCGACGGTGGTAAGGGCGCGGGCAAACTCCGTTCTGCCGGGCTTCCCCCGCCGCCCTCCCGGGACACTGCCGGCACGGGGTGAGCTGGCGCCGGTGCCACCACCAGGCACAAGCCTGCAGAAGGGGCAAACAAGAGCGGCGCGACCCGGGCGGAGGGAGGGCGGCAGCGCCTGTTGCACGCAGCAGGAGGGGCGGGCAGGGCCGGGCCGGGCGGTGCTGGGGGCGCGGGGCGGGGAGGAGCCAGGCGGCGGCGGGGACGAGCTGCTCTCCGCACGCCCCCGCCCAGAGGGGACCTGGCCGCAGAGGAGGCGGCGGTACCTTGGACAGAGCCGCCGCGACGCGCGGAGCCCGCCCGGGAGCTGCTCCGGAGCGCCCCGACGAGCAGGTACGGGCGGGCGGGCTGCGCGCCCCGCGACTCCGACGGCGCGGCTGCAAGTGCCGGGGCGGGAAAGCCAAGGGCCCGGGAGCGGGGGCGCTGGGTCCCGCGGCGCGGAGCCGAGAGGGCTCCTCTTGCCAAACTCCGCGGCGCCGGCGGCTCCCACGGGGCCGCCCCGCTGCCCGCGGATCCCGCCGCGACGGACGGTCCGGGAGGGAAGGGGCTCCGCCGGGGCTGAGACGCGGTAAAGTCTCGGGGCGCGCCGGCAGCCTCCGGCGGAGCGTAAGCGCTCCCCGACGGGCCCAGCCGCTGCTGCAGCCCGCAGAGAACTGACGGATAGCGACAGGGCGGCTCCTTTCGTAATGTCAACGGCCGCAGCAGCGCACGCTTCACACATGTATTCCTGATAACGCATACATTCCTCTTAACTTTGAGCATAGATTCCTGAGAAGTTTAAGCTTATCTTCCTGCTAACACTGAGAGTGAGGATGAATAGATGGGGGCTGAGTGTAATGCCCCAACAATGTTATAGACTGCAAGTTGCCTCCCCGAGTCCACAATGTATGGAGAACTCCAGTATAAGCACATGAGCTTATTTCAGTCCTCTGCTGTCTGCTAACAGAGAGATCGGTGCCTTTTGTTGTGGATTTGAGCTGCTGCTTTCAGCACCACCCTGCTCCCCAGCCTGCCGTGACTCGCAGCCACCCTGCTAAGCTGCTCACCCCAGCCCTCCAGCTAAGCCAGCTGTAAATAAAACCAGCTAGGATTATTTTTCTTTTGCCTAATAACTTTGACAATGCACCTCACAGCCATTCCAGTGAACAACTTTGAAGTCATCTTGAATTTCTGCAGGATTTTCTCTTGTGTCAGTTTCCTTGTCCTTTACTAAGCAAATATAGGATTGGGCGTGATGCTAAGCTGGCAGCGCATGAACCAGAGACAAAGCCTCAGTTCATCCCCATGACAGAGAAAAGTACAGTTCAGGCCACCACCCCCAAACTCTTTATCACACTGATTTTACAGATACGTGAGTCTGTTATTAGTAGCATTTCTCACAGACACAGAGCCAGTATGGACTTGCCATCAGCGTGACTCCATATTGCAGTTTGACAAAAAAAACATAAGGAAAGAAAGAAAGAACAAAAGTCCCAGCGAGAAGAATACCAGCTGGATTTTTCCTTTAGGAGAATACAGTTTTAGGGGCTCTGAAGACAAAATGGCTGCTCTGTATTTGAACGCAGATGAAAAGCCGAGGCCAGCCCATAAACAACTGGGAAGACACAGTCTTCCAAGAGTTACAGGGCATGTATGTCTGCTATTTGAAGTGCTTTGAACCTGGGTTACTAGGAGAAGAGTGCATGGCTAAGTGATGAGACCTGTGTAGCACATGAGAGGGAGCAGAGCAACGCAGCGGGTTAATGTGGCCTTTCTGTGAAGGAAATCTTTCTCACCTGGGTTGAAATTGTGAGCAGATGACAGATCAACACGAATTTGCTGTGTGGCTCATTGCAGAACCCCAGGGACACCTCTCAACCTTATACAACCTACTTCACAGCACATGGCCCCACTGGCAGCCGGTGCAGGACAGGGAGAGGACAGGATCAACACAAGGTGTCAGTGACCATATACACATTGGCAGACCCATGCTGAAGCTGCAAGGCTGGAATAGCCAAGCTGATTCCTCAGGAGAGGAATCATGCACAGCCATCCCTGCCCATTGCTAAACAAAACTCTTCATCTCACTTTCATACACTGTAGGGCTTTAATCAAATTGTTTGTAAAAGCTGTTGTAGAAATAATTCAAGTGCCCTGAATGTATAGTCCCAAGGGCTTCAGAAAGAAAATATGACATTCTTTTCTACTTAGTCAGCACATGTTGTCTTTTATACTTTGCGCACACACAGTGCAAAGTAATTTAAAAAAAAAAAAAAAACAACAAAAACCTAAAACGCTGTGATCTGTCAAGACCTGACTGAACACATAGAACTTACGCTGCTTTAGCTGTACTACCGTAATTGAAGGACAACTGTTTGGTGTGGGCACTATTATATCAGAAGAAATATGTGTGCCATCTAGCTTATTCTTGTACAGAAAAGGAGTAAGAGGCATCTATAGGAGTGAAAACCAGGATAAGCACAATACAAGAGAGACACAAGTGGAAGTATTTGCTCTGTCACTGATGACTTCTGTGACTTTTGACAGGTTAAGCCATCTCCCTGGATAGGTATATGCTATTTTGGAAAGACTGGTGTGTGAAGCAGCTCAAATGCAGTGTATGACACCCCTCCCAGTCCTCCCACTGCCAGCCTAGGCAGGCTCACAGGGTCCCCCAGCCCAGAGCTATGCCCCAAAGCACTGGCACCCTGCAAGCTTCTAGCCTGCAGGGGGCAAAGGCACATCTTCATCAAGCTCCTTTCCACAGTTTCCACATCTTTAACGCAGAGATGGCAGTACCTCGCTGTGTCCATGAAACTGTGTAATGACAAATACATTTAAAGACTGTGGTGCTTTCATATAAATTGATAAAGGGAGGACATATAAGATCCTTAGATAGAAAACTGCAACCTTATTATTACCTGTGTCGATGTAAGTATATTCAAAGAAAAGTCACCTCTCTCCTCCAGCTAACATATAACAGTAATACAAAGTGCGCAGATCATGGCATAATGCATTGTGAAGTAAATTAGAGTGACAAAATAAACCATGCTGAGAAGGGACCATTTATGTGCATCAGATAGTTCTGGATAAAGAAATTTATAGTGAAATGAGACAAACAGAATGTCAGAGCAATGTCCACAGGGCTCAGTTCAGCTACTTTTGAATGTTGTACTTCTATTTCTCTTCAGTTTTGCATTCTGAAGCTTCTGTGTATGCTTGTGCAGGGAATACTCTCCATGTACATTTTGGTTATAAATAATGGGTACTGACTGGACTTTAAATCTTTTCTATTTCCAGAACTGAGGCGTGAGGCTCCATAAGTGCCCCCAAGTGGGTTCAATTTCTGTCCTCAACAAAAGATATCTACAGAAATGCAGGAATGCCTGTCCTAGAAAAAAACATGCAGAAGAAAGAGAAAGATACATGCAGTAAAGATGAGACAGTAAGTAACTGTTTCTGGGAAAAGAAAAAGAAAAAAAAAGAAAGGTTGAAGATAGATGATTTAACAGCTTTTAATGCTGTAAATTAATATAATAATTGTAAACCAAGCTCTGTTCCAGAACTGATTTCTTCATTTCAGGGAACACTAGTTATCCTGCAGCAGTTTATAATCAGGAACTTTGATAGTTCTGTAATATTAAGAAATAATTATATGCCATCTCTGACTGTAGTAATGCATCTGCTGTTGTCTAATAATATTTCACTTACTGGAACTCTTCATGGGATTTTGGGAGGAAGAGTGTATTTGGATATGAGAAGCACTAATGTTAGATCAAACTATCACATATGATTCATTTTCAAGCTGGTTTAAAAGATGCCGATGTGGATGCCTATAAGTAGTCAACCCCTTGGGTTTAAAACCTTTTTCCTAACCAGAGTCATGAACTGTAGAGTAACCTTACCCAGAAAGATGGTGCCAAAGCCAGGTATCAAAAAGAAATACTATTTGGCACATCTATTGCCACTGACCAAGAAATCAATGACAGAAGAGATATGCCCTGACTAAACATAGCTTGAAACTGTAGAATTACCATTCTTTTATTTCTGAGATCCAGGGCACATTACAGGCTAAATTGGATTTGCATTTCCATTAATAACAGGTAATCCTATGACACTTTTTATGAGTATCTGAAATCTTCAGTTTCTAGATGGGGAAATATAATGCAGCACTGACTTTTCTGTGGATGTCAAAAGGCAGAGCTGGTATTTGACCTCAGAGGATACCCACTCCCTGCCTTCTGTTCAGAGCACTTCCTTCTACCCCCTCCCTCCCTGCATGCACTAGCGAAGGAGTTTGCAGCTAGCCTTGCTCTGAGCAGCAGGTGGGACTACATGGCTGCCAGATATCTCTTCCAACCAAAATCATGCTATGGTCCTGCGATCCTTTGAAAATGAATGTCTATTACATCAAGAGCTAGTAAAAAATATATATAAACTTCACCTGCTTTAGGAGACAGGCAAAAATCAAATTAGAGGAATAAACCCTCCAAAAGTTTATGGTCTACACTAATTGCTAACAGACAAGCACAGCTGACTTAGACAACCATTTCTCAACTAGGAGACATGTCCACCTCCCTGAGGAACCATGCTTAGAGCATCACAGCCTCTTGCAATTTCCCAGCCTTTCATGGATTACCTCCTTGCTTGATTTTCCCACTGTCCCCATAATTCCTCTGGCTTTTAAATTACTAATTACACTTCACTTGGGTAATTCAACATTAAAAAATAAAGGAAGCTTAATTGCATGGACAGCATCAGCTTCCCAGATACTATTGGTTTCTGGCTCCAAACAGGATAAAGCAAGTATAAGCAGAAATGTTTTATCAAGCCACCTAGGAGGGTTCCAGACTGGCCGACAGCAGAAGTTTGGCAGGGTAAAACACAGATTTAGTTGAGGATTGTATGTAGTCAGTGCTAATAAACAGGTAGACCTGCACGTTTTCTATTTCTGCAATTTTATAGTGTCATATTACCAATCAGAGAAGCATTAACCCACAGTTTTACTGATCACAAGATAAATGCACTTATTTACTAATGAAATACCTTCTCTTAATGCATTATTTTATTATGCTGTAATTTCTTCGAAGATTTTCTAGAGTCTAGCTCAGACTATATGCTTGCATCATGCCTATTTGCCTGTTTGTCCTAGGATTTCTAGAATTTTTACCAAGGAATATTCTCCTGTTTTCCACTAGTTTCCTGACTTATCCATTCGAAATCCTTATTGGTCAAAGGCCTACAAATAGAGCTACTGGAGACGTACTACTGCTTCAGTATTGCATACAACTGCATACTATGTCCTAAAATCCAGGCACTTTAAGATCTAATGAAACTCCACTGAAGTCAAACAGTTACATTTGCAGTAATCAGTCATCTCAACTGCTAAAACAGAATAAATGTATTTTAAAAGGGATGCAATATATTAATCAGCAACAGAAGGAAAAAAAAAAAGAGGACGGTTTGGGAACAAGTAGAATTACTTGTTAATCTCTTTTTTTTTTTTTTTTTTAATGATTAGGCAGTGCCAAAACTTCCAGTCCCACCACTGCAACAGACCTTAGGCATGTACCTAAAGTGTACAAAACACTTGGTGCCAGAGGAGCAATTTAGAAAGACCAAGGTCATTGTGGAACAGTTTGGAATTGCAGGAGGCCTGGGGGAATCCTTGCAGCAAATCCTCGAGGAAAGAAGGGAAAAGACAACGAACTGGGTAAGCAGAGAAAAATGGATGATGCTCATTTACAAACTCTTTGTGATGTTCTATATGTGATCACTGCTTTCTTTCAATGGGTCAATGCAAACAGGGGTCACATCAGATTCTACCAAAAGGAATGAATATTTCAGACATATTAGGCTAGAATTTTCCAAATACCTCAAAATCCATGTCATTATTATGTTTTCCGATCAACAATTTTGTTGACATAAATGAGGGAATTCATGCACCTCAAGTGCATGCATGCAGGTGTCAGCTCTACCTGTAGGAAGCACTATATTACATCCTTTTTGGATGTAATTTCTTTTCCTTTAATAACAGGATTAAGAGTTTTTATTAAAATAAAAAAAGCTTTATGATAGGGCTATAAAAAGTGGCTTGCATACCCATTTAGCCAAAGCTCTGATGCAGTCAAATTATTCTGGAATGGAATACTTTAGGATAAGGATTACTCTTTTTAAATTAAACTATTATTTGTCATTTATTGTCACACCATACCAATGTAGTTACCCTGTAGTATTTACTTCGTTGAATATACACACACATGTATACATCTCTCTCTCTCTCTCTCTCTCTCATAGACCATGATGAGACCTCAGCCTTTAAAAAGTCCAGCTTTCTGCTTCCCAAGACAGGAAAATTAAATGAGCCATAGACAAAACAGATTTTATCATTCCACGAAGTCACATTTCATGCTGCCTACATTAACCATGTTAGAATAGGGCAGCTGAAAACTAGAAACACTGATTTTATTGAAGTCCTTTTATTCCAGCAAGGAAGAGAGACACTGAATCATTTCATGGATTCAGTGAAATCCTGCAGGCTTGCTACTGATGTCAGTGAAGTGTGGTTCTACCTTAACTTTTCAGTTGTGTGACCCGCAAGAAAACTCCATCAAATTGCTGCTATAGTCAGAAAAAAGGCTACGGTACTGGCAGTGCTTTTATTTTAAAAGCAGTGCTTAATTTCTGAGCTACTTGTTGCCACAGTCTGAGAGCTTCACTAAATGCCACCCAATCCCATTTTGTTATTCTGATCGTAGAACTTCATGGTTTTGGTGACTAAATTAGCCATCGCTTAAATAATGTTCCTGATAACAATTAGTGTTCCAGGAGACAACTGTTCATTTAACCACTTACAGCATGAAAATTACAGAGGAAGGATGTGTAAGCATTTTCTGAAACATCTCAACTTTAAATACTGGTTATTAAAATTAAATACCTGATTTTTAAGATAAACAAGAAGTGTTTTTATTTGGAATTTAACTTGCCACGAGTACAGCTCTAGCCTGTTCTCCTGAAGACTCCAGAGACTGTGGGGGAAGCATCTGTTCTAACAGCAATGAAATATCTCAGAGGAAAACTTTTTCAACTGATGCATGCATTCATAATTATTTTTGCATAATTTTGTTGTTGTTTATAGTTACTATATGCAAAACATGCCCACTAAACTCAGAAAGACCATTTGATCTTTTTATGAAAGCCTCCATTTTCCAAATAATGATTCTTCAAACTCTGCTCAGACATAAAGGTTGAGGTTACTGTACATCTGTGTTTTCAATAAAAATGGTTAGAAATTTAATGTGTGCCTGTCTGCGTCAAGCATCAGTAATCTGCATTTGTGTCAGTGGACCCAGAGGGAATTCTCCAGGGGCCCTATCCACATGCCAGTATCTGCAGGACTGAGCCGTTAGGCTCAACAAATTCTTTTCCCACTCTGTCTTGCCACAGGACAGTATCTGATGGCTAACAACAGAGCATCTTGGAATCATTGACAAATATTTGAAGCCCCTGGAGGAAAGCCATTGCTGGTAAAATTCTGTCTGTCTCTTAAATATATCCTGATCACTATTCAAGAGTCAGCAGTTAGCATGTTGTATTCAAACATTTTTTGTTGTTGTAGAGAGAAGCAAACAACAAAATACCCAGACCACCAGAATACAGAGCTTGTTTACTTTTTAATGGAACACACTGTAAATTGCCATTGATTGAAAAATAGGATTATGGAATTGCGGCTGATTTCAGCTGAGCTGAGGTCACAGAGCCCAGACTGAAAATGCTCAGCAGCTCCATTAATCAGAGCCCATGCCTGACACCAGGAGCACCAAGCACTCTCCCCTCACCCCCAGACTGCCTTTCTGCACATTGTTCGTAGCTTTTAAGGTTTCATGTCCCCTTCCTTCAGGTGTTTAACTACTGGCTGGATGACATGTACCTCAACAACCGGCTTGCTCTTCCAGTCAATTCCAGCCCAGCAATTATCTTTGCTCGTCAGTATTTCAAGGATGTAAATGACCAGCTGAGGTAATGTACTACGACTTCGCAGATTTTGCTAAATGAAAGGATATTTTAAATGTACTGCTTTTGCAAAAAGACAATCAACTTTCATTAAAAAATAAGGGCTGAAACCATTAAATGATTTCCTACAAGGCCTGCTGACTGAGGGTAGTGTTTCTGGGGTTACTCATACTGATATTTAGAAATAAAAACGTCATTGCTATTACATTTACTGCATGAAAAAAAATACCATAGGATTTATAATTTTTTAAAGGAGAATTTGCAAAGCTTTTCATTGTATAGGTCAAGTAAACCATTTTGCAAGAGAATACAGAAATACTAATTTCTGACACACTGTTTAAAGAAAAACAATCTTCAACATGCCATCACTATGACTTGTTTCCACCCTGCAAACTGAAAAGGCCACGCTGGCATTAAATTGTCCCTCTCAGGTCCCCAAAAGGGCACCAGAAACACAGGGGATCTAAGAATAAGAATTCAGAAATCATTCCTCCCCAAGAACACTGTTTCCTTCAGGCTCATCCTTCCCAGCCCTGAACTGACCTTTCTCCTTTGAGTTGTTATGGGCAATTACAATCATTTAAAAAGTGAAAAGGTAAACAAGTAGCCAAGCACAGAATATACCTCTCCAGACACCCTTAAAACAGAATTCCATTCTTCAGCCTTTGCCAAAACATTCTCTCCTTTTGAAACAGTAAACCAGATCAAATCTACCTTCATATATTGCAATTTTCCTCTTTGCTTTTAGCACACTCTAGCTGCTCATTACTGAAAGAATTAACTGCATGTGAATTTACGCTATTATAAAACAGCCAGAACCTTGAAGCCGATATGTGTTATTTTAACATTTTGCATAGACAGAACATGTATCTTTTTACTTTAAACATAACTATAAATGCTTCCATTCATTACTGACTAAATTTACTGTGCACGCAGCTTTCGAAAAACCTCCACTTTGCATTTTCTAATGCATGTGCTTTAACAAGGAAATATTTTTCTCAGAGCTTCCCATTCAGACACAGTGCAAATAGGCAGTGTCAGGAAATAATACACCTGTCCACAGCTCTGCAGAAAGAATATCTGCTTAGGACAGGAAGTACTCTAATAAATCGGACAGCTTATGAGTATTGATATGGAAACCCATGTTAAGGATTCTATTAAATATTCAGCCTCTGCTCCCATTCTCTAAATAAATGCTTTCAGGCTTCTTCCTGTGGTAGTCTGTTTAACCATTTGAAGGGACCATCTCTAGGGTTTCATATTTTTCTTGATGTTAATTCATTTAGGTTTTGGGTGGAGGCAGGGGGCTCTCTCCTTGTGCTGTGTCATCAATCATTCAGGCTCTCAGTCTCTCAGAAACAGCCCAGTGTTGCCAAATGGTAAGAGTCTGATGTCACTTCTATCTGCTACTTGCAGGTTTGCTGCCAATCTCATTTCAGGAGTGCAAGACTATAAAGCTTTACTGGACACGTAAGTAGTTTGGAAGGAGAGCTGCTGCTTGAGTATCTGCAGGTTTCTGATTCAAGGGTGCTCTAACATGTCCAAAGTCAGGCTGCTCTCCACCATTTGGAAGAGCTGGGGCTCCAGCATGCTTCAGAGCAAGCGCTTCAGCATTTTTTAAGTGCTTTCTGCTTTATTACTGCAATTTAACAGGTTGGAGAAGGATCCTGTTTGATGCCTGGTAGTCATCACTAGCACATGCAGTGCAGCCCAAAGGACACGCATTCTCTGCCTAACACAGCTATTGAGAACACATCAGGAAGTCTGTGCTTCCCAGACCCAAAGAGCAGCAGCACTGTGGTTACACATTCTGCACACCTTCCCCGGCACTGGACACCTGCCAGGGTGCTGCACCACACACACACATACACCCCGCCCCTGCGTACTGCACCCCCTATTTAGAACATCAGCCCCCCTTCCTCCCCCCCCCAGGAGAAGGAAGCCTCACCACAGACAGGCTGGTTCAGTGGCTAGTAAAAATCAGAAGTTACTTATGCCATTGTTACTTTCTGTATATAAACACAGGGGAAACCCATGATTCTTTAAGTCATGCATGAGGTAGCTTATAACAGCATTTTACATGGCACTTCTTAACCTCACCTAATATGTTGCAGGTTTACTGCTGAAATCACTGCTCCCCGAAGAATAGAAATAGTGGGGAGCCAAGCACAACAGACACAGCACCATAGTAGGGAAAAGGTCATTTTCCTGTCTGGAAACACAAGAGGCCTATGTGATATGCTTTAACCAACGCTTATTTGGATGAGGAAGGCAAAGTCCATATTCAAACAACAAAGTCCCTATCATCTATGAATTAAAGAAAGAGGAAGGGGCTGTTCAATTTTTCACTTCAAAAGTCTGACAGCTACTCAGAAATTATAGAATAGGTACTTATTTAAAAACACGTGCTTTTGTCCAAGATACGCCATGCAACTGCACACACCAGCGCTGACCTGCTGTGAAGTACTACTGCATACTAGTTTGTTGCATCTTTACATAACAGCATCTGAGATAAAGAAACCACATTGCGCAAGAATAATTTAAATTCTTATTACTTTGACCTCACTGCTGTAGATCCAAAGACTCACGTGATTAGATTTGCTTGCCTTAAATCAATAATAATTTAAATCCTCACTACTGTGTCCTCATATTGTTATTACTGTTTGCCTATCACCCCTCCTGTATAATTATGAGGACTGTAATTGTAACATTTTCAGTTCCATGTTGCTGTTAAGGACTTGTACCAGCAAGTGTACTGTTAGCTTCTCTTGGATCATGCCACATACAGATGCATAATATTCCAACCCAAACCCAGGCATTTAGTTTTAACTGTGCATGTATTCCATGCAGTTGCCAAGACTAAATATTTCAAACAAAACCTAACTTGCTCACATAAGAGAGTTGTAAGATCTACACAGACAACTCCTAAATCAGTACAAGATTTTCTGGTGCCATCAGAGTTAATAATCCCTTTCTTAACTGCTATAATTACAGATTGTCTTATCTAAATCTACCATGCTATTTCGCTATGTTCAATCATCATAAATGCTCTTTAAAAACTTAAATATAAGAGGATTTTTGCATAATGCAAAATGTCAGAGGAGAATGCTAATAACCCTGTTTTGCTGACAAAGAACAAAAAAAAATTAAGCACCTGTACAAGGAAATAAGTGATCCAGAGTTTGAGAGCCAGGAACCGAAGGGAATATCCCTGGTTTAGAACTGCAACAGTTCTAAAGAGACAGTTAAACAAGATAAACTAGCATAAAATGTTACCCTGTATCAGCTGTATGACAGTAACCCTCCTCCTATGCTTCTTTGCCCCTGCCCCTCTCTGGCAGGCTGGAAGCTTAGTCCTCTTTTGCTGAGGGAAAACCTCAGCACCACAAGATCTTCCTCCTGTGTTCTCTGCCACCTCTCCTGAGCAACAGCACCATTATTTCCGGCTGCAGTGTCAGTGGAATATTTTACAATGCATAATCATAATCGTGATAACTTCTGAGGTTTTTTTCTGGGCACTAAAGAAGCCTTTTAGGAGGTGGTGTTTTCACATGCCTTCCAATAAAAAGGGATTAGGGTTTCAGCACCTATTCCCCCATAGGTCTATGTAAGGATTAGCACATAAGCAAGGCTCTGTGGAAAACAGAAATGCCCTCTGTATCGCCCCAGTCATTCCTGTTCATCAGGCAAGGCCCTCTCAACAGATGCTGTAACCACTCTGCACAGTACAGGGCCACTGTGATTTGCAATGAATTTCATCAGTACTTTTTTTCAAGGTGCTGTGTCTTTTCCAGCTGTTCTGCTGACTTTTGTCCTGGCAAGTTTCCGGGGTCCCACCTAGGCAGGCTTCCCACGCACATTGCAAAGCTTCTTGTGACCTGCTATTATTTCCATTTCCACTAGATGATAATACAATTGCTTAATGAATATGCATGAAGCTGCCAGGAATGATGTATTTAACTTTGGTATGGGAATTCATCTATTTCCCTTATACTGTAATCTCGTTTTATTATTCAATTTGTGTTATACCTGATCTAATTGTAACAGAACAAAGGACAGATTAGATTTCTTTTCCTTTCTGTCTCTCTCCCCCCCCCTCTCTCCCTCTGGCTTTGTTTTTCTCCTTCTCTCTCTCCAGCCATGCTTTACCTGTTGATTTTGCTCGTGGACAGCTGTCTGGTCATCCTCTCTGTATGAAGCAATACTATGGACTCTTTTCTTCCTATCGTCTTCCAGGACATACCAAAGATACCCTCGTGGCCCAGAAAAGCAGTGTAATGCCAGAACCAGAACACATCATTGTTGCTTGTAACAATCAGGTAAATGAGTGTTCTTTTTTTATACCTTTCTATATTTCTTAGTTTGCTTAATTTCATTCAAGAAGAGCCTAATCTAATCACTGTTCAGAAACACAGTTAGCGTGCTACGTATGAGCTCACTTCTTACCAAGCATTCACTGTCAATATTTTCAAAAGATGCTTCTGCAGCATTTTTGTGCTTAGCCCACATTATGTTCCAAGTACAGCGATGCAGAAAGGAGGAATGTGGCAGAATACATTTGCTTTCTCATTCACATAAAAATGTTGATTAAACAGTGATGAAACCACAGAGAAAAAAAATCTTATTAGAGTGCATTTGCTGGAAATGCTCGTCTTGACAGTCATGTATTGGCACACAATGCATGGCATATATACCACCATCCCATGTAGCGGGGGGTCTAAGCTATGCCTGATGAAGTTAGCACAGGTGCAGGCAGAAATATTGAAGTATTAGAGTGAATTGGTCCCAACTGATAAACGCCGTTGAGAAGCAGAGTATATTGGCTGGGAAGAGTACCTTATAACCCAGCTTGACTATTTCTAGTACTGGAGCTGTGCCTGCAGGCCCTCTTGGAATGAAGGGGTAGATCCCAGTGGTCCCTTTTCCAGGAGGAAGTCCTTTCTTCACCTCAATGGGAAGTTCTCTAGATTCTCTAGGTTATTTTTAAACAAATACTACCATGGAAATTATTTACATACTTCCTGATTTTATCTCTTCAGGGTTTTTAAACTTATTCAAATAATGTATGTTTTATTTGAGCCCAACACACATATAAGTCCCCTATAGCAACTGGCATTACACTGGTGTAAAAACATAGGAGGGGTAAGCCCTGGACCAGATCCCAGTGTTTCTGTGCT
This sequence comes from Grus americana, assembly GCF_028858705.1. Lineage (NCBI taxonomy): Eukaryota > Metazoa > Chordata > Aves > Gruiformes > Gruidae > Grus > Grus americana. The sequence continues at coordinate 30,839,023 of NC_072858.1, forward strand.
CCATTGCCCACAGGCCTGGTTCTCCAGGCAGGATTTCAGTGTCTCAACACTCACCCAGGCGAAATCAAAATGTTGGACCAGTAAGGGTCCAACCCATCTGTGATTGTTCTTCTGACTCCTGTCATTTTTTTGCAGTTTTTTGTTTTGGATGTTGTCATTAATTTCCGTCGTCTCAGTGAGGGAGATCTTTTCACTCAGTTACGAAAGATAGCCAAAATGGCAGAGAATGAAGAGGAAATGCTGCCTCCAATTGGCCTGCTGACAACAGACGGAAGAACAGAGTGGGCAGAGGCCAGGACGATCCTTATGAAAGGTTAGCAGCAGCAATCCCAGCTTTGTCGTCTTCATCATCTTCCTCCTCACCATCATTGCCTTTCTTTGCTGGGAGTGAACATTACAGCACTGAATGTGCAACCACACTGCTGATTTTTTCTAGCAGGAGGAAACTCAATACCTGTAAGTGTTCAGATGTGTGTTACCAGGGAAGCAGCAGATACAGTTTGACCCATTGGCTGTGTATGTTTAAGTGTTACGCCATGTAAACAACTCTCACTCCATTATCTGTTTTTCATCCCATAAATTACATCAGATTTTGTGATTTGTCTTTTTTGATATCCATTTTGTATCAATAGGAATGATATATCCTCTTAGTTTTTGGCAACTATTAGACATTTTTCATCTCATCTAACGAAGGTATCTACAAGTTAAACACCTGTTGAATCTAGCTGTGTAGTCTCTCTAGTCAATGGAGAAAAATAGAAAGTACCGGGGCTGATTCATTCAAATCTTAAGTATCTAGGAAAGGTGACATCAGTTATTATCTGGGGATAGTTGTCTCTCTCTTCCAAGAACAGGCAGCATTTAGTTGTCTTGGATTCTGGACTCAAATGCTTGACTTTAAAACAGATGAAAATAAAGGGTGGAATTAGTCACCTCTATCATTTCACACTTTATATATTTTACCTTGAAGCTAAGTGATGCAAACACCCTCTTTTTGCCATTTTAGATGAATTAGGGATTCATTCCCCACCCTCATCCCTCACCCTCCCCCAAAAAATAGTCAATAGTCTCAAAATATGTTTACCATCCCAAGGAAGATCTATCCTTTTCTTATTCAAGTTTATCTATGCTTACAATAACTTTATATAGATACACATACAGAGTCCTGGCCATTATTACAGCATTATTACATGGTACCAGTCTCATCTTCAGGCTTTCCCCTCCCTGTCTTTTCTTTTTAAAGCAGGAGGGAAAAAAAGATTCCTTAGTTTAATTAAAACTGAGATAAACACCTAATTGTTTATTTTCATGCCACGCTTTTAAGTAAAACAGTGACTACCTTGAAACCAGCAACAAAATCATCTTTGTAAACCTACATCGTCCTAAAGAAAAAAAAGACAAATCAACAAAAACTAGCAGAACCATCTCTATGGTGTTTCTGTATTGCCTGGCATTTGATGAAATTTTAATGAGGAAGTAAACCAACTCAGTTACACAGCTGAAAAAAACAGATTCTGCACTAGCAAATATCGCAGCACTGTGATCTGAGCCTTGTCTAATCTAAGCAAGAGTCCCATCCTAGACCACTCATATTAGCACAGCTCCTCTCTATAGTATAATGCATTGCTGTTGCATGTGGATACATGATTCTTAAAAACCCTTTTTTTGTTCTTATCTGTGTATCTCTACTCTTCTAAGTAGAGCAAGTGAATTCTTACTCCTATAGGGACTGCTGTCCCACGCATACTGTATCTGAATTTGATTCAGAACTGTCTTTTCATATATTCCTTTTAAAGCAAAAGCCCCAACTAACCAAAAGCTGACTGGCCAATTCAATGCAATTGTGTGCATTAGAAAGAAAGAAGGAAACGAAATGTCTTGCAGGGCTTTAGCCTTGTTCTCACAATTCTCCTTTGTTTCAGCTCTTTCTGGAAGTATTTATTTTCCATCCCAAGTCATGGTTCATGAGTTCTTGTGCAGTTCATTGCCTGCTTTACATGATAATTTTTTCAGTGTTTGATCAGCTCTCTGCACGTATCTGTTTCCTTCTGTAAGGGCATCTTTCCCTACTTTTCTGTTTCTAGCAGACCTTAATTTTATTCATTCTAATATCTAGACTCAAGATACTCTGAAGCCATATGTCAAAATAAGGGCTTCACATCTGTCAAAGATGTGTGGGCAGCAGCCACAATGAAATATATATAAACCTATCAGACAATATAAAGCAGAACGCTGAGCAAGCTGTGAGCAGTTTGTAAATCACTATCCAGCCAGTTTTTCCTTGAAGGTGCCTGTCCGCAAATACCAGCAGCTGAGTACACGGGGCAACTTCCATTCACAAGGATCTTTTCAGCCTTTGCGTTCATGTACCCAGACTATCAATGGAATAAATACCACAATTACGGTCAGCCCTGCAAATGTCAGATACTAGAAGAGTTTTACAGCCAAGAGGAGAGGGACATGTCTTCTCCTTTATAAAGCTTCTGAATACTTTTGAAGACAATTCATGGGGACGTCAGTGTTTCATGTGTTGTAGGGTGACACAGATCACGGGCAGAAAGCTCAGCCTATCTGTGTGCCCCCATCAATTAGTCTCCTGGCTCAAGTCTTTGTAGGAGGTGGCAGGAATGCCAGGTGCCTTCCCTAGGACTCTACTTCTGTGGGCAAGGGAAGACAACACACTGTACTCCACTAGGTTCCCAGTTAGCCTGAAAGAAGTCATGCTGACCACCTCTGTCACTCGGGTCATGGTTGCCAACACTCCCTCACAGGAGCCGCCAGACAGCAATAGACAGTACCTTACCATGTCCTGCAAGAGGCCACAGCTCCCCCTCTTCCTTCTCAGCCACTGCTATCACTTGACTCTCCTCTTGACAGTTTTTTCATTTCTTGCATATTTGAATCTTTTTTACCACACAGCATCTGGAGAATGAACCTGGATGATAACAAGCATCTGTATTTTTTCCTAGCTCCTTACCAACCTATGTTACTCATTTTGGGAAGACACATTTTTTCTTACTTTGAAAAATGCTGTTCTTTCAGAGGATCAAGCTACTTTTCATATTTGCAAACATTAAAAACATGCACATTTTGAAATGGCTCCATATTTCAAATGTAAATCAGAATTGTTTAATTTTAATTTTTTTCATTCTTTCAGCTAAAATAATCTCCTTAATTGAGCACAGATTTGTTGAATTTACCATAAATTTGCAAGAAGTTTTGATCAATCTGAATTCATAGCGTTAGTTAAGAACATTCTGAAACAAAATCATCTGCTAGCAAAACCAGATGACAGCTGATTTGTTAAGAATGGAAGGAATTTTAAGTTGATGTTCTAAAACCTTTTTTCCTTTGATCTTGTTAGCAACCATTTAACAGAAATTAATGATGTTATATGCTTTTAAATAAAACACGTTCTTGTTATAGGTTCCACACTTTTATGCTTTCAATTAAGGGCTGTATTAAGTATTCACAATTAACTATTTTCTATGCTTCAAATTTGCCCTCAGAAGCAAACAAACCTTTACCTTCATAATATTTCTGAGCTAAAGAAACTGAGAAAAAAACCCCCACATAAATACACCATAAATAAGAAGGAGGGCACTGAGGACAATGTAAAAATAGCTTTTGTAGTCCACCTGTAGAGGCACGAGTGACAGCACAGGGAAAAGAAACAGAGAAAGAGAGCCAGAAGCAGCACATTTTATTCATCAGTACACTAGTGATAGGAGGGAAGTGGAATGTGGCAACCCATGGTTTTGGCAATACCATGTTCAAAACCTGAACCTTACAACCTCATCCACAGATGTTTCTTTGTGTGATGTAGGTAATATGCCCAGTCCAGGGCTTATTTCTCTAAAGTACAAGAAATGACCAGGAACAGGAGAGAAAAGAGGGTTTTAATACAGGAACACAAACCCAACATGGGCTCTGCTGTTCCTTGCCTAGAAAACGGCTTTAATGGGAGAACAGCACAAAACCAGTATAGGCCCAGCTGTTCCAGAGCAGAATACTGCAGCAATAGCGTGAGCTCCGAAATCCTCTACCTGTCCCCTCTGTAACTGTTATATATAAAATAAGTAAGCATTACTGGCTTTAAGAGTAAAATAGATCTATTCTATAATATAATTACTTCAGGAAATGAAAGGCAGAAAAGGAAAGTGGATATTATTGAATCATATGAAAGATACACAGAGATACTGCAAAAGTTAACACATGAATGAATATCTTGGTGTAATATTTCCTTGTACTGAGACGTTCTGCTGTTGAGAGAGCTCTGCAGACACCAGCTCATTGCAGAGTCAGATCTTCAATGCTCTCCAAGGCAGAAGGGTTCCCCAGCCAGTCCTGCACTAAGAGGATGTGAACATTTCACTCTTTTATCTCCAGACTCTACTAACCGCGACTCTCTTGACATGATTGAACGGTGCATATGCCTGGTGTGCCTGGACAGCCCAAGCGGGGTGGAACTCAATGATACAAACATGGCATTGCAACTGCTACATGGGGGAGGCTACCATAAAAACGGGGCCAATCGTTGGTATGACAAACCTATGCAGGTAAAAACCTTACAGTACTATAATATTACTTGCACTTGGCAAAGGACTCCAGTTGCCCTCATGGTAGGGACCACTTAGAATCAAGTGGGAGAAAGAGGGGAAGGTGGTGTCAGCATCTGCCAAGGCAGGGTCGGTGTAAGCAGCGCTGTTCCTTGCAAGGCAGGGAAAGCAGACCTCCTGCCTTGCTGGCAGTGGGGGGGCCTTCTCCAACACAGATATGCTTTCACCTTCCCTGAACTTGCTCTTTGCACTTGAGAAGGTAGACAAATGCACAGACATACAGGTAGGTAGACATCTGATTTAAAAAAAAAAAACAAAACCAAAAAAAACCCCCCACAACAAAATAGTATGCATTTAATTACACTCAATCAAATGAAATAAAAATGCTGGACTAGCATCCCAGAACAAAAAAGAAAAGCACAACAGCTTTCTCTGTTTTCTCATACATTTTCCTGAAGTCCTAGAAATACTACTGCTTATAATTTAGCATGTGTTTAAGTTAGCATTAAGTTCTCACTGAACAGACTGTTTACTCATTTAATGACATCCTTGTCGAGACTTTCCTGGAAGTATTCATTTCTCCAGCCTTTTTCCCAATCAGATTTTGATTGTCATATTTGAAAGTGTCGCACTGTTATTTTCACATTTTGCAATAGACCCAGGGTGAAGCAATGTATTAATCTCCAACTGTCAACCATGTTGACACCTCACGAAAAATTGAAAAAAACCCTGATACATTTGCTTGCGTAATGCTTGTTGCTCTTGCCATATCTAACAACAGCAACATGAAAAGAGAAACCACTAAACTAATTTCACTTGCACTGACTTACCCCAGCGCAAATACATTTCAGTAGTCATTCCTGATTTATGCCACTGCAAATGACATTATTAGCAGACTTCAATGCTGTGTTTTTAAAGAACAAATCATTTGTCTTTAGTTAGAATCCTCTGCTATTTGCAGGGCCATGAGGTATTTCAAGCAGATGAGAATAAACAAGATTTTGCCTACTATCAGAAGGTAGCAGAAAGCAAATAAATTTGCATAGCACGAGAGAGCTTCATCTGTCCAGATGTATTCAGGCCAGAAGTAGTTCAAAGGCAAAGAGAAGTTCTTAGGGAAAAAAAAAAAGATCCCATTTTCTTTATTATGTAGGAAGCCATACTCACAGCAGGACTTGTTCTTTCTTTCAGAAACCGTCCAGTTAAACTTTTTGCATCACACACTTAACTCAGTGAAAACCTCATGGGAACCAGGGAGGCAGGATGCATATATGTGATATAAATGCACAGAGCTGAGTGGGAGAAGTCCAGCCAAAGACACTTCAAAATAATTGGGGAAAAAAGTCCAGAAAAAGGACAGAAAACACGCAAGACCAGATGCAGTTTGGTCCTAGACATCTGCTTTTGTTTGAGATGCAGAAGTAACCAACTGCATGGGAGTATCACAGAACTATAGTGAAGCAGGTTAGGTCTCACAAGTTATACCATGTGTATGCAATGAAATCAGCAATGAAGACAATAAGAAATGAAGAAACCACCACAAAAAAAAAAAAAAGGTAAAGAGGAAGCAGGACAGTAAAACAAGCTATGAGAAAGCTATCAAATAAGGATGAGCTTGCTTATTCTATACAATATTTGTAATAAAATGTGATCCAAGGGACTTCCCAGATACAGAAATTTAATTGCCCCCAAATGTGGAAGGAGAACCCTGGCACCTGTCTTTCCAGTGACAGGTTTTCTCTGCCATAAAGCAGATGCTAAATCAAATTTCCAGACTCCAATGGGAAATGGTAAAATTTACATTCTCTCAGGACTCAGTCCAAAGGAGCAGCATGAAAGGGATCCAATGCAACACCATTCACAGGAGAAGAAAGTGTCCCATGATAAATCTGTAAGTCAAGGAAGTTCCTGATGTGAGCAATAAGAAAACCACGGGAGAATGACAACATCTTTTGTTAGGTTGCCATCATGGGTAACTTACCCAGAACATGATTTATTCACTATATATCTTGCGCTGGTTCTTTTCCTTGCTTAGTTTGTGGTAGGAAGAGACGGAGTCTGCGGTACCGTGTGTGAACATTCCCCTTTCGATGGCATCGTACTGGTGCAGTGCACTGAACACTTGCTCAAGCACATGTGAGTCCCATTTCAGTACAGCTATTGTACCCACTCTGGCCCCTGGGAAGCATCTGCCAGCGGCAAATTCCCCCTGGTGCACAGGGCCACTAAGACCCATACAACTGTTGGAAACCAATCATTTACCTGATTAAAAAAAACCAAACAGTGTTTAACAAATAGATTATTCCTGTGACCTTAATGTCTTTTCTCTCAAATACTAACAGGAAAGAAAGCTCCAAGAAATTAGTCCGAGCTGATTCAGTGAGTGAGCTTCCTGCTCCACGGAGACTAAGATGGAAATGTTCCCCTGAAATTCAGGCACATTTGGCATCATCAGCAGAAAAACTCCAAAGGTAGAACAGATGCCTCATTTTTTTCAACAACGACTGCAAGCTGGGAACTACCCAGCACACTGTGTGCAGGCATGGGTTTTCTCCTAGAGGACTCTCCCTGCCCTCCTGCTCCTCCTCATCTTCCCAAGCTGGTCATACCTAGCATGTCTTTGCAGGATGGCACCCTTATGGGCTGGAGCTACTTCACTATATTGAGGAATTGCATTACCATTGTTTTCCTTCTATGTAAATATTATGAAAGATAAAGATCACTGGAAAAACACTTGAGTCCTATTTGCGTGGATGCAAACAGTCCAGGTTCTCTGTTCTTATGGATGTGCTTTCTGGGTTTGACCTGACTGAAGCCAAAGCCAGGGCAATGGGGATACATATATGGGACAGAGGAATACAACTAGTTTGAATAAACAATTTCAATTCAGGAATGTAATTTGTTTACATCTATGTTGCTCCTACAAAGGTTAGTTCTTCTGACTCTGTTTCCAGACTGTAAAAGATTTGCATGATCTTTGGGGGTGGGGATGGCAATGAGATATTTTTTTGTTCAAATTATTTCATCTCAACACTTAGGTCTCTGATCTCTCTGTAGAGAATTTACACACTGTCTGCATGATCAGCTGTACATATGTCCAGTCTGATTGCATTAGACGAGACCTCGAAGTGGCTAGAAGCATATATGAGAGTATGAAAACATTCAGGATGAAGAGTAATTTGGTTTTGTTTTTAAACAAAGGTAGTAGTCCTCTAAATTGAAACTTGCAAGGAGCTGACAGCCTTTATCAGGTTTTAAATCCACTTATTTCTCACACTAGTAAATCTCACAGAAATTTGTTGAGAACAAAGGAGGCCCTGGCTTAGGCTTCAGGAGTAGAAACACTAGGGTTTTTTAAAAAAAAAAAAAGAAAGAGAAAGAGAGAGAGAGAGAGAGAGAGAGAAAGGTGTTTTACTCAAATGAACAGAATGACCTGAGTGCCACAGCTCATGTTAAGGCTGCAGATAACAAGCCCAGTCTAGAACCTGTATGAATAAAAGTTACTGACTAGGAACAAGTTATCAAAGGCCAGGACTGTCTGCAGAGCAGGAGCCCACTCACCTCCAAGTGGGTAAAGGCAGAAAATGATCTCTGGGTTTTATTTGCAAACGGAAATGGAACATGAGATTCTTGCATCTCCCCCTGCAGTAACTGCCTCTGTTTGTTTTCCAGGATAGTAAAAAATCTGGACTTTATTGCCTACAAGTTTGAGAACTATGGAAAGGAATTTATTAAGAAACAAAAGATTAGCCCAGATGCCTACATTCAAGTAGCACTTCAGCTGGCATTTTACAGGTGAGGTTAATTCAAATCATAGGAACAAGGTAGCACAAGAGGAGATTCACAATTTGTTTTTTATACAGAGGGTCCATTTTTTCCTCAACACCCAAAAGCCTCCTGCATGGAAATGAGTGATCTTGCCTAATGACTGCAGGTCAGACAATTGCCACCCGGTTCCAAGACAGAGTACTTCACTCCCCCACTCGTGCTCTACCTTCCCATCCCCGTGTCCCACACACACCATTCCCAGCCAGTACTCTCCCCATAGCTGCCCCTACACTTGGCATAGAGAAAGAGGGTGAGCGGATGCGGCTGGGAGTGGCAGACAACCCTGCCACCCACAGCAGCAGAAGCAGCTAAGGAGTCTGAGTCCCTGGGGCAGAAACACTTCCTTGCCACTGTGGGTAGCTTGGGAGGAACCATAGCAGTAACGCATAGCTCACCACATATGCATCCCTTGTGCCACAGGGCAAAAAGCATTCACAGGGAAAAATACTACAGTGGCATATCAGATCAGAGTTCCTACACAGAATAGTAACTACTGCTGCTTCCTTCTTCACAGGCATCCCAAGATTTGATAATATCCTCTAATTTCAACGTATTATCCAAGTTAAAAGATACTTTCTACGTTGTCAGAACAGCTAACGCTCCAGGCTAGAGATCGGTTGCATGGTTTCCTGCAGAACAGCCTATTACACAAATCATTCTTTATCACATCAAATTAAATCCTGAAGCAGTCTTTACCTAGTCAAAACCAGAGATGCCTAACACATTTTGTGTATGCCATTAACATCTATTAAGCATCCATTTTGCATATTCCATTATCGGAATCCAATCCAATATTGGACCTGGTCCGAGATTTTCATCAGGATTCCAGCCATGATATAAATCCCATGTATGCAACTAAAACCTTAGGCGACAGTTATGTTCTGAGACCCCTGCTTCAACTGGAAGGCACAGTAGGTCTCCTGAAGCAAGGAATAGTAGCTATATACCTGGACCCAAATTAAACAATAGTCTTCACACTCCGTTCTATTTGCTATGTGGGTTTTCATTCCAGCTCAGTCTCAAACAGCACCCTTTTCCTCTTTCAGTTTTTAATTTTTCATTCACAGAGTGCATTTTTTCTTGTTGTAAATAAAGCATATTTCAAGCCCATAAGTAAATGATTAATTACACAATTATTTTATGATATAGTACAAATAAAACATTCCTTGAGATCTTTCAGTAAATTTTAGTTTTACTAGCCTTGTTTTTATGCAGCAAGTAATTTTTTACAGGCAATGCATAACTAAAATGTATACAGCTGTATGCAGCTCCTCATATTAGAAAGGAGTGAGCATCCATCTTTTTTAAGTTTCTTATAGAATTCTATCAACATTAAGATGAATACTATGCAAAAAATAAAATTGTGGCTGTAACAATAAAATGTACCAAGTCTATATTTCTTTTAGTCTTTATGACTCCTTGAAAATAATTATTCTTTGCTTTTCTCACTTTGTTCTCTCAGATGCCACAGGAGACTTGTCCCTACCTATGAAAGTGCTTCCATACGCCGATTTGATGAGGGCAGAGTCGACAATATTAGGTCTGCTACCTTGGAAGCATTTGCTTTTGTGAAAGCAATGACTGATGACAAGACAGCTCTATCGGTATGTTGGTCTGGCTCCCTCTGCCTTCTGTGGCAAAACACTAAGCAAATAATGCATTCATGATCCCCATTCTCTCACCTTTTAACTGTTAACCAAGAACATAAAGGCATAGGGCAGGGTAGCAGACCTTACAGGATTTTGCTTTTTGTGTGAACCAACCACTAAGCTAAATATAAATATTCCTTATTTTTATTTAAGCATCCAAAAGATTCAGAAATGCCCAGATATGACATTATAAGAAACAAAGCATCTGATTTTAGACTTAGTACTGTCTTCTGAATGATCTATCATCAGTTCCAAATTCAGCTCCCTGGAGAGATTGAGGATGAACATGCAAAGTTCAGGATCATTATACTGCCATACCAGGGGAATTGCCTTGCAGTTCCCCTGCAGTAGATAACTCTGCTGCAGATTGCAATGTGTGAAGAGATATAATTCACATGCTTTGATTTCTGGATAAAGTGGATATGTTCTGGCTGATCTTTTTTTGTTTCAAAGGTATGTTTCCACCAAATAGAGTTAGTTTTATAGGATGCTCAAGGGGGCTTAACCTTCATGATGAAAAAACTTCATCAAGCTAATAAAACAACTCCCCAAACTGTCCTGACATCATCCTGCAAAAAGAAAAATTAAATTGCCTTTCTTTCAGACACCACCATCTGTTTGCCAGAAGCATGAGTACAGTACATAGTAGATAGGGATACAAAGAGGTACAGCTGAGAGAGCTGAGACTATAGGTGCACAAACAGCTTTGTGCACTGTCCCGCCTGCCATCCCTGGAGAGCCTCTCTCAACGTCTCTCTGTGTGCCGCTTCCACCCACTGCACTTCGCTGCTGTACAGGGAATTTCCAGGTGGTTGTTTAGATGCAAAACGCTGCCACAATATAGGTTATTTTGCACAGTAAGCCCACTCCAGTGGCAACAGCCCACATGGCTGTTCTTTAGAATCTAGCATAGCATTGCCAGCAGCATTACTGGGCTGTAGATTACATATGAATTAATGAAATATTGTAAACCAAGCTCTAATGTCCCAGAGGATGAGGAATTTGCCCAGAGAAGTGCTCTGTTCCTCCACTGCTTCTTCAATCTCCTTAAGGTTACCATGCCCAGAACTTAGCTCATGATGAACAAGACTCAAATAAGTTCCATGTTAAAATGATAACTCAAAGGAAACCTGAAGTAATTCCCTACACTGAGTGGGTAATTCAAGGCAGATTATAACCATACTATTACGCATAATAGTGAATACCATACAGCAGACAAGAAGAGGCTGTTGTTATTTGCTATTAGTGTCCTGTCTGACAACATGGTTCTTAATTGTATTTTATTAGAAGCTGCTGTCATCTGTGCACAACTTCCCCTCCACACTTGGGCACTCAGCATACCTCCAGCCCCAACACACATTGCTGCAGGCTGACTGTATTCCTAGGAGGAGTCAGCCTGCTCCTAGCACGTTGTTTTGCCAGATCCTTCTTGTTCTCTCCAACAATCTCTTCCTATCTTCATTATTCCAACACTTACTGACTTCTGCAGCTCTCCTAAAGCTTCAGCATTTTTCACTGTTTTACCACCTACATCAGAGACTGTGCCCACCTTTCATAGCATCCTAAACTGTACTACTTCACACAAGCAAGCTGAAGAATGCCATGTATGTCTAGAGTGAGCTTGGTCTCAGCCCCCAAATCTTTATATTGCATGCTTTGGCAGTACCGAATAGGGAGAATAATGGTTTCATTCGCCCTGAAAAACCTGCAATCATAAGGCAAACCAATCCACTGATAGTTTTCCTGGTTTCTTGTCCACTGAGAGATGCAAAAGACATTTAAACTGATCTGCGATTGTTCTTTCCCACAAACTTTTAGAAATCTGCGTTTTGATGCGAACATCTTTATCTTTCAGTTCAAAACAATATATATTATTATCACAGAATCATTAGAAACAAAATTCACTTAACACAACCCTATTGCAAGGTGATTTCTTTAGACCTGTAAATTGCCTCTGGATGTGAAAGGGTTAATTCTATTTTTTGGACAAAGAGATGCATCACTTGGTTTAAGTAGCCCTGGACTCCCCAAAATATTGTTTGTTAATAGCCATTAATCCAAATCAAATTAAAAACAATTTTCTACCTGATGCTAATAAAAATTATCTTCCAACGAGAACTTGAACAGTCACCAAAGATTGATCGAGTCGGATTGATTCTCTAGCAGGAGAAATATCTCATGCATTTGACACTTGCTGTAAAAGAAGCAGCCACTGACACTGCAGAGATTGCTTGAATAGCTGTAAATTAATCAGTTCTAAAGACTGCATTTGGTAATTTAATCTGTATAAAAGGAACTAAGGCCTAGCTCTAGCCCTATGAAAAAATATCAGGCTGTAGTTTGAAGGTCCCTGATGGTGGCCTTGAATAGCTTCTAAAATGAATTCTTTGTTCAAAAGATCATTCATCGTCCATAGGGGCTGAAGGTTCCCTGTTTATCTGGAGACCCAGTCATTTCTGGCTGTTTCAGGGTCTACAAAGTTGCAGCATCGGACTTGATGTACAGCAGGGCAGCACTTCTTAGGATCGTTCCCTTAATATAAAAGGCTGCCATTTGACAGGAGTCAAAATTTACTAGCTTGTTATCTGAAATGTGAGGCATCTGTGGAGGATAGAGCAGCCTTGGAAAATTCTAGATGCCCTTTCACACAGGGGAGTAATTTTTTGACTGGCTAGTAAAAAAGCAGTAATGGCTTTCATTAATATGACTGTCATTGTCTAGATAAACCATTCCAAAGAAGATATACTGCCTGGTTGTTTTGAAAACACTGAGTTACACTAGGCAATTATTTTCTCTACTTCAGATGGAGTGATTGAATTAGTAATAACCTACACCCCAAAACCATGGAAGGAATCCACAAAAGGAACTGCAAGTCTTTCCTTGACTTCAAAAAACCCACCACCAATAAACCTGTTCGAGCCTCGCACAACCAGGCATTGTTGCTGATCAGGACATTGAATCCCCATGGCTTTTCATTTATAAAGAGTACTTACACCTGAGCCAGGAGCAAAGGACATTTTTGAGAGTGCTTGCAGTTTGGCTGCTGGTTAATTGATATAAGATGCTATTTCAATGAGAGTTTATTCAATAATACATCTATTTTGATTCCCCCAACAGGAGTCTGAGAAGATGCAGAGATTTAAGGATGCAATTGCAGCACAGACTAATTACACTATTCTGGTAAGTAAAGCACCGCTTTGTCTGAATAAGGACTAGTTAGCTTTTTCAAGAAAAGTATGAAGGTGCAATCATTAACTATTTAAGCATCAGAAAACATAGACATGTCTAAACAGGAAAGTGCCTGCTGTGTCACACTTACGAACATTTCAAATGACCCAAACACCCTCCAAATAGCCATATTCAACTAACCTCACCTTAAAAAATACTTCCTGGAAAGCAAGATAACAAAATTCTGCATTAGATATCAGTGAAAAGACATCACTCTTGGGCATTAGCTCTCTTATCTAGAATTGTCATGGAACGTAAAACTTTGTATTCAACATATTCACAGGGAATGTGCATCTGTGAAACATTTATGATTTGTATCTGTGCCATAATTAGGAGTCCTAGTCACAAATTAGGATTCCATTAAGCTTGGTGTTGTACAAGTTGACAATTGAAAAAATTGCCTCCATCTTAAAGAGCTTGCAATCAAAATTTAATAAAGGAAGTTTTTAATAAATATTGAAAGGTTTGCAAGGGAGAATGGTAATGAGATGAAATAAGCCTTTGTTCTGTGTGTTGTGATCAACATGAAATGTCAGCCATGAAGATAGCCAAGAAAAGTTTCAATGAGATATTCTAATGGGGTATGGCAAGTGGACAGCTGAAAGCCTTATCAGGATAAGAAGTAAGCAAGTCTTAAAAGCAACCAACTTAACTGCTGTGTAACATGCATGAGAAATAAAACTGCAACTGCAAAAGCCAGATCCCCCCCAAATTTGCAGGTATTTAGACCCATAAGCTATAATGTTACAGATAAGCTCAAGACAGCTGTAACACATCAGGAACTCTTTTCTTCCCCCTAAACCTAATCATTTATGCATTTTCTTATGTTTCTCTTTCCTAGAAGAGAGAAGGCCCTATATGGGACCTGATCGTCAGATTGGTATTCTGGAAAGTGTATTCTGATATTCCAAAGTGCCATTTCTAATTAAGGTCATTAACAACGAGGGAATTATTATAGTAAGTTCTCTTTTAAAGACTGAATGCAGTGTCTAATAAAAGGAAGAGATGCCCTCCAGTGAAGAAATCAGTTTAGTATCAAATACAACTAATTTTCTGTTGATTAAAAATGAGACAATTCAGCCTGGGTAATGCTCACATCCCACTGTGCCAAGACAAAGCACAGACTTATTCTACAAACAACTTAGTCAAACCACTCATGAAATTAATAAACGTTAATAACCAGCTACGTTAAGAGAATTTGCTACCTATGGTTTTGCCTCAGACCATTGCCTAACAAACCCACATTGCTGATTACTGTTTAAATACTCATAATATTCAAGAAATCATTCACTTCCAGAGGCGGTTTCAAAGGTATACTCAGAACACTGGGGAGGTGAAGTGTTGCTTTCAGGCAAGATTTGTTCCTAAGGCTGTGAAACAAAAGAAACAGGGAAGAAAAACAGTTTTGTGTTTCAAGCCTTGTGCTGTGAACCCACATCTTAGAAGCTGAGACTCCACGTCATCTCTAAAGCAGAGGCAAGTCTTCAGGGCAACTGTCTCACCTGAACCATCTCAGTGTAATCTCACAATGAACACAACATACTGGAGGTCTACTAGGTCACAACCAATGGAATTTCTGTACAACATCTCTTAAAAAAAAGAAAAAAAGAAAAAAATGAAAAAATTTCCATAAAATCCCCCCTCCAAGCCATTTCACTTCCAGAAACTGTTATAAAAATCAGGATCCAGTGTAGCTCATGGGAAAATATTAAAATCACCATAGGAAAATTAATTTATCTTTAAATTTAAAAAGGTCTCCAGGTATTTCTACTCACTAAGCTCCCCTCTCTTTCTCAGAATAGCAGAATGTAATTATTTTGCCTTTAAACTATGGGCAAGACTTACATGGTCTAAATCACGTGTAACAGACTGAAATGTAATAGTTCCTAAGAAAAACAAAAAAATCTACTTCATAAAACAAAAAACAATTTAATGATTTTATTTCCCCTTGTTAGGGCTTACTAGTAGCATCGCTATCTTAAATGTGGAGCTCTAAAATTCAATTTAGCACAGTTTTTTCCTATGCGTTGACTCACAGTTTATTTCGTTAGCCTGTCTCGGCCTCTCTTCAGACATGACATTGATCTATGTTGCAAAAATGTCATTGCTAACAGCCTTATAAATCTTGTGTGATAGCAAAATATTTCCTTCGATTATCAAGTCAGTTTCCCTTCTATGCGAAAAACAACATAAACACTGCTCTGATGTATGCTACTTTTTTGCAAGCATCCTTGCACTGTCTGGGCTGATGAACAAATAGCCCCTTTGCCAATGGGTGCCTACTCCTTAATAAGCCAAACAAGATTATGCACTCCTGGCCCCCTGCTTCAGGCACGTATTAGTGGTTAAAATGATTCTCCTCTTAAGAGGAAAAGCAGGCTTGTGCTCTTTTTTAAATCCTGCCTTCTCTCAGGTTGCTTGTTTCCCTCGTTACAAGGGTCCTGTGTCATGGGGATAGAAGATATCAGTTCTTTCAGTGTAGTAAAATGTCCCTTGTTTAGCATTCCCTTCCTATATGACTTCAGCCTATTACTGAGGATGAGCTACAGCTCAGTCCTCATAAGCAATCCTCTCACCAGCTAGAATAAGCCTAGACTGAAGGATTTTAAATGCACGTTTTCATCTGAGGCAAATCCTGCCTGGTTGGAACAGCTCACTGCTGTTCTTCAGATGACAAAAATTTTGATTTGGTTTCCTAAAAAAACAGAACTCTGTAACTATCCTGTCTCCCCATCTCCCACTAGTGACTTTTGATCCTGTTAGCCATCTTCAATCACATTTCCTAGCAGGGCAAAGATCTTAAAGCTAATAAATTCCTTAAGTCTATAGCATTACGTAGCTGGATAGAGCAGAGAGACCCAAGCATAGCAAGCTCATTGCAGAAAGACTTACCGCAGGCTCAGCAGTAGTTCTTGTGAGCTGGCTAGCTGGCCACCAACATGCCCCTGCTGCTGATGTTCAGCCAATGCACATGCTGCCAATTGCCTTGCCTGTAACCATGAGACAGGAGAGGAAACTGGGGACATTCAGGAGCAGGGGCAAGCATGGCTGGTTCTGAGCTGTGGGTGATGGTGAGCAGAGACGTGGGCAAGGAGGATAGCAAGCAGACTGCTCTAGGTCTCTTGCTCGTCAAACACATTATTCTCCTTTGTTAAGCCCTGTTTAATTTGATTCTAGACTCATGGTACCTGGACTACGGCACCATCCACCTATGCTGTCCTACACTTACTGCTTCCAATTGCTTCATTAGTGTGATGCCTAAAGTAAGGGCTGCCCCTAAAATAATCCAGCTCTGCAATGAAGCCAACACAAGGAGAGGGGGAGGGAACTGGAATGTTTGGGCAGTGAATTAAATTGAGAAGCATCTGTGTCCCTAATCTCAGTCTTCTCAAGTGGTGGGGTATGCTAGTAGATCTGTGATAGATCACTGGTAAACCTATCTGTTATTGTGTGATCACCGATAAATCTGTTGCAGACATCTACGAGATCTTTGGATCTAAATTCTATGGAATGACACATGCTTTATCTGCTAGAGTGAGATGCAGGCATCAAGGCAATGAAAGATTAGTTTATTCCAGTTTTGAGGTGTTTTGGAGCCTCTTATCTTGAAATATAATCCAAGTGACGCACAGGAAATTCCAAAATACACTCAGAGATTTCTGGTGTGCTATATGCTCTCCTCAGCAGCTTTGGAAGCTCAGCCCATGATATTCAGCTTTTAGAGATGATGAACACCCAGAACGCCAGATAACATCAGCACGTAATATATCCCAAGACCATCTCCTTCTTAATTTTTACATCTTCAGAGCACCATGTGAATGTCTAGTTACTGATCATCAGCAAAGTACATACTCAGAGTAATATCTGAACATTACAGGCATTATATCATTCAAACCAAGTTCATTGACTCTGACCAGAAAACAAGGCACTAACAGCCAAGAAAATGTCTCCGTACTCCATTAAATGCTGGTGTCGTATCATGTTGTACACAGGCTATTACTGGAATGGCAATAGACAATCATCTGCTAGGGCTCAGAGAGGTGGCACGGGAACACTTCAAGGAACTGCCAGAGATATTTACAGATGAGACATATTTGACAAGCAATCGATTCATCCTCTCAACCAGCCAGGTGAGTTTCTCCTGTTCACTGGTCTTGCTAAGCAAAGGCTAATTAGTTTGTGTTCTACTAGGCCTTGTAGCTCACAGTGAAAATGATGTAAAAAAAAAAAAAAAAAAAAAAAAGCTGGTACCATCAAGAAGTCTGCAAAATTCTGCAGATTTTTAATCTGGTTTTGGTCCATTCCACAAAATCAGCACAGTAAACACTGACTGAAGTTATCGCTTCCCTTTCCCTTGCAATATCCCAAAGCTCTTCCTGGAAATGCACACAAACTCAGTAAAATTCGCATGAAGGTTCAGTGTTTCCTCACTTTCCAAACTGCATATCTTCCCATTCCCTTTCTTTTCCTCCTTCCCCTAAGGTGACAGCTTTAGTGGGAATTCTTTGCTCCAGTGACAGTACAGCCACAAGCCAGACAGGCTGCCACTCCGAGAAACAAAAGCCAAGAGCCATGAGGAAATTTTACTCTTAAAAGTAGCTGTGTATGAAATCTTCAAGAGCCTTCAGTTACTCAGTGTAAGACTGCAACCTGTGCAGGCATGCACCTTGGGTTTACAGACATTTTAGAAATGTACAGACATTTACAGATTTAGTTATTTGCAACTATACTAAGATACTCTAAGAGTCAACACTTCCTACATTTAATGTTCTGAATAATGAAACATCTTTATAGCATACAGGCTAAAAATTAAATGTTTCATTGCATGCAGTAGTAGTCCTAATGAAAGGAGAAATCTATGTAGGAATTCATTTACTGAAACACTAACCCAACTGCACAGATTGGAACTATGCAACAAAAGAGACTTCTAATATGCTATAGCATAAAACCTTAATAAGTAATTTGATCTTGTCATAATGTTTGTAGGCTTTCAGACATGAGTGAATGTAACCAACATACTACTACATAAATTCTCCAAGAAACTATCCATGAGCAAAGAGCGCTTCTGAATAGCTTTATGGCCTTCGGCTGTTGCACAGCAAATTTATCTCACAATTCTATGGCTCTATTAGCAGGACTAATGGCTTGTTCTACACCGTTAAAAAGCCAAATGTCATTTGTGAAGGCCCATGTACACAAAGTCTGAAACATACAGATTTCTAACTCATCTTTTATTTTCTGCAGTAGGAAGCGTTTCACTCCTGTATTATGCCATGATTAAACCGAGGTGTAAAAGAAATATAGCACCTAGATGCATTAAAATATGTTTTTATACGGCATCACAATTATAAGTGATTATTAGAAATGGACAACACTACTTTCTATAATTGATTACAGTCTTCACTTCACAAGTTTAACATAACCATAAGAAATTAAAAACCTTAAAGTTTTATGTGTCATAATTTTATGTACCATAATTACATACAGCCTTAAAAATTCCCTATCAGTAACAAAGCTTATAGCTGTTAAAGATCTATATAAAGTGAGCAAAGAAATGCATTATATCCACTTCAAATTATACCAGTTTTCAAATGGTGGCAAACAGACAAAGCGAACAAATTCTATACCGAGATCAGTTTTTACCTTCCAAGCATCAGCTCCAGGTCTGGACTTCTGAAGGAAGTGATATTCTACAAGGGGGATTCACTACATTTCCAGCATTTGTAGCATTTGTTTGTCTTTTTCCTCATTCCTAACCAGCTGATTTCAGGTGCCCTGATTAATCAGAGATCACTCCTTACCTTCTCCCTGCAACCAGGTTCCAACTACTATGGAAATGTTCTGCTGCTACGGGCCTGTGGTGCCCAATGGTTATGGGGCATGTTACAACCCTCAGCCAGAGCATATATTATTCTGCATTTCAAGCTTTAAAGACTGTAAAGAAACCTCCTCAGACATGTTTGCAAAAGCTGTGGAAGAAAGTCTCCTAGACATAAGAGATCTGTGCAGCAAATGCAACTCTACTATGGCAAAGCCACTTGCTAAACAAGAAGCAGACACGCAGCCGCAGAGTGACCGCAAACTCTAAGAGGCTGTGGGAATTATTCTCCTGAATTCACCTTATGAAGAAACAATGACATAGTTGTTCAAAGGCAAGATAGTACTAGTAATACATAGCGTAGATCCAAAACGTCATTTGTTTTACATTGTTGCCAACATTTAAAAACCTGTAAGTACTAAATCTACCATTTCTTGCTTGAGAGTCACCAAAAAAGGTTTGGTCTCATTGTCTTAAATGAAGGAGGAACTAACAGGAGTATGTGTTGTACTACCATTTCTAACCATAATTATCTTATGCCATTTTATCACCTGAGAAATTGAGTAAGATATTATATGACATAATTTAAATACCAAGGCACACCAATTAATTAATATTCCCCGTAAGTAGATCTAAAATATTCACATCTGTTCCTGCAAGATTTGCATGGAAAGAAAAAAAAAGAAATTTCCCCTATCGGGAATGTTGAGAGTAACATTGTAAATAATAGGCTGATGTCATTAAATCTTGAAAATTTGCATGAAGAGTATTTAAAACCACCATGCTATTTCCTACATAAGAAAAGCAGATTATTTTTAAGAGTGGCTGCTGTGTATTTCCACAGACAGAGTTTAGGAAGATTACACTAGTGTTTGCATGTTCCCCCAATTAAAAAATGCTGCAGAAATAATTTAGCCTTTATTATGGTTTGCACTGGCCTCAAGCACAGTCCCATTCTGAAAGCAGCATGTTGGAGATAAGATCCATCACAGACAACTGGGAGAATTTTGTCCGTAATTAATTGACTTAATTATTTCTTTCTATCAGTGAACAAAATCCAGTCTGACAGAGAGGCAAAGCACAAAGCATAAGTGCAATTCAATCCTACTTAAGACCTTTTGTGTTTGCACAGGAATGAATTTAGTCACTGTGACTAGCAGGAGAGTGTATGCAACCACACAAAATCAGAAAGCAATAAATAACTAGAATGAAGGGCCAAACTTGCAATATAAGGAAGCCTCCAAGCTAAGGCTATAAATACCAGTTTAAGAGTAGTGGTAGTCATATCAGCTTTGCATCATCCCACTTGGGACAGATTTTTTAATAGTAGATATAGGGTATCGTATTCTGCAATATACAGTAAATTCAATCAGGAAAATAATATAGTATCTGGTAATTCTCATATTCTGTGAGTGTTATCCTGAAGGTTTTCTCATTGTCTCTTTCATCTCCTACAAATCCCTCCAAGGACTGATATTTTCAGTTACCTTCTCTCGAGCTGAAATATGTTGCCTTGCTTAGAGGTGTTCAGTCATCACTGTTAGAATACAACTTACTGACTAAAGACACTTACTAACTCCAGTGCAGATCCTTTGCTAGGCAAGCTGGAGCACACTCGGAAGCCTGGCCAGGGATTGCTTACTTGCCTGTGGAGAAGCAGAAACATTTCTTCTTCCTTTGTAGACTGAACAATAACATGCTTAAGCACACTCAAGCCTAAAAGCAGGAGAATAGATTTATTACAATAAACTAGAAGCGCAGATAGGTTTCTAAGAACTCTAGATACAGATTCAGTAGATTATATATGTCCATGCTTATTTTACTGCCTCTTTGGAGTTGCATACATGCAATTAAGCAGTCTGCTGGATAAAGGCTATCCACAACCCCATATATGAAAGCACAGTGGGCCTGATAACCAATTGGAGCAACTCAGCTATGTTGGAGCAAATCAACTATGATGATTTACAATGATTGAGAGCTGGGCTCATTTTTTAAAAGTTAATGTGCTCATTTAAAAATACCTATGTTTCATTACTCCATGAGCTGTGGTTCAAACCAAAGATGAAATCTATTTTTAGAATATATAAATAATATTATGGCATAAAAGCTGCCCCAAAGTTAAAATGTAAAAAAAAATAAAAATTTAAAAAAAAAATCAAGAAAACTGTTAGTTAAACCAAATGTTCACTTAATGAATATACTGTTCAAAATGTGGCTTTAAATCGTTCCTGTACTATAATTACAAGAATTATTTGAAACATTCCCAATAATTTTTTGTTCTGTCTCATATCACTACAAAGGCATTCTGCATTTTTAACATAAACGTAGCACTACAATCTCAAGATTTTTTCATAGAATTGTATATGTAAAATTATAACCATATTTTAAGTGTATAAAAATGCTGTTAATAGTTATTTGATTATTTATTAATTTGCTTCTAATGAATATATAATTTTATTTTGTATTCCTAGTTCCATAGGTACTGATATTTATTTGCAAATATTACCTGTGCTTTTCTTTTACTTTTTTAGCTGGAATTTTAACAGTAGCTCACACACTGTACTCAACAGTCACTGAGAATTCAGGCAGAAACTACAACCACACCTGAAATTTTATACCAATTTTTCATTAAGAGCCTCTTACATATCTACAGCTGTCAGGTGTTTTGGATTCTCCAACACTGGAAAACACTGACACCACATTTTTACTCAAGGAAGAAATGAGTGACCACACATGCTTTCTATTCATTTAGCTAGCCATTCCATACATGTATGTTAGATACTCACTGATCCAGTTTTAGTATTTGGCCTGAGTACATGAAATGAACTCATCCCCTCCAGAGGAAAGCATTTGTGTACATGCTTAACCTTAGCCATTACCTATGCTAAAAGTAGTATCTGCAAAGTACCTGACTTTGACTTGCAGTTCAAGAAACTTCAAACTTGGTTCAGGCACGTTTAAATTGGAGGGTCCTGATTAAATTACAAATGGGTAAAATTCACAGCACAGAGCATAATAAACTTCATGGTTTGCCAGCAGAAGCTTCATAAGGGACTGTGCTGCTTCTCAGAATCCCCCATGCCTATGTGGTATGATCCCATACTGCAGCCACAGCTATTAAGGATTTCAGGAAACAGATAGTTTTCTTAGGCTCTTATTTAACATTATTCCTGTTATACAAATGAAGTTCTCTTCTGAAGTTTAAAAATACACAGTCTGTGCACATGCACCTATGGAAATCAAATGTGAAGCTTTTAAAATGTTTCCAACCAGAAAACTATGGAATAGATTGTTCATTATAAAAAGGGAGAAAATCTTGATTGACTAAGTGTAATTACATTAAGGTAAGAAGTGGCAATGATTTAATGAGACCTCTTGGTGGGACTCGGGACATACAAACCCCATGCCAGAGAATTTAAAGGTGGTAACTATTTCACTCTCTCTGTAGGTGTACACCCACATACACATAGCACTAGGATGTAGAAATTATAAAGCCAATTTTTGTGAACTTATACATTCACCATGAACAAAAGGGAAAAAAACTTGACTTCAAAAGAGTGGCGATTTAAGGGTGTGAGAACATTACCTCACTCCCCTGCGTGGTGTCAAAGCCCCTGTGTGAGCTGCAGCTAAGCAGGACATGGTTGTGACAACACAGCTGAACTTCTGGCGTATGAGTTGCAGAAGACATAAAAATATTTTAGTGATACTTTTATTTTTATAAAATAGTATAGATTTATGACAGATGTAAATGCGTATTTATAGCACATTTTGTTCCTGTTATGTTTAGTGCTCTACTGAAATATATTTATCTGTCTATATTAATATGTATGACCTGAAACGTACACTGGTAACACGAATTCAGCTTATTTAAAGATGGAGTTCCGCGCCGCAAATAAAAACTACCAGAGGAAAGACCCTGTCGCCTTTTTGTGCCAGGCAGCCCCCCCCGCCCCACGCCGCTGGGGAACCTCTGGGACGGCCCCCGCCGCCGCTGCCCTTCCACGACCCACCTGCGCCGCGGCTTTACGGGCCGCCCCTCACGGGAGGGGAGACGGGACGGCACCGCTAACGGCTCCCAACGGCTTCTAACGGCCGCGGCGCGCGACCCCGCGACCCGCCCGGCGAGCCGGCGCGAGCGCCCCGGCGCGAGGCGCGCCGCTCACCGCGCGGCACGCGCCAGTCCGCAGCCGCGGCCTCGGCGCATCCCGCCTGCAGCGCCCGGGAGGTGCGGGGCCCGCGGCAGCCGGGTCGTTCGGCAGCACCAGCCGAAGCCCCGGACCGCCCCGAGGCCGGGCTGGAAACGGCCCCCACCGCCGCGACCGGCCGGCTGTCTGCCTGCCTTTGCGCAGCAGGCAGGGCAGCGCCGAAGGCAGCTCGGGCAGGACTCAGCCCTGCGCAGACGCCCGGCGGGCGCGTTTTCGCGTGGCTTCTGTCTGGTCAGGCCGTAGGACGGGTCTCGGTGCTGCACGGCCCGCAGGCTGCAAAGGGAGGCTCTAGCTACTGCGTTATGCGCGTGACAAAGGAAAGAGCTGGTCCTTAAATATGCCTCAGAAAGCATAAACACTTCCATCTTTCACGTTTGCTAAAATAAATTTATATTACAAAGTGTATATGTTTTTCTTTTCCAGTTACACAAACCTCATTAAAAACCCAGTCTGAAATAAACTCATAAATCAAAGATGAAAATGCTTAAGCTGAAATTCAGCTGTAAAGCAGAGTACTTGGGACTACAAAGTAACTTGTCGCTTACAGCCCACCTATAATTCCCAGCAATTAACACAAGGTCAGTGACGGGTACCCCCAGGCTCGGGGGTAGCCGTGCGGTGTTTGGGAGCAGAGCTCTCCCCACTGCTCCCACTCACAGCCATGCTCCAGCTGGGAGCCCTCAGCTCGGAGCCGACCCGGGTCTGTGGGCTATTTTTTCCTGATTCATCATGAATTGGCGTAGCCTAGTTTCTGTTTATTGGGGAATGAGCAACAGTCTTCCTCTGTTCTAATGCTTTTCAACTATAAGAGGATACATAATAAAAACTTCTGCCTAGCAAAATTAATCTAAGGTTGTAAGAGAAATCAAATTGTATGCATGTGATCTAAAGTATTCAAATAAGTAAAATTTTGTTATCATAAAGGCTTTAGATCGCACAGATGCATCCAAAAAGATAAACTCAGTATCAGACGAACAACAAGTGCTTGACACTGGAAACTTAGAAAGAGCGTGAGTTAATGCAATATATAGGCTACTGGCAACTCATTCAAATTCTTTTACTGGGGTTTCTAGGTCCTGCCATGGACCAAGACAGACCAGGCTTCAAGCTAGGGAAACCAGTAAGCATTTTGGTTTGGTTTGTTGTTTGGGTTTTTTTAATTTATTCTTAATATAGAGCCAACAGTATAGAGATGTCACCTCTCTCATCCATTTTATAAATGTGAATTAATTGTCAGAGATTCCCATTAAACTTCCTAGAGAGCAGCGAGAGCTGTTTGATGAGGATGACAAAGCAGAAGGTGAAAGCATGCTGCTTTATGAACCAGTCTCCTTCCTCAGCCATTTTCTGTAGTTTTTCAATAAGTTGAATTAAAATGCTGCAAACAGCTGTCACAGGTGGACACAGCTAGGTCAGGGGTTGGAACTAGATGATCTTTGAGGTCCCTTCCAACGCAAACCATTCTGTGATTGTACAAAGTGTTTGAGAAACACTGACCCTTAACAAGTCATACAGCTACAGCAGAACCAAGATAGAGGAAGCGGTACCTCTACCTGCCAAAATAACCGATGCGTATTGGTCAATATGCTGTCTCAGCCTTAACACATAGCTGATAAAAACCTGAAAAGGTGAAACCCTGAATGTTTGACTATACAGGAATCTGCTTTTGCCTTGTAAAAACAAGTTAATAGAATTAGATGAATTAAAAGAAAAAAAAAAATCTATGGGGTCCCAGGCAGAAGCACGTGGTATTTCTGTTTTCCTGGAATTGCATTATCAGCCAGTTCTCTTATTTCCCCAGTTCTGATTAATTTGCAACAATGCTACACAATGTAGCATAATAAACCCCAAAAGCACCTAATTCATCTAAACAAATATGTGGGCCGAGAGAGGATTTTGTCCCTTCTGGTTTGATTCTCAGCTTCACAAAATCTCAAGTCTTTAACGTCCCGAGGAATTACTCTTTGAGCAGAAGTGAAATGAATTATGCGTCGATGAACAATTGGGTTATCAAGGTTGTTCACTTAATGTTCCAGCTGTTCTATAGCACCATCTTAACGTTTATTGGAGATTTCTTTTGAATTTAGTCTTATTCCATGGTACTTATAAATACATTGCATTTCCTACAGCTGCTGTGCCAGTTAATAGCAAACACAAGTACATAATGAATTTCTTGCCTTTTACTGCTAGAACTAGAAATGACAGAGGGTGGAGGCTTCATTCAAAGGAGATCCATTAAGGTAATAATAGTGAAGCCAGAGATTAAAGCTGATAGGATTTGCGGGGAGTTTTGTACAGCACTTAGGTACATTAACACTGTTGTTTGCTCCTTGCCCTCCTAAGTGCTAAAACTTAGATATACTCGGAAACCAACAAACACAGCACTGGCCACTGCTTCTTTGCCCTTTTCCAGCTGTCCTGCAGGCAGATGGACATCAGCTGATTCTGGAAGAGACATCAGACTGGAACGCTGTAGAGCTGGCGCTCAACGGGGAGACTGTATTTCGCTGCAACATGCATGACCTGGATTTTGGTAAGTACAGAGTTTTATTCATCGCGGTTTCTCGCCGAAAGCACTTACATTTTGAAATGAGTGCTTCCTAAGGCATAAACAGTCCGAGTTCTGTTAACATTAACACTTTGAAGCTCTGCACTCCTTCATATTTGAAGCAGTTTGGAGGCACAGTCAGGAAGAGAGGATGGTTTGGGAGTTAGGGCCATGCTTGGGAGAGCACTGTTTGGGGCCTTCCCATATGCGCCAACACACAATCACAAGAAAACCTGCCAGGTTTCAGTCCACAGAGGTATCAGGACAGGTGAGACAAGGAGTTCTCAAGTTTTCTCACCTCCTGTGCTAGTGGCTTCCAGAGTAAGGCTGACAGCCACTGCCGCTCAGCTCCCCACTTTTCAACAGCCTCTCTGGGGCTGGGGGCGGGAGTTGGGGAGCAAAAGCAGAAAACTGACCAAGGATAATGGCATTTCCAGCACCACAGCTCGCTTGGTTTCACCTTCCTCAAGGAAGGCAGACAGCCCAAGAACCGGGAGGTTCCAGTTGGAAATTTCTTCCGACAAAATACCCCATCTTAGACCTACACTGGACAGTGAAGTAGCGGCTAACAGGCCGTGCTACTGTCTGCTGAACCCCCTGCACTGCTGCGATCACTTTCTGCTCTGTGTCAACTCCAGATCAAAGCAGAATCAAACTCAGATTATGCAGCTGACCAGGGCAGAGCCACGCTGAGTCCAAGTACTGTGAGGGAGAGGCGGGGATGGCGAGTTGGATCCACTTTGTGAAGAAGCCAGAAAAGCAGTGTTAAATGTTCACTGATTTACAGGGACACAATCCCGTTTTACCTTGGTTTTCTGTCAGACAATTTACTTGTATTACAAAGTTATTAGAAATGTCAGGATACAGTTGGTTCTTTACACTTCTAGGCCTCTTAATGAAGCTCTAAATAATCTTACTTGTTACATCTGTGTGTCAACCAAATAAGAATATACTACTTTTTCCAGAACCAATCATATGTTACCACCCTGAATATTACAAATTCATGTAGAACTGTGACTTGAATGTAGTTCTAATAATTTGATTTTAATTAAAAGAAGAACAAAACTCCTGGATATCTTTCATCCTTTCAACTTTTAGAAAATTTCCTATGTCAAAGATAATGATTTCAGTCATTCATAGCTGACAATCAAGCCATACATCTTCATACGGATGTGCCAATTCTGCTCTTTCCTTGGCCACACATGTCCCAGAGAACATTAGTGCATCGTTAGACACAGCCCAAAGGTACTGAGAGAAGGAAGTTGGCATAGCCCTAAGGACAGGATTAAAGCTGACTAGGTGTGACCACAACTGATATTGCAGGTTTCTCAAAAGTAATGCTGCCTTTTCCTCTCCATTTCCCCCCCCCACCAATAACTAGAGTATGAAGCTTCTTTTTTGCTTCTGATTTGTGAGCATAGACGCTCAACCCTCAGCTTCATTTTAAAAACACTTTTGACTCAGGTAAATTCAGCAGTTTGCAAATAATCATATGCCAGAATGGTGGTGCCCTGAGCAATTTTCAGTTTGGCCTGTAATTAGTTATGCAAGAAAGAAGCTGTTAGTCTTTGCATCCTAACGGAGTGGTGTGAACAAAGAAACACAGCATTTCTTGAGGCTCAGGAGCGCTAGGCATCAAAGCTGCAGTTTCTAGTGTGGCTGCAGGAGAGACAGGCTACCCGGCATAAAACCAAAGACAAAGAAATCCTGTCACTCAGTATCTCCTATTGGCTGTAACCTGCAGGGAGATAGCTGTACTTACCAACAACCAAACCACATTTATGGTACTACTGATCCAACACAAAAATGTTATCAAAATAACACTATTGCTATGCCCAAATACAGTCCCCTTACCAATGACCTACAGATGACAGAGGCATTAAACCAATATTCTTTAGTGAGAAAAGAATACTCAAAGTCAAGCGAAACGGAAACTGTATTGTCTCTTTAGAAGACTGAAACATTTTTGCTTTCTACAACTCTGATATACAAGACTAGAAAGTGAAAACATTCCAACTGAACCACATTGAGAAGATCAATACAATTAAGCTTGTCGCAGATAACGAAGGCACTTTCCGCAGCAGACATTCACACAGACAGCAGACTGGGGATTCAGCACCTGCCCCGCTCCAGTCATGCCCTGGACAGCAGCGAGTCAGTTCACACCTCGCCTGACCCTGCCTGTGCGTACCGAGCAGGCTGTCCTGCACCACCACCCAGCACCAGCGCGGCCCTCGGCACAGGGAAGGGCTTCAAACAACCCACCCTGCTGCATTTGTCAGTGGGACACCAACAAATGGCTTTCTGCTCTGGCAGTGAATTGTTTATTGGCCTCTTCGGTAAGTGCAAATTAATTAGACTAAGTTAGTTTAAATAATGTTAGTTCTGGGCAGAATTTACTCCCAAAAATAGAAGAGTAAGCTCCCCAGACCTCTTGAGCATGGAATGCCAGCCATGAACATCAATGGAAATGCTCCAGGCAGAACAGCTCACCAGTGTGAGTAGTTTACTTTTTTAAAAAAAGTTCTAGTTTTGCTGTGTTCATTGCCCTCTGTAACATCACTCCAAGGACATTTCTGACATATCTCCAACTTAGAATGCCAGAAGTTCTGTAGGAAGATATTAAACCTTAATAGACCAACATGTTTAGCCGGAATAAATACAGATAAGCTTTGAGGAACACAAGGCTTCAGGTCTGAAAGAGAAGCAGCAAACTTCAAGACAAGTATGGGTTGAGAACAACTGCTCTGACTTCACTTTAGAGTAAAATTATGACCAAATTGTGAAAGACAAGAGACAGATGAGAAAAGATTTTTAATGTCACAGTGAGAGATCTTCCAGCGAGATAAAAAAAATTAGCTCCATCAGGCATTTTGAACACAGCCAACTAGAATGCATAAAGAGATCTCAGGCCCTGTATTGTGCTTTTGTTACAGAAAGGAAAAATAAATACAAATTTGAAGTAGCCCTTTCAGTTTGGTACCCGTCCCCCAAACACTACCTGCGATTAGTTGCCATGGCACTAGCAGGCAGCTGGATATTTGAAGGCACTGTAGTAGCCACTTGGACAGAGGCATTTAATTTTTTTATATGTGAAATAACCACTTTTTTTCCTCAAACTCTCCCTCATTTTTAAGGGGATTATCTGCCCCACAGATAATCGTGGCCATTTGAGAACTGAACCTAGCCTGAAAGTCCTCTCTACAGTGACTTTTATCCAGACTATTGTGATAAAGTCAAATCAGGAGGAAGAAAGCAGCAGCAGCAAATTATTCCAGTAGTAACGCCAAATAAATTGCTGTGCAGCTTTTATGGTTTGACTAATTGTCTCATTAAGACACATTTCTGATCACTGAAATGGATCTCAAGTATTTTTAATCACTGAAAAAATTGTACCGCTAAGAGCCTCTCTCCCTTCTATCCCTGGCACTATTTGCAATGGAAAACACACAAAGGCTCCTGTTGATTGGAGCCCCGCTGCTGCACAGTTGGCAGTCAAATGGTACTAATGGCACAGTAACACAATATAACTAAAATAGTTGGCCTTTTAGAGTAACAATCTCTTATAACATGATTAAGCTTTATCATGTGCGTTCCCTTACGTTTTGCAAATGGCTCAAAAAATCTGACAATTTTTCCAGTAATTTCTTCAAAAAGGGAGGGAAAATAAAAAAATCATTAGCTATCAAGAAACAAATTAACCACACTTGATGCATTAAAAAAAAGATGAAAACAACTGCACCAAGGACAGGCTGCACAGCAGCATGGTTGTGTGGTACCCAGTCCACTCCCCCTTGGAGAACACACTTCCAAAGACCGAGTTTGTCACATTTAATTGCAGACACTTTATTGAAGCACTTAATTTAGGAGCTGGCTTGCCCTAGGCTAGCTCTGTAAGTGATGGAGAGAGGCATCTCCACAGAGCAATTCAGATCTCTACTGAGTGGCGACTGTAGGATCTCTGGGCTCCTAATTTAGGTACTTTTTTGGTGTTTGGTTTCAAACAATATTAAGAGAGATGAAGCTTCTTCCTCATATGAGGAGCACATTTCAAAAGGAGCAAGCTGGCATTATCCAGCATGTTACTGACATGCTCTTTACACTCTCAAACAGGAAGATCTTGCTGTCAGCCACCACACCCAGCAGCTGCACAAGCCATACCTTGCAACAAGACGCTTCCCCTTAGAAGGGTTGTAGGTGTTTGTCCCATACATTATCATATGAAAGATGGCAGCCACTTAATTTTCAAGTCACTTATTCTCAGAAGCCTAATGCAAAAGTGGCACAGCTATTGCTAGGAGAGATGTACACTTTCATCGTGGCCAGCCTGATCAAAAGAACCTGCAAAAGCATTGAAGCTCTTTTGTAGAAATGGAAGTGATGCATGGGAAGGAAATCACTCCATACAAGTACTCCAGAAGAATTGAAAAGATCCGATTTATTCTCAGGCATGTTTTGCTTGTTTTAAAGTGACTGTATGAAGGTAATCATCAACTTGCCATGGCTGCACTTCTGAGTGTGTACTTGGAAAAATAAAGCAACATACAGCTGCTATCAGCACAGTTCTCAGAAAAGAGTTTAAACTTCATTAGACGAACTAAGTTGAATTATTTGAATAACTGGAATTTTTTAAAAATAAAAAATATCAATGATACTATAGTTAAATTTCCTTCCTGTTCATTTTGCATATTGGCCATCCAATAACATGATATTAAACATGGCAGCACTAAGAACTTCCATGCATCGTTTCTACATATTGAGAGTCTGTGACAGACTCGCTTTGCAGTGGGCATGAAATCATTTCTCCATCTCCTTCATATGAAATGGAGAAAACAGCTTTGAGTCACAGAGATCTTGTATTCCCTAAAGCATTTTCCAATTCTCCAGTAAAAAGTGCTGTACAACTAGCTGTATGGCATTCCACAATTACTGCAGGGAAATGCTTTATTCAAACTGTCCAGATTTCTTTTGGTTATTTTAAGGTATTTTTGTTTAAAATACTGAGAACATTCCCTATCAATGCCCATACACATTATGAGTGGAAAACAGCCCAAGAGAATACAGGCAGGATTCTTCTGCTCTGTCAAGGCACATATTTACAAGACCCATAACTCACTATAGGCTCATTCAAGTGAGAGACAAGATGCATTACTAATTTAAGATGAATTTGAAATGTGGCGATTTACTCCTACAACTTTCAGGTTTTGTCAAATTTGTAAGGCAGTTTTTTTTAAAAAAAAAAAAGAGACAGGGTTGTTCTGCACCCACATATAGGCACTTTTCAGACACAGAAATATTTGCTCCCATAAGTATATATGTAAATGTACCCAGGAAGGCATCCACCAAGGTCATAAGAAGTATAATCAGAAGCATTACAAATTAGTGGTCTTTGTCATAGGCTTTGGAATTAATTCTGAGGAACAAAATATGCCAGAGAGATCTCTCTACTTCCCTTTGGGCTTTGCTACAGAGACAGGTACCACAAAGTTACAAAGTTCTGCATAAATCTATGGAGCTCATGAGCTGCACAATATTGTGCTAAGAAAAATAAAATTTTACTGATAAGTCTAATAAGGGGCCTGAGAGCTGTGATAAAGGCGGGGGGGGGGGGGGAGGGGAGAAGGAAGAAAAAAAATAATCACACTTCAGGTAGCATGTCCCTAATTTTTTAATGCATGTAAATATCAGAACAGTGATGCTGAAGAGAAGGAAAAATATTAGTGGGTTTTTCTGCTGACAGTCCCTGTAGAAGCTATTTATGTGCAGCCATATATTGATGTACTCAGATATATTTTCCTGAAGCCTGTAGAGTTTTGTCTAAGCAAGGGCTTCAGAATGTGTGTGTAAATATATTAAGGAATGTCAGCTTCATAATGAGAAGGGTGTATTGTGGTATAAATATTGCAGAGTACATTAAATAAACATGGTCACATATGACCAGGTATCTATTAAATGAGCACATTACAGGAGAAGTTAATTATCTAAGATGTAACTAGGAACTATCTAGAATCACTGGAGATTAAGTTGCTTTATTTCTGTTTATCTTTCCTCCTGAATAGGCAGTAGGTTCTTGCAATGAAGAGTCCCAAAGCAACACAAAGCTTCAGCTTTTCATCAACTCTAGGACGACAGAGTTTTGTCAACAATAGTTTGAAGTTCTGATAAACCAAAAAGTTTCCTCAAAGTAATTTTGTGCAAAATATGCTGGCACAAAACAGTATTTAAGGTGTAAAAGTACAAAATATTTATGGTTCTTTTGATATTTTAAGCTACTCAGGGGAAGGAAGACGACTTACATGGTATATTTTATGTATATGTATTTCTCTCATATATTGCACCCCCAAAAAAGCATGCACAGGCTTCTTCAAATCTGAATGTTAGTGTCACAGGCTAATATCCCAGGAATAATGTATACATTTACTATATTAATAAGATTTTTCTAGACTTGAAGAGCTATTGTGTTTCAGTCTATAAGCAAAAACATTTGTTCTGATGGAATTTGATTTTGCTTGGGCTATGAATTCATGAAGAAAACTGTCTGCTCTTCTTCCTATACAACATAATCAATGTTGCAAACACTTTTTAGTTAAGGATATGTTTGTGCAAACCACTCTAGCACAAAGACCAACTAATGAAGAAGGATTTAATCACATAAAATTCTTGAAAGCAAGACAAAGCCAATCCCTTTAAATTACTTAAGTACTGTTTAAGCCCTGTCATTAACATATAGTAATAAATATTTCATCTTTAACAAGCCTGTTGGGAACAGTTTGTTAAGCATTCATTTCTAATCATGGGAAATTATGTATGATCATTTTATCATGTTCTGTATTAGAAAATTTTATTTTATCCTCTTTATCCATAACAGTGGACACACTCATTTGGGGAAAATATACTCTTTCCTCAAACGAGGGGAAACATACTCTTTCTTCAAACGTGTTTTGCTTTTTACTAATTAAGTTTACCCTTGCAAAGTCCTGGGCAGCACACAGTGATGGTTCACGTTTACTTGGTGGCCTCTCCTGCGGAACTGACTTACTACACACAGGGGAGCTTTACTGGAAACCCCAGCAAGACTACCCAAGGCATCACTGCAGAAGCAACCCCGCAACCTGGGCAAGGTCATTTTGGCAGACTAAAGAACCAAGGTCTCCTCCATGGCACAGCCAAGCACCAGACAGAGGATACCAGGGGTGCATTTTCAGGCGCCTTCTAACATTGACCCCCAGTTTTCCCTCTACCCTGGGTAGCATGGCAGGTGCAGGGGGAAATCTATGAGAGCACTAAACATCACTGCCCTTCACCCAAGGCCCTGTGCAGACAGCTGTTATTCCACTGCAAGTCCAACTGGAATACGGTCACTTAAACCACTGGTAAAACAAACCCATTATACTGATAGTGCCTAATGTTAAACCAAGGGGAAATAATCGGGAGCCAAGCTGAGGTCTTACACAGAGCTCCTTCCCTTGGGATAGTCTGAGCACACCCTCCGTCCTGAAGAGGGAAGACTGTAAGGCTGGCTGGGTATGACATGGGCAGGAAGTTTCTCTGTGCTCCTTTATGAGAGTATCAGTGAATTTACAGGCTATTGAATAGGAAGTAAAGATTTCTGCAACAGAAATTATATTTCAGCATTTCATGCAGCATCTTTAGTGATGACTACAATTGTTTTTCCCTCTAAACAAATTAGATCTCCATTTGCCATTAATGACTGCATCACTTAAATATCACAGAGGAATTGCCTGGTGCACTTATTAAAAATTGAAAACTTTGAAGAACTCTGTGAAACATTTTCAATCAAAACTAATAAATCTCTAAAATATTCTTTTTCCTGAATAATTTTTCCTTTTGTTCTTTTACTCTCTTTGGATAATAAGCTACATTTCAAATAATAGCATTAAGAAAAGCACAATCTGAAATAAGAGTTAAGAAATATCTAAAAGTAGAAGTGGTTTCAACAGTTAAAAAAAAAGGCAAGAATTAGAAAAGAGGCAGTATTAATCTGTTTCCTTCTTGCAAGTATGCTGAATTTCTATTTCAGTCTGTATGCTGTTTCCTGATATCCTACACTGATGATTAAGAAAATGTAACCACTTAATCTCTGTCCTTCTTCTGCATAAACATGAAGAAAAAAATTCAATAATCATTTTTTTAATCAGTAGAATCCATCAAATCAAGACTCCTATTGCTACACAATTGGACTTCACAGAACTACTAAAAGACCAAAGGGGGGGGGGGGGAACACCCAAAACTTTTTCATCAGAGCTAATAGAAATCTTGGATGCCTTTTGCCATTTAAAGCTTCATGTTGGAGTTATTCTACTCAGTAATCTTTACTACCCAACGACAAGGGCAGAAACCCAGCAGACCTCACCTGGGGATAATGGCTGCAGCCTGGCAAAAGGCAGGTCATTCTCCACCTAGGGAAGGACAAGGGATTTTTAAAGGCTTTATTTTGTTGGGGTTTTTTGTTTTTGTGGTGTTTTTTTTTTTTTTAAACAAAACTGTATTTCTCTACCATCTTTCACTCAGAGGTTTCCTCACCTTTTCCAAACAAACCTCACTGAACTTTGCACTGCAACTGGCAGTAATACATCCCAAGCAGCTTTTGCCAGTAGCTTGAATCAGAAATCTCCAGCCACACTGTGAGTTTCTCTCTAGGCCTTGAAGTTCTCAGAAGCTCTGATAATAATTCAAAGGACAGTGTTCCCTTCATCCCAAGGGCAGGATGAGGCACCCCTACCCAGTGCCCACCAGCCAGGTTTCTTACCTGCCCATAGAAAGCACCAGCAGCCAGGAGCCCGTGGCCCCCTTTCCCAGCAGCCAGCCTCAGCCTCCTTTACTGTAGCGTAACTCTGTAACTCCATGCTTCCTACAGCAGGAACAGCCAGCAATGCCCCACAGAGGCCCATACAGGGACCCACTGCAGGGGCCCAGCCACAGCCCACCATGCTGGGGAAAACAAGGTGAAGTATTGAGGAGGTGACGAAAGGAGCTAGAGAAGAGCCAGCTGGGCCCAAACCCTGGGCTTTAACTGGTTAACGACAGGCGGGGTTTGCTTGGCCAGTCCCATCAGCCATAATTAAGTAGTCACCTGTACTGGGTAACTCATTAGCCCTAGCACCAACCTGAGCAGTTGCCTGTGAAATTAAAACATACTGAATTCACCAAACCAACATGCAAGATGACAGCAGACTTTTTTTGCTTCATCTTTGACCAGAATTGTTAACTTTACATAGATATCGCATCTGCTTTTAGCGACATTCTTGCTTTACATGATTTTTGAGTGTGCCTCTATTTCATGTTTTAAACAATGATCAAAGTCATCTGTGCTACTGGCAAAAAGCTAGACTGAGCAACAAGTCTGTGACATCTGCATAAGATTAATAGCAATCAAAAAGACTGATTTTTTGACACAAGTGCACATGTGTGTGTAGAGCAGGGGTTCCCAAGCTTTCATTTTGTTATTATTACTAGCAGTTGTTCCCAACTCTGTATCACAGGCAGCTGGTCTGTTTGTGCACCAAGGTAAGAGCTACTAGAGCTCTTAAGACAGTGGCTAGAGAGTCCAGCCAAGGGGTTCTTTAAAAAAAACCCCAAAACCAACAAACAAGCCCACAAAAAAAACCCCAAAACAAACACACACCCCCCAACACACATGTTCATCTACACAGTTCAACCAATGCACACACCCTCCCGTTTCTTGTCTAGTCTCATACATTACTTTTTACCTCCTAGAACACGTAGAATGGTTCCCTTTCTGGAGAACGGGTTCCTCCTCTGCTCTAGCAGACTGACTCCAACTGCACCACAGGTAGAGCAAAGGTTTCCACCAAGCACACCCCTGCTGTTAGCGCAGTTCATCAGGTAGCTACTAGGAAATAAAAATAACTCTGTGACAGGAGCTGTTTGTCTTTGCAAGTTTTTTGCTGTTGTGGGCAAGCATGATGTGGTACCTCACCCACACATACGATGAACTCGATTGATTCCAAAATTTGGTGTTTCTTCCTTCTGAGTTACAAAGCTGTGATTTGAATTTCAGTGCAGACTACCTGCAGAAGAGGCTTATATAATACTTCAGTCCTTTTCAAACACTCTACAAAGATTAATTGATAGCTATTTAGTATGTAAAAAGTATTTAACTTGTCAGCTAGTTCTAACAAAGTATTTGTTTTCTGTGAGATCAGAGATCTGGTTTAAAGCTGCCATTACAGAAACTTGCATTCATTGTTGATAATGCACCTATTTAATGTGCATCTATTTAAGAACTCTCTGTAAGAGTTTTTTATTCCAAGGGCCTCGTTGAAGAAAAGCAGCAGAATTCTGCAAATAAGTATAATCTATGCATTTAGCAATTTATAATGCTTTAGTAGCTTTTGAACATTTACTATCTGAAAGTGCAGACAACAGGAAAAATAATTCAATAGAAACATATGTTGAGCCGACATGTTAAGAGAAATTAATTTCAGTGTTTAGAAATTAGAGAAATTAATTCCAGTCTAGTTCCAGTATTTTAAAAATTCTGCTTGAAATACAAGTGTGTTCATTTATTACTTTAAAAAAATGGTAATAGGATAAACCAAAATATTCTAATATAACCTCAATGCTATTACTACTTTTAACCCAATGGTTTTGAATAATTATCTTTTTCTACTCCAAATACTCTCTCCCTCACTGCTACTATATTTAAATAAGCCACTATTGAGGAAACAAACAGGGAATGGAAAAATGAGCTGCCTTAGCACTCTTACCAATGGGATGCTAATGCCAGCACTCAAAGGAGAAACTGTCAAAAACAACAGCCGTAACAGAGAAATTTGTTTTTACATATTTTTATTTTATTGGGTTTTTTACATTCTTTGATGGAATTTTTATGCAACTATTATGCCACAATCTATGATACACAATGAAAAAGGAAACCTGTCATTTACTACTTAAATTTCTATGTAATTTCGTTTTCTGCCTCTGCATACACTGTGGCATAAATGCATTTATCATATTTCATGCAGCACTGACCTGCCTTATGCAAACTGAGAATACAATGAACGGTGCCAGCAATATTTAGCAGCACTCAATTCTTGCCACAGAAACAAGCATTTATAAAAGCATTAAAAGACCTTGGGTGATGGTTACTGCCTATCAACTTAATGTTTTGAGCTACAGAAATGGACAGGAGACAATCTTTGCTGCTGTCAACTGCAGTACATTCCAAGTTCATTAGGTTTCAAAAGACTAAATTAGCTTCACTGTTTCAATGAGAGAAAAAGCCCAAGGCAACCAGCCCGATTTAAAAGGATGCTACTGAGTTTCACGAACATTAGACTACGTTTGGTTCTGGATCCCATGGTAAGTATCTTACCACAACAATTTTATGCTCTGACAGAAGGATTATTTTTTTCACCATCATGTTGTCTCCAGGCCAAATAAAGAGACAGCATAAGGCACACATCCCTTTTTGGTAATCTGCTTGGACAAGTAGTACCTGATCATAGCTAAAAGTTTTTAATACAGTTTTTTATTTTGATGAGACAAGAAGCTTTCCAGCATCACCTGACTCAGCCTTATGTCACAGCCAGTACAGCAGCAGCAGGGTAAAACTTACTGCCAAGAACACAACTATGTCCCAGGAGCACACTCAGGACAGGGAACTGGAGATGGGGGTGAAGTCTCATCTATGTGTTTTCCAGTCACTTGCTATGACATATCAAAGGGAAGAAGTCTCCTGCCACTACACAGTCCAGTGTTGCAGAAATCTGCAGTCACAAGATTCACCCAGACCCAAGTTCTCCTGGGGCAAAGGGAACAGGACTTCTGCCAACACTAGTTCTTGTATTAAGAGGGGAGAGGAAAGCAGTTCCCACCTGCCTTCTAGCACTGCGGAGGAAGCACAAGCAGAGGCACTCAGACCGCGCTGCTGTGCAGTGCCTCCCAGGAAGCCAAGCACTACGTCTGGAGAAGAGGAACAAGCCCTGCTGTTCCCTCCCCTCCAGCACCTGCTATACATCAGCTGCCTTACACAGAGGTTCATTTTATGTCCATGCTGAAAGTACATGGCAATTGACATCCTAATTGACAAGTAAACACAAGGGACAAAAAAATAATAATCGACTGCTGCTTGTACAAAACCACAGCATGTACCCTTCAGTCAATCAGCAACTGTTGCTTGCCCACCTTCCTCTTAACATAAAAAAGGGTGACTAAATCAGGAATTGCCACTTCAGAGTTGAATTAATATCAGCAAGGAGATCTGAGGCAGGCATTAGCACTGGACAAAGCAGAGAACCCACTACTTGCTGCACAAACACAGACCTCTCATCCAAACACAATCTTTCTACGGGTGCTACCAGGTCAAAGTAAAGCAGAGCCTAGTAGTGTGATGAGGGAGAGAGAGTTCATCCAAAATGAGGATGCTCACAGGACCTCACAGTTCCCTAATACCACAGAGCATCAAAGCAGGCAGCCTAGGGAATGGGAGCAATTGGTGCTGTCACCTCTTACTTTTGAAGTCATTTGATGCTGAATTCTCCTGCTGATCACCCACTGCTCTGTCAGCTGTGGTCTTGTGTAGACTTCTTCCCTCCTCAGCTATCCCCAACAAACCTTTTCTTGGTCCTTTTTATTTCTGCCTTCATCCTCCTCCACCTTATATCTAAGTGGTTCACATCACTTTTGTTATCACCCATAGTTCAGCAACTTTGTAACCTGACTCCCTATTTCCAGCCTGCTCCTCACACACCAGGCTACCTTACCATCTCCTTCCAATCACCACAGCCAGTACATTTCTTTACCAAAGTCATCTATCAACTCTTTGCTTTTCAGTTTCATTACTTCTCTCTGATACATCTAGAAATAAGTGTCAACCACTTTCCTCGTAACAATGCACCTTGTTTCCTTAGTGGCTCCCAAACATACTCTTTTCCTTTTCAGGGATGTGCACAACTGTCATGCTGTCCATGCCTGCTCTGCTTACTTACAGTGATTACAGTGCCCACAGACTGAGACTGGAGTCTCACTGAGCTAGACACTGCATCCTTGGATAGGACACCCTCCTTGTGCCAAAGAGGTCCCAACCTAAATAGACAAGTGACAAAAAATGGTGGAAGGTGAGTTGAAATTATTTTTTTTTTCCTTACAAACTGGGGAGCAAGGTGCAGATTAATCAAGTCAGCTGCTGGATCATTTTATCTGGTAAAGCAAAAATATATTTTTCCAGTATTTTCCCCGCTTTTATTTCCTCTTTTGGATGCAGTGATTTGAGAGACTACTAGACAGAGATGGGTCGGTGCCCTGCAGTTAGAATGTTTTTCCCTCAAAGGCCTCCAGGTTGAAAGCTGTATCCAAGAACCTTCTGAGGGACACCAGATGCGTGTTCTTGTTGCCTGTGGCAGCTGCAGCAGCTGGCTCTCGGCCAACATACCTATGTGACAAAAAGAATTGGGCAGTCAAATGAGGTGAGAAGAGACACTATTTTGACACTAACGAGCATGAGAACATGCTGCTACATGCATTCAAGTCAGCTTGGCAGATTTGGACATTTAATCATCAATCTTTCTTAAATAACAACCAAAGTTGCACCATCAGTTATACCTTCTGGTCCACTTCCCCCTCTTTTCCCCCTTCTGTCAATATTAAGCTGCGTCTTCTCCCCCATCCCTCCCAGGACAGCCAACTACACTGTCTCATAATTAGATAACTTGCTTTTGGCAATGAAGACTCTCATTCCTCTGACAGCTGCATGGGCAGATCTGAGAGTCAATCATCTAAAATAAATGCAAAGGTACCTGGATTGAGCTCTTACGGCAATTGTTTCCTAGTATTTGGAGTGAAATTCTTAAAAAAGACAGAATCTTAGACAACAAGAGAGAAAAATCCGGAAGAGCTAAGTGCTGTGCTAAGTGGCAATATAAAGCTAGTTGCTACTGATTTTCTTTTAGATCTACAAGGAGGAGCAATATATCCATGATGTATTTGAGAAATAGTCATCTAGACTTTTCCCTCCTCCACCCATGAACCCAAACTCAGAGGTTTTGATTTGTGACTGACTTCCCCAAATCAAAAATAAATTTAAAAGAAAAAAACAAACCAACAACTCAACCGAATTTAAAAGCAAACAAATCAGCCCAGGAGATAGAGAAATTGTTTAAAGTTGCATACCATATAGGTCGAGTGTGGTTCACAATAGTGCGGAAACGAGGTTTGACATAATCATAGTATCCACTGTTTTTGTGTTCCTCCTGACACCAAACCAGATCAGCACCTGGATACTTCTCAAGTTCTTCTTTCAGCAGGTCAAAGGGGAATGGTGAGATCTAGAAAGAGAGGGTAATAACTGGCAAAGCTTTCTCTTACATGGTGTTAGTCCATGGTAAGAAAGCCTTCTACCTATTGGGTATTACAACCGGTCATTGTAATTAACCATTTAGTACCTAATATAATTGCTATATGTTCTTTAAAATAACTCGTATTTCTTTAATTGATTTCATGCTGTCAGAAGTGAATACACACATATTTTATAGTTGCACCAGTATTAACAGAAGTATATCATAGTCCAGATCTCCTGCATTTCTACGGTATTGTCACAGCTACTAGAAAAACAAGTCCTTAATAAGTTAATGACAATATAGCTGCAAAGTGTACTATTCACAACATTTAAACCTAGCAGATTGGATATAAAAATTTAAGATGCCATCATATCGTAACCTTCACTTCATTACATTATTCTGGAAAAGTCATCAAACTTTCTGGACCTCATTGTCCAGTATATTATTGATATCTCCACAAGGCCATGAAGAATTAGATAATGTCTTGTAAGATGCAAAGTGCTGTAAAAATGCTAACTATCACCATGCTTTCTGGCAAGTGTTACCTATTTAAAAGCACAGGAAGCCCTTGCGGAGAGTCTCCTCAAGGACTCTGTCTTCTGAGGATCAGGGAGCTCACCTGTTCAAGTCTGGTTATAGCTACTTGTTTCTCCAGGTCTTGATTCTTTCTCTCTTTCACAAGATCATAGTACACTTTTCCTGTGCAGAAAATGACTCGCTTGACCTCATGCGGTGCATGAGCTGCCAGCCCATTCTCAGGAATCACACGTTGGAAAGTGGTACCTAGTTAGAGCACAAATTAGAAAAGTGCTCTCAGTGGTACTGACACTGTAATATTGCAGCCCAAGAAACAGTCCTCTACTGAGCAAGCAGCAGGTTGCAATGGTCACGGGGTTCTGTTGCCTCTATTCCTACTTTTCAGATGGGTAATTCTGCTACAGTGACTTTCAGCAGTTTAGTTTCAAGAAGATAAAAGATTGTCAATAATCCATTCTTTCACACTTAACAGACAGAAACATATTAAAAGTGGATTCTTTTTTAGCTCTGTGTTGTGCATTACACCTTTAATTTTAAATTGATTGGATAGTTCACCTTTGCTTACAGGTTTTTTCAGAGAATTACCTGAAATGTTGTTTCTTCTTTACAATACAATCTCAACCATGTAACATTAATATAGGTTTAGAAAATTTTAGAACATTTTTATATAAAAGCATAGCACACATTCATAATGCAACTAAATCTGGCAACTGCAGAACTATTTACACAAGCACACACATTACTGCCATAAATATACCTGATTTAAACCTCTGTTTGAGAGCTAAAGCAGCATTAGCCAAAGGAAGAATTAGCATAGTACTGAGCCATATGTGTAAGTGATAAGGTACAATTTCAGACGCATATCCTCACTGGTAGATGTCTTTTCCCCTGTGATATCATCTCTCAGGATAACAATTTTCTTGGGATACATGAAACTGGAAGAGGGACTTGATAGTCTAAAAGATCCTTTTCTTTGCTCTCTTATATGATTGATTAGAACTATTCCCCCATTAGCCAACTGCAAGGCAGCAGACAGCAACATGACCTCCCAATCTGAATCCACACACCCACTTACCAGGAGAATAAGCTCCTTTTTGAACCATTTATCTTGGGGGGAGAAAAGCAGCAGCACAAACATGAAAGAGGAACTGATTTATCTCAGAATTATCCTGTCTCACTGAACAGCAGAATTCATCATTAAAACAGACTGAATCTGTGCTTCATTGGGTCAGCTGGAGTCA
Source organism: Grus americana (assembly GCF_028858705.1). Classification (NCBI taxonomy): domain Eukaryota; kingdom Metazoa; phylum Chordata; class Aves; order Gruiformes; family Gruidae; genus Grus; species Grus americana. The sequence goes on from NC_072858.1 coordinate 30,880,960, forward strand.
GTCATCTTCTCAGCTTTCCGTTAAAAATAGAGCAAGAAGAGGTAGCTGAGAGTCAGCAATACTTTACTACTTCTTGTCTTCTTCAGCAGGAACATGAAAGTGTCAGAATTCAATGTTAATTAGGAGTTTGGCCATTATTGAGGGTTAGCCTGAAGGAGAGGGGACTCCCCAAGACAAAGTGACAAATCACAATCCCTACAGAATTTCTAATCTCACTCATTCTACAAAGCTTTTAAACAGTAATCAAAACCAGCAAATGCTTTTGCTTGAGAAGCAAACTGTACTCACCTACAAAACAGAGATAATGCAGTATTTAAGCATGTTTATACACTGTAACTTGCTTTTAAAAAACTGAGCAGTTACTCTTTCCTGACAGCAGTCAAGACGCCTGCTAGAACTGGAGACAGACCACCACACCTATGCACACTCTCACTCTGAACAATCGCTTTAATCACTCACTAACTACATTTCACTGCATTTCCTCGTGCCACTGTAGCACATTCTAACCAGAGCATGGCCAGACAAATCACTCTACCTCTTGGTGCCGACGGCATGCCAACAGCAGCTGGGGCATGGCCTACAGCTCTGAACTCACTGATCTCACTTTAGATCACTGGTGTGACATGGCAGCCCCAGAACTGAGTATTGTAAGAAGAAATGGGACCCTCATTCTTCCAAATGGGCATAGTGGGATTACAACCTATCCCTCACATCTAGGTGGGGGCAGTACAAAGAACAGTTTTTATAGGAAGAGAAAAGGAGCAGAGGGACCTTATAGCCTGTTGATGGGAGCATCCCTGCAGAGAGAGGAATGCACTTTCCACTGCCTTTAAGATTCAAGGCTGGTTACAAGATAAGCCTGTTAAAATTAAGAATCCATACTTGCAAGCAGATTCTTCAGCAAAAGTCCATGCTAGATCTCACTACAACAGCTCCATAGAAATTACACCAAAGGAAAAGGCAAAGTCTCCAGAGCAGATTCTCTTCTTCACAGTCTGACATGCAACTTGGTATAGCTAATTATTTGTCCATAATACTTTGACCTACCAGACACCATTTCATCAAAACTGGATTTAGCTTCTGGATGCCTCAGCAGTGACTTGGGTGTCAAAATAATCAGCTGAAAGACAGAAATTTTTCCAATGCTCAGGAGCTGCTTTATCTACATTATTACATGCAACATTTGTAACACTGTTCATACAAAACCCACAAACTGAATATGCTATAGATCAATTAATGTGAATAGCAAACACAGTAATTTTTTTTTCCTGCTGCTAGCCTAGGAAGTTACAAACTTATTCAAAAGATTTGGGTACTCCACTCCCTTTAAAGGTTCTGAAAAAGTACTGTGTATGCTTCTCTTTGAAAACAAAAATAAAATCACAGGCTATCAACCAGTGAAACATCCAACAGTTATATCTTAGTTTTTTCAAGTTCCAGCAATTAGACATGCAGATTGTAGTTATGCAACCTGTTAGCTACGCAGTGTCGTAACAAGCTCATCTGAAGGTCTGCACAGCCAGAAGGAAGTAAAGCTGAAAATCAAGTTTTAGAATCACCGTAAGTCAGAGCTGAGTCTCATTCCACCAAATAAGCAACTTCAACCTGTGTTCATTTAAGATTTTTCACCAACGATTCTTGTTCTTTTCAGCAGTACGTCATATGCAAAGACCCCTCTTTATGTGAGGATTAATATACCTAGAATAATCAAGTCCATTACAGGAACTTTACCGGTTTTCTGAATGGCAGCAAGATCTGTCTTCTGAGGACGTGAAAGTAATTGGCTGGAGTTGAACAATTCACCACAATCCAGTTGCACTCATACAGCTGGGAAACTTCAAACTGCTCACTGAACTCCTGAGAGAGACATTAAAGGCATTAGAAAAATGTCTAAAAGATCAGGGAAAAAGGCTTGAAAGCTATCCTTCTATTTGTGACTCTCAGCAGCTCCCTTCCTCAAAAAACTTAATTAGCAGATCTCTGCTGAGATTATATTATTAGCTAGGGAAGCGTCCCCACACACTATTCTCTTCTGTTTCTACTTCTTCCTAAAAATGTATGCAAATACATGCAAAAAGCTTCCATTAATTTCAGCAAGCTGGTAAGTCCAGGAGGAAAAGGTGAGGAGGACTGGGACTTCAGTAGGTGGAAGACACAAAATATAACCACTTTGAAAGAATCTGAAAACTGTAATTCATTTTTTGAGTGTATAGTTAACTCTCCCATTTTTTGGTAGGTGTCCTGTCCTCTTATACTACTTTAATACATACATTTCATATGTTATGTATTTATGTATTTTATGAATATAGGGAGTTTTATAGATATGTACACAGATATGGATATAGGTAAGCATATATATAGGTATAAGTACAATAGTGTCATTACAGATTGGTACAGTATCTAACATGACTTCCTGGTCCAAGGTTTGAATTCCTACCTTCTACGATTAAAATTTATAACTCACTTATTACATGCAATTCACTTTTAGATGAGGAGGAATGTGGCTTTGGAACTATCATTGCCTCAAGGGTAACAAACTCAGGGCCAAAACTAAAACATCCATTTTATTTTGCCTTTTTTTGTTGTCGTTAATTAGTGGGCTTTTCAATTAACATATAGCAGTGTTTCTTAGGAAATCTGCAGTGGGGAATTGGACGCCCAGTATCCTGTAGAGCTATGTACTTTCTGTAGAAATGAATGACCGAGGTACGAAGGTCTTAGCTAAATCAAATTTAGAAGTTGCTTATTTTCATGCTCCCAGCAGTACAATTTAGCTCCACTGCAAAAAGCCAGGAGTAGTCTCACTTGGCCTCCTTTAGAAATTAGCTAGAGACACCTATTTGCAGTACGCACAGCAACATAAACAAGCAGAATCACTGGCCCTGAGGAACAGTCATAAAAAGATCATGCTGCCAGAGATTAATTGCATATGACCTCAGCCTTGAAATGAAGCAGCACATACTGCATACTGCTATTACTTTTACTAGGATCAAGTTAAAGTTACAGCAACTCTTGAAGCTTAATCTTAACTCACTATACCTAGCTAAAAGGATGCTTCTTAGAAAAAAATATCTCTGAGATGTGAAGAGCAAAAAAAGGACATGGCCTTTGACAAATCTACTTACTGGATAAGCATCAGAATCATCATTGCTCATCTGCAGAAACCTCTCAGGCCTGGCTGATGAATGCTCTGGACCCTGATAAAAGTATCATTTAAAACAACATTAAAAAGCCAAATCAGCAGTTAGACATCAGTCTAGGTCACTCACTGCATAAGTACCTCCTGTCACCCAGGCAGCTCTGCCCCAGGCTGCACACCTGCCTGCCCCCAGCCAAAGGCATCAGCAGCGGCAGCGAGAGAGGAAAGGGCCCATCGCAGGACTGGAATTCTTCGTCTTCCATAAACTGTTTTCATAGGAGAAGATTAGGTTTTCCATGGATTTCCAATGCTTTTACCAGCTGCAAATAATTTCTAGCCTCAGTAGAGCTGCACAATGAAGACCAGTGAAAGGGCAGTAGGTCCATGTGGGCACAAGAACAACTTTGCTAATGCAGGGCAAAAAGGAGCAGGAGGAACGTCAAGAGCAGAAACACTGTGTGACACTCACTTCTTTGGGCCAAAGCACACTTGCACACTCAACAGGAGCAAACACAAAATTAAATACTATCTTAGCTATATGAGCAACACAAGCAGACTCAGGGTCTCTCTCCTACCATTGTTCACTGTTCAGTACAGGATACGATAGCCTAGATGAATGTGTCAGCTAAAATAAATCAAAATACGCGTACACATTATCTGCAAAACTAACCTATGATAAATTTTTTCCTCCTCAGGAGGTATTTTCCATTCTGTCAAAGTACTGAACACTCACATCTGCTGTCCTACTAGCAGTACCCAAGGTAATTTCTTTTTGTGCACAAACACTGTTAGATCCATGCTGGTCACAGGCAATATCAGGAATAAGGAATGTAACAGAATCTATTATCTTCCCTCTCGTGTTCTTGTTTATAAAGAATGAGAGAAAGTTGTGACAAGTACAAGAATGCAGTGTGCTTTTTTTATATATTGCTACTGCTGGCAGCCTTTGCTTGTTCAAGTGACAGTTACTGTTAGGAAGGACTTTCATTCTGGAGACAGTTGCAAGGTATTTTAACCTGAAGATATAAACTATTACACCTCTCAAATCTCTCCATGGCTCATAACCTGTGTTCATAAAGAGCTTTTTTCTTTATATGGCCGTCTCTCATCATAACTTCCTCTGTTGAAACCTTAACGTATGTTCTCCAGAATCACTCACTGTTTTGACAGCTAGCAGTCCACCTTGATTCAACACATCATCCTCCCTGCTTCCAAGTGCAGGATTCACTCTGCTCCCTGGACTAAGAGAATTCAAAGGAGAAAACACTCCACTAGCAACAAAGGAGTAACACAAACAGCCAGGATCTGTGTCTTGCACAGATACTCTTTTGAAGCCTGTCTCCACTTTTGAGGTGTCAGGTCATAGATGCGTAAGGGCTTGAGAACAAGAAGCAAAGCCATGCAAAACTATGGTTCACAGTAACAGGCCAATATTGCAATACCTCTGCTGTATACATCTATTTGCTGTAAATCAAATACTATACTAAGTACAACCTATGTATGTACAAACATAGTGCTTAACAAGCACACTGAATTCAGTATGCTGGAAAAGGAGATGTTACTAGCCAACAATTACAGGAGAGACACGCGAGGCTTCCCTAGCACACGTACATATGCTGCCCCAGCAACAACCTCAATCCAAAGCCTCAGTGTTCACATCCATCCTTGATTTCTCTGCTGACACTGCCAGTAGGCTTGCCAGCAACTGCTGTTGGGATGGGGCAGGGTTTATTTCCACTGTGACTGCCTAGCCAGCGAGACCTATACTGAATCCATTACCTAGTTTTAGATGAGTCCCAAAAGAGCCATTAGGCAGCAGAGTCTTTCAATCACAGCCAACTTGCGTGTGAATGCGTGACCTAGAGGTGAAGGGATCCATATCCCATTACTAATCATTCCCCAAATCATTCTTGTCCCCATCACTGTAGTCATAGAGAGAATAACACTCCTGTCATGGAAAGCTCCTCTGACAAGATAACAGATTTCAACAGCCTGGTGGTATTCTTAAATATTCCAAAACCACCTGACACTCATAGCAAAATAAGCATCGCATCTTGGCAAATCTTAGCTGCCAAGTCGCTAAGAGAAAAGAAAGATTAACTGTATTATAAGTAGCAGAGAACCAGCTCCCCTCAGCTGAGTGCTTCCCTGCAGAGGACCACACCTCCTGCTGAGGGCACATTCAGGCAGTCCCGCAGGATTCATTTAAAAAAAAAATAATTTATCAAAACTCTTGTGAACAGCAACAGACCCTTTATTCTTTACACACAAATGGGTATGGAAAGCCATTCATAAGATATGAATGCACTCCAGTATATCAGGACAGGATTATAATTGAATGGAAATAAATGAAATTGTTTCTGAGAATGGAAATGACGCAGTTTGTAGGGAAAGGGTCTACAGCATTTATACAGATGGAGATTGCCACTCTGGCACATACTATGCTTTTCTTAATAGAAAACTAGAAACATACATGCATCAATTCATTAATGTTAATGCATTTGAAAAGGAGAAAATCAACCTAGCCTGACATGATGTTCATGTAACCTTTAAAAATAATTTAAAAGACTTGAAGAACAATTCTACTGCTGATATGAACTTCATATAACATTACATACAGAGCTTGCCCATGCCATTTCCCTCTAAGACACTGTCCAGTTCCTCCTACTGGCCACCAAAGAGAGTCAACAGCTAGTGCAAACATTTTCCTTTCCAGAAAGAGAGAAAGGTTACCCAATGTCAATGATTTTTGAAGAAGTTTTAAAGTTGTTCCATGTCATTTCATTGCACGTGAATTTAGTGCAGAGTTTACACGGACATACCTCATGCAAAATAAAACCAAGCAAGTACTGCTAGACACTAATGATTTCTTCTTACTGTACGCTAAGAATCCAGCTTTCTAGGGAAAGAAGAAAGAAGGCACTGGCTTGGGGAAAGATAAAAAAAAAAAGGAAAAAAAAAAGGAAAAAGCGGTACATGCCACTAAGAAGGACACAAAGATAAGAGCTCAGAAATATT